>NC_054371.1:183323101-183654490 GCF_017654675.1 Xenopus laevis
AGGCTGCCTCTTCCAGTAGCCCGTGCTGGATTGGCCCATTATGCCCATTCTGGATTTAAAAAAGTGCATTTTCTGTATCCCTGTTATGTAAAGTTCACCTTAAATTCATCTTGAAGGCAATACACACTAATTCTATGTTAATTATACATAACATTTAAAAATTACTCACAAAAAATAATCAACACAGAGGGTACACACACCAGCTCAATGGAAGATTGCACTAAGCAGGATAAATATATTGTGCGTGTTTATATATTATATATAACATTAGTTTTATTTTATTAAATATTTGTTAAACTACATACTGTCACTTCAGATTAAGTTTTATTTTGTTATTTTAAGAAGAGGAAACATAGTTAAAATAGGAGTGAACTAATTCTATTTTAAGCACTGTAGTTACAACACAGCGCCAATGTGTGAAGCAGCCCTTGCCCTTATATCAACAAAGCCAGTTTAAATAAAATGATTTGAGGTTAGAAGGCACAAGAACAGCTGAGTGATTGGTTTGAATTGCAGTCTTCTGTTTATGCATTTGCTTTAACATGTCTTTGCATAGGTAATTGTGAAATATATGATTCAGAGTGAAATACATTAAAGGACTATTGAGAGCATGTGGTTTGGTAATTTAAGTCTCAGAAATAAATTGGAATAATAATGAGGCTTAAAATGCAATTTGATGTAATGCAAAGAGCAGGATTCATAGATTTCTGTAAATATAGGTTTGGTTCAACATAGAAATAAAAGCCCCAGTTTACTGTAGGGAAAGGGGATGTGCGACATAGATGGGGCCTGATGCACAAATGTTTTAATGGGCGAACTGTAAATCTTGCATTCTCTAGAGATGTCAGCACACAGAATCAATGGGTCTTTGTTTAAATATGTTCAAGGCTATCACAGGAAAGTCCTGTTCTAGTCCCAGAATACTGTGCAGTTCAGTTCATGCCCATGTCACCAGTTTCAAAACATCCTTTAAAACCTGGAATCTTTCGTTAATCTTGAAAGTATAGCTATTACATATTAATAAGATTCCTTAAAAATACTCAATCATTTGAAGTTAATTGCAATTGTGACTTTGACCAACAGGATTATACAATCAAGTGTTAGAATGAATATATTAATTTATATTTAAGAAGGAATAAAGACTTTTTCATAAATGTTAAAATAATTGGGGTACCGCTACTTTATTCAAAGCATTCAAGACAACCTTTTTTCTAAACTGTGGCAGATATACTGTATATATAGAAGTCCAGCTACAGAATTTTGTATGCTGTATTTGGGAAATATACATTTTTTTCTTTTTAAGGGGACCTGTCACAGTAAGAAAAAAAAAATCTTAATTATTTTCTATTGTGTTAGTCGAGCAAAATAAACTTACACTATATAAATTATATAAATTTTGTTTCCTTCGGTCTTGGAAATACACAGTCACAGAATGCAGACAGCTGCAATTTTGTGGTAACTGTTATTAAAGCAAGCTTGTCTGATGCCAAAATCTTGTTTATTTACCAGCATGGGACACCTGGTGCCTATACCCATGCACTGGCTACACAATTAGATGGTTAGGAGGGAGGGGGAATGTGAGGAATGCAATGACATCTACAAAGTACTAAATGGAAAGTGAAACTTATTGTCTGCCCCATCTCTATGCTTAAGGCAGCTGAGATTTTTAAATACCTTTATAATGGGCATAGCTGTATTAATAGAAAATAATCTGGGTTACATGTTTAATTTAAAAAGGACTTTTATTATACAGCTTTCTATGTCTAGTGTGACATGTTCCCTTTAACTAGTTGATGGAATATATGAATATTTGAGGTTGTTGCATGCATGACTGCATTTATTGATACTAGTGGGTGTTGCCTCAGCCAAAGAATACTCCACAGACAAAAATAAACTTTCATCAACCTATGGTCATTTCAGGATAATTCTACCTAAGGAAATTCAAGTAGGACGTTTTGTTGTTTTGTACTTGAGCCAGCTTGTTTACTTGTTCAGGTCTAAGTTAAGGTCTCATTGACTAAAGGCAATTAAGGTTCTTTAATGCGGCTTTGTTTCCCTTGGCATAAATTGGTTGGATTGTGTCTACAATGTAATGGGTAACAGTTTGTTTCCAGTTTTACACTGTATGCCTTTTCACATAATGGGCCAGATTGAATTCAGTGAGATGAAGGTTCAGGATCACAAAGGCAGGAAAATAACCAAGCGCCATTTACTTCCTTAGACGTCTATTTAAAAGGACGATTTTGGCACCAACCATCAGGGTGCAGTGTGATGACGCTGATCGTCAAACATAGCATGTGCGCGTCTGACGCGGTGGGCGGGGATCTAAATAAACGGACACGCGCACAGGTAACAAACACAGAGAGTGCACAGAAGTCTGCACACCCCTACACCTGCGCACAGGCAAAGACGCTGCTGCGTCCAATGGTGCCTTACAGTATGATGACTCTACTGGGGTTCATTTATCAACACTGGGCAAATTTGCCCATGGGCAGTAACCCATGGCAACCAATCAGATTGCTGCATTCATTGTTCTACTTGCAGCTGGTTTCAAAAAGCTACTCACTGGTTGGTTGCTATTGGTAACTGCCCATGGGCATATTTGCCCAGTGTTGATAAATGAGCCCCATTGATTATCACTACTTAATGCTTCTTCCTTGCAATGCTGGAGGTCTTGGGTTCAACCCTGGCCCATTTGCTATGTTCTCCCCAGTGATGGAATTAGAGGTAGGCAGAAAAGGCAAGTATTTTCACGCTGGGGGGGGGGAGGGGGGCAGGGTGTGCTAGGCACACTCTGTACCCTGGAAGGCGTATTGATCAAAATTCATATCAAACTCCAATTTTTATCAAACGTGAATGATTTCTTGTTTAAAAAAAAAACAGAATGTAAAAAATTTGATTTAATATAATTTTGAAAAAAATTATATATAGAATACCTCTAATTTGTACCATTGTTTTCAATGGTTGAAAAATTTGAAGACATTTTAAATTTGCCATAGACAGCTCTCATTTTACTTTCACACGACCTTGGCAACTTTTAAATTCCAAAATATTTCTGCACTTAATAAATATTGTACAAATGTGATTTTGAAAGCCTAATTCAAATTCAAGAGTTATATGCTTTGGAGTCAAAGGGCAGTTTTTTCTTGTGTTAAATGCATTGGCGTTAATGTATCTTTCTTCGCAAAATTTTTTCCCCTGTGTGAAAACATGCTTCTTTTTTCTGGGGAAACAAAACAGCTGGAGGAATTGTAGCGCAAACTAGTAAACATTTTTGCCACTAAATTTAAATCAAATGAGAAAACATTTGCTCATTGCTATTGCACCCCTTTTAATGCAATCATTTCTCAGTGTACCCATTGATTTTAAAGGTTCTGGGGTGGTGCGAAATTATGGAGAACATTTCTAGAATAAATCAAAATGTGTATAGTTTATTTTTTTATTACAATACAATGCTTTTGTATGCAAGCAGCTGATAAAGAATTATTGCCGCTTTCAAGGTACACAGTGCCTGGCGAATATATAATTATTATATAGTAGTCAGATGTGTGGGGTGTTGTGTTTTTTAATATGTGATAAGGGTAGCAACATAGCACATTTCTGGCATCGTTGCTCTTCATTTGAAAACATTTGATATTTTTACAACTTTGAACTTGGAGGTTTATCATATATTTGCACAAATTAAATCCTTAACATATACTCTAAAACTGTGATCCCTGTGACAGAGTGTTGGAGACACATTACACACATTCCAGGAAAAGATTATTTTTCTGTTCTTAAGATTGTTTCAACTAGTTAAGGCCCTCCAGGCCTGTACAGTTTTAATGAAGCAGTTAATGATGTGTGAATTATAGATCCTGACAGCTTGTTTAATAAAAACAACAGAACTGCACCAACTGGCTGTGGCAACTACATTAACTAATATTACAATGGTCCATCAGTTAAAGCAACTCTTTGCAATTATAGAAAGTCTGACTATTTTGCAAAACATTCACTAATGTGTACATAAAAATGATGGCTTTTTTTCACTTATTCAAATGATGGATCCTAAACCTGTTCTGCTTTTTATGTTATTGATTTATTGATTTTGTATATGTGGTCAAATGAAATTACCCTTCTTATATTTCAGCATTTCAGTTTCCTAGTCTTTGTAACAGCAACATTTTAAATGCTTATTAAAGGTTTTTGTTTTATTTATAACTTATATCTCCTGGTTTTTTTTCCCAACTGTTTTTTTAGGCTCAATGTGTTTCTTTGGTACTTTAGACTGGGATTTGACCATAATGAATAAGCCCAAATGGCTCTTGGGAGAAAGACAAATATATATATATATATGTATATATATATATATATATATATATATATATATATATATATATATATATATATATATATATATATATATATATATAATATAGTGTGATTAAGCCATCATTTTTAAATGAAAAGGATAGTCATTGGGTGCAAATATATTTATTTTCATATTCTGACTATGAAACAGCTGAAGAGTACAGCTACATTATCTGTCAATAGCAGCATACAGATAGCAACTTGCAGGGTCCCCATATATATATTGATACAAAGTTATCATATCAACCTTGAATTACTCTTCCCACTGTATACAGCCTTAAGAAGGCCAGTCTATATTCCGACACCTCCATACACTGTAATAGCTTTGTTGCCCTTGTCTGTATTCTCTCTAATTCCATAATGTCCTTTTTGTGTATTTATGACTAAAACTAAACTGGTGACTGTAGTTGGTATCTTGCCAATGCTTTATAAAAAATAGTTTATCTGTGAATCGACACCCCGTTAATCCAAGCCAACATCGTGCTGCTTTAAACTACTTCTGACTGGCAACGGTTCACTAAACATAGTCAAATTATGGGTACAAAGAACTTTTTCACCAGGTTTCACCATGTTAAAAGATGCTCATAGACTCCAATGTATTGCGCTCTGAAAAGTTGTGCAGTTTTGTTCATCATACCATAAATATTTTAGCGTCTAACCCCAAATGCAATCAATAAAATGTTTACTTTAAATAGGTGATCAGTAAACTTGCTGAATAGTTGCTATGGGTTACTGTATCTAGGCAAACATAGTACCTTTTATTATATAACCCAATAAATAGTGATGGGCGAATCCCTCCCGTTTTGATTCGCCAAAAAAATCGTGAATTTCCCTCAAAATTCGCAAAACGGTGAAAAATTCGAGAAATTCTGGGAAATCAGAAAAGTCACGAAGAATTCGTAAAATTCAAACGTTTTCACGAAAAAATCTAGCAATTCGAACGTTTTCACGAAAATATTGTGAAAATCGGAAATTGACGTGAATTTTCGCGCTACCAATAAATGCATAATATTATATTTATAGACAGAGTATCTTATCTAATATTTAAATTAGATTTGTCCAAACCATGCATTTGACTGTACATAATTATATGTCAGTGTGTACCACTATTAAAAATCTTTTGCAAAATCAAATTTGACCACAGCTACTTCAACAGCCTTTCAACAGCCTTTCAACAGCCTTTCATCAGCTTCCAACTTCACTGCATTATACTATATTTGTCCAACATGTGGAGAAATATTGGATTTTCTCCCATATGATAATGGATACAAAGATTAGTATCTCCCATATAATAATGGGTAGAAAGACAATCTTGGTTAAAAGTTCCTTGTTCAGCTAGTGATGGTAAAACATAGGTCACATTGGACTTTCTTGACCAGCTGTGTAGCTCACAGATCAGTATTATTGTTGTCAGATACAGGCATGGGAAAGATTTCATGCCACCACTGTGGAGATGCTTGGTTGGTAACTGTTGGCCTGGAGCCTAATGACTTTAAGACCAGGACCAGCTGTGAGAACACCCCTTTAAGGCTACCAGTTAGTGGTCTGGATCCCTGCAGTAGAAATTGTTCAGGGAGCTAAGCCTGAATGCCTATTGAGTACCGTGTGTACTTTAGGCCAGTAATACTGAACACCTACTTCTAGCTACAAAGTATAAAGCTGCACTTCTAATTTTTCCTTGGATTCTTTCTGTTTTAAGAACCTACACCTAACAAATGCTAGTCCTATAATATGCCTAAATTTCATTCACAGGGTCCCCGTCTCTAGGTCAGAAGATGGAGGCTAAAGAGGAAAATTATGCCCTTTCAATTGCTATATTAAAGTGTGCCAGGAAGTGGTCACTAAATTTAAGGGCCAATAACAAAAATGTGTGAATAAGGTTTCTATCAAAAGGTTGATAGGTTGGCAATGTTCTTAACCCATGTCACTACATAGAGTATAAGAGATACGAAACTGTATCTGGGCAGGGTTAGTTAGTTAGTTATTTTACCATGATAAAGACATTTCCATAATTTTATTTTACTTTTGGTGAGATAAATAAAATAAAAGCAATATTGCTTTTAGAACAGGATAGAAGAAATAGGAATAAAGGAACAAACATTGAGATTAAAACATCATTTGCATGAGTAAGTAAATGGCATCCTGTGATAATATCTTGGGACACCTCGTCCTAGAAAATGTTCTGTCACTGTAAAAAAAAAGAAAAGGTGCTTTCAGTTCACAACACAAAAATATAGAAATGTGCAGAAAATGAACAGAAAATGAACTAGGAATTCCCTTTTTGTGCTCGGTGATACATGCTGATGGCTACAAGAAGGAAGATTATAAGATACAACATGCACATCAATAACCTTTCTGCTCAAGCTGAAACTGTGTCTCACTGATCTCTCAATTATCCTTCAAGCCTATAATAGCTGATTTAAGAGAAATGTATTTGTTTATTTAATCTAAAATTTCCTACACAACTACTCTAAGATTTATATTGAAATATATTTTTAAGCTAATGTAGTAAAAGAAATCCATTAACAGGATTGCATTCAGGAATTGAAGCATAAAGGCTGTTTATGAAACATTTACAAAGATAGGGGAATAGCTCAAACAAGCCATAAACCTGGTGCTGACTTACAACATACCATGGGCGATATAACCCAGTTCAGCATTCTTTCAATTATTTAGAGTTCAAGAACTGTAACAATGCTCAAAAGCCAGTGGATGGATTATATGCATTTAGCAATAATTAGGATTGCTCTAAGTAATTTCATGATTTTCAGCTTTCTATAATTTAGAAGTACATCCATGTTTTGTGTGGTTTGCTTAAAAGAAGTGACATGCAGTATTTAACTGTCCCCAGTGAAACAATCAAGGCCACTTACTAAACAGATATTCTTAATGAATCCAAAGGTTCAAGTAAAAACACTAATATAGATATCAGTCATCATCATTATTGTTTTCATAATTTTTTTTAAATAGCACCAGCAAGTTACACAATTATAACAAACAGGGATCTTACAATAATATAAAAACAATCGTTGAAGAATAAAAATACGTATCTTTGGAACTTGCACACATACTCATCTTCAGCACATGCGCTGGCCCGTGCATGCGCACAAGCTTATTGGTGTGTACGCATGAGGGTGGGCGACCTGGGGGGAGGTTGCCTAGGGTGCCCAGCCGACTTGGCCCAGCACTATGTTGCGCAAATGAAAGTGACATGATTTGGCATGGATTTGGATGTTTGGTATAAAGACAGATGGAAGACTAAGAACATTTCTAGGCAGCATGCCTGTGTGGTTCATTGAAAGGTGATGTTATTGACTGAGCCTATATTCTAAGGGGTAGATATGGTGGAAACATAATGAATTGTGCTTTAGAGAGGTTCAGTTTCAGGGGGCACTGTTCTATGCAGGAGGAGATACAGTAGCAAACAGGCAGTCTGTAAATATCAAATTTCAAATTTCAGGTGACAGTATGTGCAAAGTACAAGAAATTGTGTGTATTAGAACTACATGATAGAAACTAAAAAATATCACCAGGTCTTGACAAATCCTTGGAGCCAAAAAGAACTGACTCCAATAGCCTAATTCCACATTTCATATTTTACTATTTATTATGTTATGTTGTGTTTCATTGTTTTAATTTCTGTCAGGTTCATATGTGCAACATTGTTTTATGTGAATCTATGAAATTAACTATGAAATGAACCTTGTTTTAATTCAGTCTTATTAAAGCAAAAAGATGTAATACTGGATAGTTACTTTATGTTCCATCAGGTTGCATTGTGCTGTGATATGTTTGAGTTGATATGCTCTATTTAGGTGTGAGAGATAGGGTTTTGGCAATTAATGGAGCAGCTAGAAAGTTTTAATGATCTGGTGTCAATTTCTAGAATAGATATGTTTGAGTTGATATGCTTTATTTAGGCGCGAGAGATAGGGTTTTGCAATTAATGGAGCAGCTAGAAAGTTTTAATGCCCTGGTGTAAATTTCCAGCATAGGCACTCTGTTGGATAGGCTCAGGGATATGAATGCCTGTTGACCTGCTAAGCACTAGTGCTGGTTGTAACTGATATTCTTCCTAAGGGCTGTAAATATACACATATTTTGGGGGTTATTTATCAAAGGTCGAGTTTATGAGGTTTTTATAACCTGAAAAACTCAAAACTTTTTTCAAAAATTTGTTTGCTTATTTATGAAAAAACTTGAATGTTAAAAACTCGAATCAATGCAATCTGGGGGGGGGGAACTGGAATACCCAAATCAATGGAGTTATCAGTGAAAAATGCGAATCAAATGAATAGATCAAGTTTTCTAGCAAAAAACACCAAAAAAAATCTGAGCATCATGAAGGCTACACACATCTTCAAATGGTTAAAATATTCGGTATGTTTCTTATTACAGTAACATTTTAATTTGACCTTGAATTTTAAAGGTGCATAAACATTATTTGAACTTCTAAAAGCAAATATACTGTAGATGTTTTCCTTAAATAGACATACATGATTCTACTGTAAAGGAAACCATGATATTCTTGTACTTGTAGGAACCATTTTCCAGCACCCCAGAACATTTTCGCCTGGGCAGTTACCCATAGCAACCAATTAGGGATTACGTTTTTTTAGGTGGTTGCAGGATGAATATTGGTTGACACAGATTCCTGCCCAGGTGAAAATGTGGCCAGGGTTTACCAATGACCGCCTTAAAGTCATGCCTTCCCTTACCATGCTCTATTGTTAAATGAGTAGTGATGGGTGAATTTATTCGCCAGGCGGGAATTTGCGGTGAATTTGCGCGATTCGCCGCCAGTGAATAAATTTGCGAAACGCCCGCGAAAATTTGCGTCAAAAATGGGTGCCGGCGTCAAAAAACGGGCTCCGACGTCAAAAACGGGCGCCAGTGTCAAAAACTAGACGCCGGCGCCGTTTCGCGAATGTTTCACCATTTCGCGCAAAATTTGCGAATTTTTTGGTGAAGCGAAACAGCGCAAATTCGCCCATCACTATAAATGAGGGATTCTGCGCTTTCAATAATGGGTAGTGCTCAGAGATCAACATGACTCTGCTTGCCTATTTATATCAAACATAGTCATCTGCTGTAGACAGATTCGAAATAATGGAGCATTACTATTCTAGGGCTGCTGAATGCCTGAACTGGTCCAGTAGATTTAGTAAATATAATACAGAATTTTGACCATAATGTTTTTAGGCTTTACTTCTTCTTTAGAAATGAACTCAGCTATTTAATCCCTTATGACACATAAGAAGGCATACATGATTATACAAAGAATAAAGGAACACATGAATTGTTTACCCAACACATAACAAAATTGATCATTTGTATTAGTGCATTTCATTTCGCTGAGCATGGAATGGTTGCTATTCTGGGGCTTAATGTTGGGGATCAATGCTCACCTTTGGCCGGCTTCATCAGCAACATGAATTTACAGAGAACTGGAAAATAATAAGTGTGAAATGCTCAGACTCAAACCAGCCAGTTCTGAAAAAAACCCTTGAATGTAGCCTACCATATGCATGTAGCCTGTAATACATACCTCTGTAGCAACTGTTATACGAACACAGGAAAGTGTGACTGTTTATAACACACTGTTAGCTAGTAAATTCTCTGTTTTTCATATGGCACTTTTTTGTATGAATTAATGGAAAGCACAAATATCTGATTCAATGACTTTTAACTATTTTAGATATGACTTTAGCACATACAAATAAATGGACCATATTCTGTATTGAATGTTGCTAACAGAAATGATCAGGGAGATTTTTTAACTGTACAAAAATCTTTTAAGATGCAAGTAGACTACTGAAAGATTAACAATGTGTCAATCAATTGATTAAAGCATAGGAAGTGTTTTTTAAAAGCCAGAATTAGAATCAAATGAAAATACCTCTCCAGGCAAATAGCAATCAATACTCTGTGCAAGAGAGTCAATTAACAAGAGTCAGAAGATCACGACACAATACTCAAAATGAAAAAAAAATAGCAATGCAGCTCATTTGTATGCTTGTCAAAGAGACAACCTAAGTAGTCCTCAACAAAATTTCTGGAAAGCATTTTTAAATGACCGTCTTTAGTCTGAAAAACTTTGCTTTGTCAAAGGCTGTTCTTCCTTAATAAGTAAAATATTAGCAATCTTACAGGTTTCCTGGAAATGTAATTCTAGTATAGATACCTTATTTTATTTTCAATGTGTTTCATATTTCTTCAAAATCTTACATTACAATACTTGCATTTCTTTTCAGTCATTTTTATTGGCATTATATTAAACCACAATAAATCAAGAACAATACAACCATGTGTGATCCTACTACATGTGTCAGTAAATACAAGTTGTGCAAATTAGTACAAGCTGTGTAAAACAACTAAAAGAAAACTAAAAAGAAACAAGAACTCTCTGTGCATTAACAATTAAATCTCAGACAAGAAGTGTGTTCTTTGTCTTTGTTACACAGAGATTTAAAGTAGGGAGACCATTTTGCCATGTAATCGTTCCTGAATGTATTGTTACTACAGTATATCTCAAATGAAAATAGCTGATACAGGTGTAGGGATGTGATGAATTTCGACACCCTCACATAATATTGCCAGGCACATCCTAAAGGTTTTAGACAACTAAATTGGTCCTAATATGGACCTGTGTCCATGCTCTGCTTATGTAAGCCCATGATGTTCTCACAGTGTACTGTAGATGACACTTTGCTATAATATAAAGGTCTAGGTAACCATGTGGTCTGAGTCCATTGCTTTAGCCCTTACCCAACAGGCAGGAAGTGAATGGGTAGTGGAACCTAGGTGCTTCGGCCCTAGTAAAGTGGATAGCTATACTCTATCATAGATCACTCTAGGAGTGATAGATAGGTTATATCTATCAAAGGCATTAAGATCCCAGGTACTAATAACCCAGAAGTAGGGACTAAGTGCATAGACTTATGGATGGTAGAATGTCCCCTAGGTTCCACTTAGGACACAGGCAGAAAGCTGGGGTACATTCTCAATTGCTGCTTAACTACAGCTTTAAAGGAACAGTAACGTCAAAAAATAAAAATGTAAAGTAATGAAAATATAATGCAGTGTTGCCCTGCACTGGTAAAACTGATGTGTTTGCTTCAGAAACACTACTATTGCTTATATAAATAAGCTGCTGTGTGGCAATGGGGGCAGCCATTCAAATGAGAAAAGGCTCAAGTTACACAGCAGATAGCAGATAAGCTCTGTCTGTCTAATGGTGTTATCTGTTATCCATTAGTTAACCTGTGCCATATAGCCGTTTTTCAATTTCCACCATTGCTCCACAGCAGCTTGTTTATATGAACTATAGTAGCATTTCTGAAGCAAACACATCAGTTTTACCAGTGCAGGGCAACAGTACATGATATTTTCATTACTTTAAAACACTTACATTTTTTGGTGTTACTGTTCCTTTAACTCTTCCCTTGCCTGCAGGGATCAAGCTGTTCTTTGGTGCTGTGAGGATATTGCTGTCCTTTATGCTATATGTTCTCTGTACTCCATTGTGGATTGTCGTGTAAAAAAACTCAGTTCCTGGTTAAGCGTAAAAGAACCACTTCTGCCCAATTTTGTACATAAGCACATTGTTACAGTTACACTACCCCCTGCCTCCACACCGTTGCGAGGGCTTACACCTAAGAAAAAGGTCTCATCTTTGGCACAATTCTATTTGAAAGTTAGCTCATAATAGAGACGGTGCCACTCAATTTATTATAGCGCTACACAGGTAAGTAAAAACACCAACATTTTTTTTGGGGGGGTAATAGACTGATCCAATATATAAAAAATTACCTTTTAATTAGAGAAGTTGGAATAATTTAATTGAATTTGTTTTTTATTTTTTCCTAGTAAATGTAAAAGATTTACTAATATTCATTGAAAGACTTAATAGATATATAATAATAATTCCTAACCATAGGTGGATAATTGTAGCACATGACCATATAAAATGAAAAATATCAGTATTAGGACTCAATAATTTAGGGCAAATGACTACACTTTGACCTCTAGTTTTATTCAAGATTTTGTAGGCCAAATGTATGAAGTGGATATTCCTGTGTCATGTCTTCCAAAAAAAGAACTAGGGTAAGTATTCTGAGACCATAAATTACTAGTTTCATTTCTTTTATTAACAATAGCTGGAGTTTTGGAATGCTGTTTTAAAGATAGCCATGTTGGATTTGGTAATGATTTATAATACCATCTAAATTGGTAATAAGATAATTTATCACCATCTGAAAGGGCATATTTAAATTTAAAGGGCATATTTAAGTTTAAGAGACTGCCATGATAAGTTTGCTTTACATGACAATATAAAGGGTATCCAAAAGAAGCTATCAATTCTGAATTGGCTTGTAAAGGGGGTAAATTAGTATATTAATAATTGCCATTATATTGTTTATAATAATTTTCATGTAATAATAGTGTTTCTATACAGAGGATTTTGTTTTATTTCCAAATTTTGTTTTCTCCACGAAGACACGCTAATACACTGTACATTTACTTTCTTATCAAGGTATGGTTCAATTATAGAATTTGTGAATTGATCCATACCTGATAACCAATCTATAAAATTTCTCAAAAGGTCTGCAACAATCAATATTCTAGGATCTGGAATATTAAGTCCACTAAAACATTTAGGTTGTTTTAATTTTCTAATGAAATCTGTTTCTTTCTGCCTTTTCAAATAAAATTGTTTAAAATAGATAGTTCTTTAACATCTTTGTGTTTAAGCAACAGCGGTAAATTTATTTAGAAAAGCTAAATCAGAAAGTTACGCTCCTCATGAGATTCAGTGGAAGATTTATCCATTTAGAACATGGAGGATAGGATAGTTTAGATAATAGAATCTATATGTCAGCTGAAAGAATAACGCCCAAGTACTTAATTCAATCTTTAGTTTTGTTAACATCTATTGATTTAAGCATATCTTGTAGGATATTGTCAAATATAGTCATACCTTCTGATTTTCCAGGATTTATAACAAGCCCAGAAAATAATCCCAAAAAAATCAAATATTTGTTATATTGATTGTTTTGGGTCATTGATAAAAAAAAGCATCATCTGCGAACACAAAAACGTAATCATTTTTTCAGATAATTATACTGAGCAGATACTAAGATCCAAGAAGATTATAGTAAAATAATTTAGAATTAAGTTTGAAATTATAAAAGTTCAAAATAAGTAAAGAACAATAGTGATGGGCGAATTTGGGGCGTTTATAACGCCGGCGCACATTTGCTGGCGAAAATGCTCCGGCATCCAAAAAAACTGCATTTTCACAGCGGTTTTGCGAATTTATTCGCCGACTGCGAATCGTGGGAATTGCCCGCCTGGCGAATAAATTTGCCCATCACTAAAGATCACCAAAGATCAACAATTTTCTCAAAATATTTTAGCAAGTTATTTACATGCTGAAAACAATATATATTAATATTACAAACTCCTTTTTTTCACTCTCTATAACCGATATAGACAAATAAGAGTTTGGGTGCTGATTTATCAACACTGGGAAAATGTGTCCATACATAATAGTCCATGGCATCCAATTAAAGACTGGCTTTTTTTAAGCCAGCTGCAGGTAGAGTAATGAATGCAATGAATGATTTGCCATGGGTTTGCCATGATTTGCCATGGGTTACCGCCCACAGGATAATTTGCCCAGTATTAATACTGTAGATGACCCCACGTCAGGGCTGCACAGAAGAGTTGCCAATCATCTCAGTTAACAGCTATCCAGTCAGCCTCTGGATAGCTGTTAACTGATGGATTTTGGCAGCTTAGTTAGGATCAAGTAAAAGGTAGATTTACATTATAACAAAGAAAAAAGAAACTGTTAATATCAGAATTTTTTTCTTTAAATGGACACTATGGGAGATGTGTAGACCTGCATTCATTAAATTGATATAAACTATATAAATATAAAATAATATAAATATAAAATGTTTTTTCTGCCATTAATTCAGTCTCTTCCCACAGTATTTAATCACTTCTGCAAAGTAATCCAGTTTGTATTAAATTAAATATAAAAGTGCAAGAGAAAACACTGTATAAAACAACAGATGGTGTAACAAGAGACCTTTACAAATATGTGTCTTTACTGTTACTTGCTCATATGCAATTGTCCTTTTTTGGCAACTTTACAAAGTATTTAATCACTGTTTCAAAGTAACACAGCTGATATTAACTTAAATATAAAAGTACAGGAGAGAACAACTTATAGAACAACAGATGGTATAGATGTAAATACAAATATTTATTCTAGCTCAAGTTCTTTCAGTGTCTGAAATGTCTTTGTTCTGTTATATTACAACTCTGTAGCCTGTTTATTTATTCAAGAAGTGTTGGAGAGATAAGACAACAAATAAAACTAGATGGTGTCGTTTCTGAAGAAACCACAAGATGTTGGCTTTGAAACGCAAGAGGTGTTGGGGCCAGTCGCCCCTGGTGCATAGAGAGTACACAAAGTTGGTAGAATCTGGTTTAAAACGGTGTAAATGGAAGCAGATCAAATAGTACCATTAAAATCAATCCAAAAACCTGATTGGCTGTTTTTGGCTCCACCCACTTTTAAAATTTGAATCCCAGTCCCCCTGTGACCGACTGTGCCAAGTTTGATGTCCCTGCCATTAACTGTGAAAGAATGGCAGCAACTTATATATTGACATTGATTAGCAATAGGTAACATTTGATTGGCTGTTTTAAGCTCCACCCAGTTTTCCGGATTTTAACCCCAGTCACCCAGTCATGATTTGTACCAAGTTTGGGGCCTCTGGCTTTAAAACTGTGAGAATGGCAGTATTTGAAACTTTTACATTGAAGTCAATAGGTAAAATCTGATTGGCTGTTATTGGCTCCGCCCACTTTTCCTAAATTTTGACCACAGTCACCCAGTGAGTAATTGTGCAGAGTTTGGGACACTTGGCATGGACGCCGTAATAATAGCAGCAATTTGGCGTTTTTCATTAAGGTCAATGGCTGAAATCCGATTGGCTGTTGTTGCCCCACCCCCTATATTTTCCTAATTCTGAACCAGAGTCACCAAGTGACTAACACTTTAAGGTTTCGGAATCATGACATTTAACATGTAAAAATGGCAGCAATTTTATGTTTTTCTATTGAAAATCAATGAATGACATTTGATTGGTTGTTGGTGGCTCCACCCACTTTTCCTAACTTTGAAGTGCAAACACCAGGTGACCACATTTGTGATATTCGAGGTCCATGACATCAATAACGTGCAAATGGCAGCAATTTTAATTTTTCCCATTTAAATCATCAAAGAAATCTGATTGGTTGTTTTTGGCTCCACCCACTTTTCCAGATTTTGATCCCGGTCCTCCAGGGACCAACTGTGCCAAGTTTGAGGACCCTCCCATGAACAATCTAAGAGCGGCGACAGCTTTAACTTTTCCCATTGAAACAAATGGCTAATATTTGATTGGCTGTGGTAGACTCTGCCCACTTTTCCAAATTTTAACCCCAGTGACCCATGGTGCCAAGTTTTGGGTCTCTGGCTTTAACACTGTGGGAATGACAGTGTTTGACATTTTCTCATTGAAGTCAATAGGGAAAATCTGATTGGCTGTTTGTTGCTCCGCCCACTTTTTGGAGTCCCCAAAATGTGACAGAACTTTTCAGGTTGACCCCATGACTAAGTGACCCAAGTTTGGTGAGTGTAACTTTAATGCTGTACGAGTGGCAAAAGTTTCAAATTTGCCAATGAAAGTCTATGGGAAAAAATGGGGTGTTTGGGGGGCCGCCACAGGGCCACGGAGGGTGGGATTGCTTAACAGAGCACAAGCAACCTATTCGGGTATGAGCCCAACAAGTGTGCAAAGTTTCATAATTGTACTCTTAAAACTCTGGGAGGAGTTTAGAAAATTGCTAAAATTTCATTGGCTGTTGGTAGCTCCGCCCACTTTGGGGTGCCCCCCCAAAATACATATTTTTATTCAGGGTGGCACCAACAATATGCGGTCCGAGTTTGGGGAGTGTAGCTTCAAAACTGTATGAACGGCAGCGATTTGAAAATTTTCCCTGTCAAAGTCAATACGAAAAACGGCGTCTTCGGTGGTCCGCCGCACGGGCGCAGTGGGTGGGATCGCTTACTAAAGCACAAGCAACGTACTTTGCTATAAGGCGAATAGGTGTGGAAAGTTTGGCGCTTGTACCCCTAAAACTGTAGGAGGAGTAGCGTTTAGAAAACCGGGGGGCGCTAATAATAATAACTAGTAGATCAAGATGTTGGCTTTTTCAAAGCCAACATAATAATAATAAGAATAAGAACGAGCTGAACTAGTAGATCAAGATGTTGGCTTTTTCAAAGCCAACATAATCAGAAAATATAAGGCCTAAACTTTTCATATAAGTAGTTTTATGAAAACTAGATCACTTGAGTAAGGGATATCTACACAATCCTATTACTACACTATTAATGATAACTTTCATCATCTGTGGTGTAGTTATTTTTACGGAAATAGTGTTGTTATACAAAAGCAAGTGTTGTTTATACATCTGTTTGCTATAATGTTAAATATAACCACATAAGCGTTTTTAACACAGGTATTTACATATTCAATGTTTTTGTGTGTTATTGTTGTTGTTAAAGAAATTATTGCACATTTAGGCCATCATTTAAATGTCATCAAGACCCAATAAGTATCCAAACCCATTATTGTGAGTTATGAGTTTTGGAATTGCTATAAGTAGGCTTGTTGAATTGCACAGCATGTTGTCAGCATAAAAATCATTTCTTGTTTTCCTTGCCTTCCACGAGAAAGCTATTTGTGTTTGGATGGCTTATTACTTGCTTTGCTTGCAGCTCAATACACAAAGTAAATATTATTGTTGATAAGTGACAACCCTGACACAATTCTCTATGAAATTTTATAGACTGTGACTGACATTTCATTTTAGCCCACACTGCCGGTGGTGTTAAATGCTGGCCTTTGATAATATTTATAATTGGCCCACTGATATCCTGTTGTAAACAAAAGGCCTTATTTTACCAATGTATTAAGTCAAAAGAATGAATGCTGAATAAAGGCAGAGTTGTAGTCATTTCACCAGTGATTACCCATAAATCTAGATATTTCAAGTAATAATACAAATAAATTCTACATTATTACAGACAATCATATTTAATCAATATTTGTACTTGGAAGGCACATTTATTAATATTCAAATTTCAAATTCATGTGAGTTTTTTTTAACTCACATGAATTCGATTTTACGCGAAATTCAAATATTTGATTATTTATAATGAAAAGCGAATATCTTAAACCAAATTAGAATCGAATTCGGTCAAACTCGATTCTAGTTTTTTCTCTGAAAAAAACTCGAATGTCAGGAAGGCTACAAACAACTACAGATTGGTAATTGCACCTCTCCCATTGACTTATACAGTAATTGTCAGACTTTAGGTGGCGTAAAAAAACTCAAATCAAGTTTGGCTAATTTCCTAGTTGAATTTGAGAGTATTGACCATAAAAAAAATGTAAAATTTGAATTCGAATTTTCTATTCAACCCTTAATAAATCTGTCCCTTAATATCAGTATTTATTGTGAGGACAAAAACATTTTCACCAAATGAGGCAATATGACATGGATGTGTTTAAGATACATTTGGTATACATTACATATTAAAATATTGAGGCCCCACTTATGCCAACAGGTTGTCCAATTGCAGATCTATTCTGCGTTAAAGGAATAGTTCAGTGTGAAAATAAAAAATGGGTAAATAGATAGTCTGTGCAAAAAAAAATGTTTCTAAAATAGTTAGTTAGCCAAAAATGTAATATATATACAGGCTGGAGTGAACAGATGTCTAATAAAACAGCCAGAATCCAACTTCCTGCTTTTCAGCTCTATAACTCTGAGTTAGTCAGTGACTTGAAGGGGGGCCATATGGTAAATTTCTGTTCAGTGAGTTTGTAATTGATTCTCAGCATTCAGCTCAGATTACAACAGATATGACCCATGTGGCCCCCCCTCTAGTCTCTCATTGGTTACTGCCTGGTAACCAGGGTAACCAGTCAGTGTAAACCAAGAGAGCTGAAAAGCAGGAAATAGTGATCTGACTGACATGTTATACATCAAATCACTCCAGCCTTTATACATTACATTTTTGGCTAACTAACTATATTAGAAACATTTCTTATTTTGCACAGCCTATCTATTTACCCAGTTTTTATTTTTACACTGAACAATTCCTTTAAGTTGCTGACTGCAATATATAACAGTTCTTTCTGGTCTGTTGACTTATCCTTATTGCTGTCAGGACTAGGGATGGGCGAATTTGACTCGTTTGGTTTTGCCAAAAATTCACCGCTGACAAAATGTTGCAGACGCCCATTAAAGTCTATGGATGTCAAAAAAATTCGCCCATCCCTAGTCAGGACTCATCAGGGTTTGAACCCTGACATGTGTGGTTATAATTTGCTTCACTATAAAACATCTGCTTGTTTACACCAGCTCCTGAACCTATTTAAGCCAATTCCTTCCTGTCTCCTAGTACTGGATCACTAAGCCATTTTTCCCCTGTTCCTGGGTTTCTGCTGCCTATCCTTCATATTTGATCTCCTGGATTTTAACCCTTCGCCTAATTGCACAGACTTATATTTCTTGCTTCTTGCCTAGACCACTTTCCTGATTATTCTAACTTGTTTCAGCCTGCTGTTTGCTTCAGATACTGGCTTGTTATATGGACTTGTCTCATGGGTTGTATCCTCTAATTCTGTAACTTGGACTTCATTTTCAGTCTGTCTCATTATAATTACTAATTAAAACATTTAGCATGCACAGTTATGCATTCTTGTTTCCTCTTTAAGCACCTAACATGGAAACATCACATAAAAAAACACATAGGCTCCTACCTGCAACTGTACCTGACAATTGCTGCCTTCCCTGACTTGTGTTTGAATTCAGACTATAGCTTTTATTAGCTCTTTTTGGCCTGTTTCCCAGTAACAGTTTCCTTCTTAGTTCTTTAGTAATGATGCTTTTGCAGTCCTGACATATTCCCTTTTATTTTTTGGTAGAAAACTCGTATTGTATAAGAATATTATATATCTATCTGTTGTCAGGCTCACTTTCATTCCAACAAACCACCCATCCATTAGAATGCCAGGGTGAGTAAAACTGACACGAAGAGTCTGGTCTGGGATCCACATCTTCTGGGGCAGTAATAATATGATAAGTCATAAATGGTTGAGCCTTTTGAATGTTTGTTCTCTTCTTTAGTAAATGTCCTTCAGTCAAGATAATAAACTGCACTTTGCATTCAAAATCTGCTGCCTCCCACACTCTATCTAGGTTTATACGGAAGTTACATACATGACAGAGCATGGTAGGAGCAGATAAAGCACTACCTGGTCTATTAGGCAATGGCAACATGTATTTTAACCTTATAGACAAGAATTATTGTCTGAACATGTAGGTCATTGCCTTCAAATATTGTTTTCCACTAGAACTTTGCAGATGGTTGGTGATCTTTGAATCAATAATGACTTTTAGAGACAGAAAGCTGCAAAGGCTGGGAAAAATGGCCTACATTTGCAAGGGTGATACATGACCTATACATGACCTACAGCTTTATTACACAACCTAGAGCCATGTAGTCCTAGTCAGAGGTATTCATGATATGTTGGAGGTATTTTTCTGTTGTGTGCCATGCTGGTGTTGTAATATAACATTTCAGTGTCATGCTGGTCAGATTTAATAACTTAGAAAACAAGGCAGAAGGGTACAGCCAATAGAATGACAGAGCAGCTGTAGGAAAGCCCATCTGACCAAAGGAGTATTCATCATTCTAACAGAATTTAGATCCAGGAAAGAAAGACACTACCAAAAGTGTGAGAGAAGAATTATAAATTAGGTGGTCGTAAATGGGTGGTTTGGGTAGTAGTTTTTTTTCTTATTCAAACAATATAGAAAAAAATATATATCATACTGCTGTAGTATGATAATACTGAATAAATTAAACAACGTAAGAGGTAAAGACTAAAGGGGTAGAGAGTGAAGGAAAGATTGGAAATAAAGGAAAATAGAGTAAGAAAGAAAGAAGAAAAGCGAGAAAAGAGGCTCTGTGGAAAGTCAAGATATTTATTTCATGAACAGACAGATAATTACAGTCATATGAAAAAGTTTGGGAACCCCTCTTAATTCTTTGGAGTTTTGTTTATCATTGGCTGAGCTTTCAAAGTAGCAACTTCCTTTTAATATATAACATGCCTTATAGAAACCTTAGTATTTCAGCGGTGAAAAGTTTATTGGATTAACAAAAAAATATACAATATGTATCATACCAAAATTAGACAGGTGCATAAAGTTGGGTACCCCAACAGAGATATTACATCGATACTTAGTTGAGCCTCCTTTTGCAAATGTAACAGCCTCTAGACACCTCCTATAGCCTTTGATGATGGATGGCGGTATTTTTGACCATTCGTCCATACAAAATCTCTCCAGGTCAGTTAAATTTGATGGCTGCCGAGCATGGCCAGCCTGCTTTAAATCACCCCATAGATTTTCAATGATATTCAAGTCGGGGGACTGTGACGGCCATTCCAGGATATTGTACTTCTGCATAAATGCCTTTGTAGATTTTGAAGTGTGTTTAGGGTCATTGTGTGTTTGAATATCCAACCCCTGCATACAGTAACTTCAACTTTGTGACTATGCTTAAACATTATCCTGAAGAATTTGTTGATATTGGGTTGAATTCATCTGACCCTCGACTCATCAGTCCAAAGCACTTTGTTCAAAAATGACGGTGGCTTGTCTAAATGAGCTTTTGCATACAACAGACTCTGTTTGTGGTGTGAGTGCAGAGCTTCTTTCTCATCACCCTGCCATACAGATGTTCTTGGTGCAAATTACGCTTAATTGTAGAACAATGTACAGATACACCATCTGCAGAAAGACGTTCTTGCAGGTCTTTGGAGGTGATCTTTGGGTTGTCTGTAACCATTCTCACAATCCTTCGCATTTGCCGCTCCTGTATTTTTCTTGGCCTGCTAGACCTGGGTTTCACAGCAACTGTGCCTATTGCCTTCTATTTCCTGATTACATTCCTTACAGTTAAAACCACCGAGATAACTTTTTGTAGCCTTCCACTAAACCATGATACTGAACAATCTTTGTTTTCAGATCTTTTGAGAGTTGCTTTTGAGTATCCCATGCTGTCACTCTTCAGAGGAGAGTCAAATAGAAGCACAACTTGCAATTGGCCATACCTTTTCTCATGATTGGACACACCTGCCTATGAAGTTCAAGGCTTATCAAGCTAATCCGTCAGTAATCAGTATTGAGCAGTTACATGCATTCAGATTAGCAAAATTGCAATGGTACCCAAATTTTTACGGAGCCAGTTTTTCACATTTGATTTCATTTCAAACTGAATACTGCTTCACTTTGTTCAGAAAACACCCCAGTACTCAGATGTTCCTGGGAAATGAAAGACATACCACTGTTATCTTTTTTGTTAAAAGTGGAATAAATTATTATACAGGCTGAGAGGGGTTCCCAAACGTTTTCATATGACAGTATACATTGGTAATCAGCATATTACGGTACGTATTCCATGGTTGCCAGTATATAACACTTTTAGAGATAGTTCCATGAGATCCAGCTACCGGACACTCAAATCTGGCATTTTAATAAGGTCCTGTTTTATGCTTTGTATCAAGGAAATTTTGGATGACCGCAATTTTGTGGCTATACTTATTCTGGTTACAAACGATATGTGATATAGTAGATACAGTTGTGCATGTTTATATTGTAGTAATGAGTTGGAGCCACTTGATTCCATAGAGGCTGTAGTTTGGGACAGGACCATAAAATATGTAGAAAATTTCCTGTACCTGTACAGTTCTCCAGCAGATGTTTGGTATATTGTTTATATGATGCAGTCTATTCGGTGTGAGCAACACTGATACATACGTTTCCTGGCAGTCTCAGTTTGGGTAGTATTTATTTAGTTATTGAATACTAAAAGGGGCAGTATCTTTTTAAAAGTGAGTTAAATGAATAGGGCTTGTGCTGAACATACATTGTGTCTATTGTTTTTTTATGCTTCTTCTTTCTGTAGATCTTTGTCATCAAGTGTATAATAGTATTTAATGAATGGTTATTCTGTTCTGTTTATTTTTCCCAAAACAGAGATAATAGTAACCAAACTTACATTGTGACATTCATTTTATCACAGAAAAATACATTGTGTTAAGATGCACAGTATTTCAGCTTGCTGCTATATATGAGCGATCAATACTTTCATCTCATATCCTACAGTGCTGCAGTTCTGCATAAAAAGAATGGGGGAGGGTGGCGATGGAACTAAGCACTAAGCACTACAAAGAACAGGAATAGAATGGTTATGCTATTCCCAGGTTAGAATCAAATTGTATACACCTCTTCCTTAGATATAAAGTATATGTGTACTGTACATATATGTACATATATATATATATATATATATATATATATATATATATTATCTTTATCAAGCCATATAAACAACAGCATTACACAAGTGAAATTTAAAAGCAATATACAGGAAATTAATTAAATTAATTAGCATTTTGACTCACACCCATCACTAAACTGACCTGACTATGCAAGAATACTTCAATATCATAAGAACAGTGATAGGTCATAATCCTTATTCAAACCTGAGGGATATAATGATTTGATTTTATTAATCCACCACACCTCTCTTTGCTTTAGCTTCAGTTAGCTATCTCCCCCTCATATCTAGGATAAAATTCCACAGCATACTATAAATCTAACCAACATTTCTTTTTAACACAATAATATAAACACACACACAAGCACGCACAAAGGGGATCAGCACTACTCAGGTCTTAAATGCTACTGCAACAATACTGGAATTCTGTAGAAAAAAACATGGTGACTGTGCTCAAAATTGCACTTTGCTCACGGCACCTGAGGAAGTTAATGAATCTTAAAGAGCTTAAATCACCAAACGCTAATGGGAATGGTTTCTAGTTGATCAGGATGTAAAATTGTGCACATTGTATGGTGTTTTTGGATACAGAGTTATTGCTGGCACTTTCAGGGCTTCAAAAAGATGTAGTTTATTTGAATTATTCATATTTAAGGCTAATTTAAATAAATGTTTTATATATATATATATATATATATATATATATATATATATATATATTTGCAGAAGAAAGCGACACTCACAGGAAGTTTTTGATGCAAAATAGTAGTGTATTTATTCCACTCAACGTTTCGATCCCCCACAGGGATCTTCGTCAGGAGATTACAAACATATATATATATATATATATATATATATATATATATATATATACCAAATATCTTGAAACTGGCACACCCTTTGTAAAAAACATTGTCTTGTTAGTATCAGGGTCCAACATTTCAGTCCTCATTAGGACCTTTTTCAAGGTTATATATCAACCTTGAAAAAGGTCCTAATATATATATTAACCTTGAAAAATGTCCTAATGAGGACCGAATATATATATATATATATATATATATATATATATATATATATATATATATATATATATATATATATATATATATATATATATATATATATATATATATATATATATATATATAAACAAAGCCATGTGGAGCCGGCACTCTCAATAAGATGCAGTAAGTTGCCTGGGTGCACGATCAACAACCTTCTCCATACAATCGCAAAAGGGGATCAGCACTACTCAGGTCTTAAAAAATTAAACAGAATTTATTTAATAAAATAGCAGCAGACTGACGTTTCGGCTGACTCCTCAGTTAGTTGAGAAAGGCTGAGGAGTCAGCCGAAACGTCAGTCTGCTGCTATTTTATTAAATAAATTCCCCAAAATTAACACAACTGCATGCAGGGTCGGAGCCCCCCTCCCCAGTCGCAAACCCCCCTCTGTTCCTCTCCTGCCTACTCGCCGGCACGTACCTGCTCATCTTGATGCAATCAGGCAGAGGGGAGGAGCGAGGAGGTCAGGCACTGTGGGCTGGGGCCCACCGGGTTTTTTCCTGTCGCCCCCCGGCCCAGTACGATGCTGACTGCATGCACATTTCAATTCAGATCAGATGCAATTGCACAGAGTCTGCCATGATTCTTATTTTTTGGCGTGATATCTGCACCTGATCCTTTAGGTACAAGTGTGCTGTGCCTATTAATGCTAGCAAGTTTCCTATGCGTCAATAGGCACAGCAGCAGAATTTAGGAAGAACTAAGTGGCAATGAGTGCAACTATACCAAAATGCATATTTTGAACCTTTAATAAATTGGGCTCACTCTTGTAATAAATTACCCCTTTTGTGTACTATGGCCTTAAAACCATAATAAGTAGAACTTATTTCAATAGTAGTCTCTCCTGTGAAAATAGGTGCCCTTAAAATGTGCTTTGGTGTCTTTGTATAGTCATCACCCCCTCCCTCCCCAGAAAAAAATTAATTGAACCCTGCACCCACCAGCACTTGCTAACATGTTGGAATTTTCCAGCCCCTCAGAAATACAGTGCTGCCAAATGTGCATATATTTTGTACTATATACCCTGCCCAGCAATTCAAAAATTAGATCCACAGACTGTGAGCAGGTAAATTGTTATGTATTTGAATATATATATATATATATATATATATATATATATCAAGCTTTGTTACAGAGAGAAGCATTCTGGACATATAAACTGAACTGTGTTCATCCAAAGGGTCTAAATACCTCATTATCGTTGAGCTGTTTCCTGTGAGTGAATGAGCCCCCCGTATAGTCAACATATTTTGGGCAATTTTGTAAGGAATCATTTCCCTTCCTATGAAGTGTGGCCTGATGTTCCATGTGTTTAGTACGTATTCTGACTGTCTCTTTTTTTGCCTCGGATGTAGATTAGAGCCCCTAAAAGTATTTGACTAGAATGGGAATAGTTCCCACGATCTCTTCTTCTTTTTTTGATTGTACGAATAGTATCTAACTTCAAGGGAGCTTATATATAATTTGAGGCATTTGTAATTGGTTTTAAACATATGACTTTTAGCCATTATATACTGAGTATTGTAGACACTTTGTTACTTTCAAAGCACAGACATAATTTTATTGAACATACAGTTCATGCACATATTTAATGTTTTATGTATTCATATAAAATATTTGGTACACATGATATTTCACTAAGTAACATGTTGATTATACTATTGGCATTTGTCGGGCTTTTTTAGATATTACCTTTTATCATTGATCTTAAAATTTTTTTTGAAGATGCACAGCAGTCACTAATTGCTATTGATGTCACTTCCTTTTGTTGGGTATTTATGGGAATTTGGATTATGAGCATGGTTGCCATGAGGAAGGTCCCTGCGTGGACCGAAACGTCACGTCGGCTATTCATGCATATTTGAATACACTTTTGTTTTGATACACAGAAACCCTGGTGTTGCTGGTCTTTCTTGGAGTATTCGCATTTCTTACCTTGCACCCAGGTAACACGTCGTCAGCAGGGTGCTGTCCTAGTGAGGATATATGTATATATATATATATATATATATATATATATATATATATATAAACTCTACACCACCACTCATTGTTGAGTAGGCCATGTTTTGAAAAGTCATTGTAAATATTTAATCATGAGAGCATTACTCGAAAGGGGTGTTGATTAAGCAGGGTGTACTCAATACAGAGGAGTCCCAGAAAATGTGCACTAGGCTCTGCTCCCCCCCCCCCCGGGCCCCGCTTCCTCTTTCCCCACCTGCCTAGAGGCCCCACCCAAGCCACAACCCCACTTACCTGTGTGGCAGTTGAGGCCGCGATCAGGGTTGGGGGGGGCAAGATCAGGGGACAGCGCCGGACGTGGGTGGGTCTGAGCTGGCTGGGCCAAAAAATGTGTGACCCTGCAAGGATACCGAGAACAGGGAGAACAAGCTGTTTGACAGTTAATCGGAGACAAGGGGACACAACTCCATGCACTAAAAGGCAAGATACAAAAAGACATCCCCCATTAAGCCCTGCGATCACTTAAAATGATGAGGTATAAAAAATAAACCAATCTTGTTAGTTGAGCCGTTTAAAGGCAAAATTGGGAATCTGCATAAACACCTGAGTTGCATTCAAAGAAAATACTTTTGTGCCCTCAATAAAGTAAAAATAAAGGACAATCGGCACTAGAAGCTTTTTCACAGTTACTTCACTATTCCAGACTGAGTTGTAATCCAAGCTCCTGGTCTTTTTCAGTGCTCGAAGGCAAATTTAACTCTTAGTAACTGCGTTTTTGCTTGACCAACCCCTGGCTGTTTGACCCTGTTATTTTAAGTTGTTATTAAATGGATTATTAGATGACTGAGTGTCTATTGCAGCTCATTCTAATAACATTGCTGTATTATTGAAAGAACATCACTAGGATACAAAAAAAAACTCAGTAGAACACAGAAATATCATGGAACTGCTTTTTTACCCAAACAATTTTGAAATGATAAAAACCCAAACCTATAATTTTGTAAATTGCATGCACTTTTATTTCTAGAGATAATAGTAATATAGCTAGATTGTGTTTCCAACAACAAGTAGAATAGCTGGAAGAAAATAAAGGGTAAATAACAAGACTGAAAATGTCAATACTGTTTAATTAATTATGATTATCACTAAGGAGACTGCTAGTTCATGACAAGTGGCTTTTTACCATTCATCAGAAAGAGTACAGACACACTTTGGTTGCCCCCTATGTAGCTTGGTGGGTGGTATTGAACGGCCAAACACCTACTTAAAAGCTTTTTTAGACTATATATAAATGTTATCCATTAATAAGTAATTCCATTATGAAAACTGTACCATGTTAAAACCCCAATTATGAAACTGGATGCTTTAGTAAAAAGAATTCTTCAAGCTTCTTCCTCCATCAGCTTTATGAAAAAAGGGATTCTTTTTTATTTATATTTGCATCTTTTGGGTTTCTTCGAGAGGACCAGTGTGAAACATGTCTTTGTTATCTTTGATTGGAGACCTATTGAGGTATAAAATAAATAAATGCAAGGAGATTTCGCTGTTCTCTAAGCAGCTTTTGTGAGCTGTGGAATAAAAAAAAACAAGTCGACCCTTTTGTTGTTGATATTGGATGCGTATGTCATTCAGGATCTGCTGAGCTCACACTGAGTCTAAGCTAAAATTGATTTTTTTTTTCTTTCTGTTTTTTTTTTAAATAAAAAAAAAACCAGCTGGTTTGAAAAAGAAATAGTCTTCTTTCGATTTTCCCTTTTCCACTGGAGCATTCAGTGACTGTAGCATAATAGGCTGAAGTAAACAGTGTCAGGTTCTGTTATATCAAGAGGTCTTTTAAACCAAGCACACAACAATTAAAAACCTGCAATTTGTAGAGGATGGTGAAAAAGAGTTTGCTTCTTAACAAATGTTTTGACAATGCAACACAAAATGAGAATGAAATACATTGCTAATTATTACAGCTCATTCTGTTATGCTGCTCTTGCATTAAATACCATAAATAGCAGCCTCTTCAAAGGATAGCATAATGATTAAATACAGTGTCAAAGACATGTGAATCCCACTTGATAAATAGAGGAGCTCCACTAAACCGTTCATTTAATTGGAATGTATAGTATACAATGTTTATAGGCACATCTTGCAGTGCTTCTCTTTTCCCTTAGGGACAATAAAGTGTGAAGTATTAAACATTCCAGTAACCTTTTTCCCTTCTGAGTAAATGTAAAACATATTATTGATTGTTCTTTGATAGGTCCTAAAAGCAGTATCAGAATTTATTTCTGTACAAAACTGGTTAGAGTAATTGTGCTACGTATTAATTTGCTCAAGGTTTCCTTTTACAAATATACCTAACCAAAGTAAGGCATGAATATTTGGGGCAAATCAATCCCAAAACCAAGGTTACAATGGCCCACAAAAGTACCTTCAGGTTGGCCAAAGGGCTTCTTATTTCCAGGCATGGGATCAGCCTGTCAGCACACATAGCAGATATCAGCGTGACATTCTTTAGTATTTTAGTGCCA
Source organism: Xenopus laevis (assembly GCF_017654675.1). Taxonomy (NCBI): domain Eukaryota; kingdom Metazoa; phylum Chordata; class Amphibia; order Anura; family Pipidae; genus Xenopus; species Xenopus laevis. The sequence continues at coordinate 183,351,490 of NC_054371.1, forward strand.
AATTCCACTTGTGCTGAACATACTTTTGCCCATGTTTTAATTTAATTTGCCTATTTAAATAAAAGCTGTATTTCTTTTCTTCAGCTAAACAGGGCAAACAGGGAAAAGTAACTCCGTTACATCATGTTTGGTTCTTGAGAGGTCGATAATTAGATTTCCTTTATCTCTGCAGTAATAAAATAGTAGCTTGTACTTGATCCTAACTAAAAACAATCTTATTGCGTTTAATGTTTGAGTATTTTTTTATCAGATTTCTTATGGAGATCCAAATTATGCAAAGACCCCTTATACAAAAAAACCCTGGGTCCTGTACACAAACAAGTTTCTATTTTCCAAAAACTATAGATTTTGTTGTTATTAAAACAGTTGCAAAAAGTATGTTCAGCACAAGTGGATTTTTGCAACAAAAACCATAGGGGAGGATTTATTAACATTCAAATTCAAGTTTTTACCTCTATGTTTTTCTTTTTTTTGTTCAAATACTCAAATTCGTAACTTGAACTTCCAAGAAAACTTGAATGTAAAATTTGCCACATAAATGCTTTATAAGTTCACGTAGAAGTCAATGCACATTGTTCTAGGCAAAACGTAAGCGATTTGTTTTGAAATCCTGTTTTTAGAAAAAAAATACTGGGTAAGAAACATGCATAACATTTCCTAACTTTTCACTAGTGATAGAATGTAAACCTTCAAATGTCTGCCCTGTTCCCACTGTAAGAGTTTGGTCAAGATAATCACCCAAAATCACCATTACTATAGCTTACAGACAATGTCGAATAGAACTCGAAAATGATCTATTTCATTTATACGATTATTTCTCTTTGTCACTTCCAAGAAATGCCATCTACTATCGAAGGCTTACAATACAGAACCAAAGTATAGCTAGAATACAAAAGAATAAACCCATTAAAAAGGCTGCTTCCCAACTCCACTCCAAATACCAGAAGACAGGAAAATCTACACCTGTATCTCAAGACAAGGTACAAAACCAAACATAAATACTTGAAATAAATGTTAAACCATCGGGGTAATCACTTGTATTTCTACAATAGCTTTCCTAAATTTTGCTTGTGCCTGGGTATATCAGCTTCAGCATTGATTATTCTTCCCATAAACCAGATTTGAATGCTGTTTTCTTTATGGCACTGGCTGTTTGCTTGTAGAGGTCACGATAACATCATATGTCATTCTAACCTGAAATGTAACTCTTAAGGGCATATTTATCAAGGGTCGAATTAGAAAAACGTCGAAATTCAAATTCAAAAAGACCAACCGAAATTAAGTCAAAGCTTTTTTTGGCCAAATAGGTCAGTTTTCGATCATCGAATAGGTCAGTATTCGGCTGAATTCAAATCAAACTAATCGAAGTAATAGCACATTCGATCAAAAGTCTACCAATTGACTCTAAATAGGTTCTAGGAGGTCCCCGATAGGCTAAAACAGCAATGCGGCAGGTTTTAGATGGGGAATAGTTGAAGTCGAATTTTTAAAGAGACAGTACATGATAAATGTTCCATCATGATCTGTTACTTCCTCTGCCACACAATACATTATTAATTTGCCATGTCTTTATTTTGCAACCTTGCTATTCTTATGAGCCTTACACTTGGTTTTCTAACATTTAGATGATTGTTGTTCAGGGCTAATTCCCTGACTAATACTATACACTGAAATATATAATATATCAAACAGCTCATTCAATGTAATTACCACGAAAAGAATTATGCAGAATGTTAAAGATATGCACATTAATATTAATTGTTGTAATGTATAAGTAGTAGATTAATATTGAATCACATCATCCATTTCTTTCCATACTACACTGTGTTTGTCCGATCATGACACTCTGTGCTCTACCCATTTAGAAACTTTGGTGCTTTGATCTATGATTCCTTCTTATTATTATTATTATTGTGCAGCAAACATTTAGAGACAAAACATTTTTTAAAGGCAATTTTAATGAATAGTGGAAAGTTATTTTTGGTGCCACATGACTGTAGCATGTCATTTGTTAGCATAAGTGTTATAAGCGCATATTTTAAATCTATATAAATGCAAATATTCATGCAAGTAATCTTTAAAAACTGAAACAAGGCCTGGAAAATAAAATGAGGAATGAAGAATTTTTCAGCAGTCATGGTATATTCACAGGCTCTGGAGGTTTGAGGTACATTTTAAAATGCCTTGATTTTGTTTGTCCTGCCTGAATTTAACTTTTTTTTTTAAACCAAGGTTATGTTCACAGTATGAAAAATACCACAAGAATGCTATGTATTCATATCAAATTGTTACAAGAGCTCCACTTAGGAGCACATTAGGAAAGCATCAGAAATCTAAACAGTACCTCCCTTGGGGGGCACATCCAGGGGTGTTGCTGCCATGAGACTAGTTGAAAAACTTGCCACAGACTGCAGCACCCAACAAGTTAGTGCTAGTTATGCATCACCCCTTGACCCTCTCCAACACAAAACTTTTAAGGGGTGGGTATGGTGGCAACTTTGGTGGTCAGGGGACTGAAACAAGTCTGGCCACATCTAGCCCAAAATCCTCCAGTGGACATTCCTGGTCTAATGTTTAATTATTCAAGCAATTGCAGTGATCTAATTTATCATTATGTGCATTCAGTCTCACTGTAATGTTTTTTTTTCAAAAAGCTTTATTGTAAACTGTCAACAATACAAAACCTTAAATGCATTTTCAATTCTGTATAACATGAAATTGTGACATGTATCTTAAACAACTTTAACATGCCCTATAAATACAGTTACAAGCAAGGACAGAAAAGGTTGAAATGTTTGTCAGCTACCATAGCTGTACCTGTAAGTTAAACATATGTTGAGGTAATTCTATCTAGTTTCGTTTCAGACCTCTACGTGAGGGGCTAGAATACTGTGGAGAACTCAGTAGGGGTGGGTGAAGGGGGGTAAGATAGAAAGGAATTAGGGGGGGTACAGCGGGGTGTCAGCGGACTCGCTCCTTATATACATCTGTTTCTTTGAACAGAAACCATCTAATCCAGATAGCAGTAAATGGTGCAAACTGATCGGGGCTGGAGGATGACATGTCTTCAAATTTGCAAATTTCCGTAATTTTATTGAACTAGTCTTTTATGGTAGGGGTATAGGTCGTTTTCCAGTGAAGCGGAATTAAATGTTTTGCCGAATTTAGTAATTGTGCCTCTAGGCCAGAGTTGAACGTTGCTACTGGCTGTGGATTGTGGAATAAAAGTACTTGCAGGAGGTCGCACGTCCGGAAAATGTGGTATAAGGAGCCCTTTTCCCTGTTACAACGCCAACAAATGCCATTTGAAGTTTTATATATATATGTATAGGATCCCTTATCCGGAAACCCAATATCCAGAAAGCTCCAAATTGCGGAATGGCTCCCATAGACTCCATTTTATCTAAATAATCCAAATTTTTTAAAAATGATTTCCTTTTTCTCTGTAATAATAAAACAGTAGCTTGTACTTGATCCCAACTAAGATATAATTAATCCTTATTGGAAGCAAAACCAGCCTATTGGGTGTATTTAATGTTTAAATTAATTTCTAGTAGACTTAAGGCATGAAGACCCAAATTACGTTATCTGGAAAACCCCAGGTCCCGAGCATTCTGGATAACAGGTCCCATACCTGTATGTGGAAGGCGTATAGTACCACCTTGTGAGTATTTTATAATTTAATTCTTGTATTTGGCAACATCTTGAACTTTTGAGCATTTTAGAGAGTATTTGTTCAATCGGCATCTCCTCAAACTGAACATTTAGATTGTCAGACCATCTCTTAATAAATGATACTGACTCCCAGTTAGTTGGTAATTGGAGCATTTTGTATAAAAAGGAAACTTCATGTCTTGGTCTGGTAGTGTGCAAGTCGGTTAGAATTGGTATGGTCTCGCCCTAACGTTTGTGATCCTCCTAGGCTATGAAAATAGTAGGCTATTTGTGCAAATTTTAGGTGATCTATCTGTTAGGTTTAGCATTTTATCTTTAGATATGAGTGATTTATTTTCCATGAAGTGAAGAAGTTGGAGGTTCCCTTCTATTAACCAGTCCTGTAGGTTGATGGTTTGTAGACCGGGAGGAAAGGCAAGGTTATTTACTACTGGGATTAAGGGCGAGGGGTATGCTGAGAGTGAATATTTTGTGCGACATTTATCCAATATTGTCATAGTGTTGGATAATAGTGGATGATCAGAGTGTTTCAGTCTTCTATATATATGATCTATCCAGGGTAGATGTAGGAGATATGTATATGCAGATTGTTGTTCTATTTCTACCCAAAGCTTTATGTTTGCGTAATGTGACCAGTGTATTATTCTCAACAAGACTGAGGCGTAGTAATATGTCCAGCAATCAGGTAGTGCTACTCCTCTTTGGCATTTAGATTTAGTTAGTGTTTTGTAACTAATTCTGGCTTTTTTGTCCTGCCATATAAAGTGTTTTATTACATTTTGTAGTTGGTTCAATAGGGGTTCTCCTATCTGTAATGGGAGTGTTTGGAAAATGTATAGGATTCTAGGCATGATATTAATTTTTACGATGTTCATCCTCCCAAACCATGATATAGGTTTATCCTTCCACATATATAGGTCTCTTTTAATCTTTACTATCACTTGTTTCAGATTGAGTTCTGCCCAGTTCGAGGTATCCTTGGTGATCTGGAGGCCTAGATAGGTAAGGGTGTGTGGGTTCCATTTATATGGGAATCCCTTGGACATAGCTCTAATCGTTGCACCTGGGATTGAGACATTTAAGGCCGTTGACTTGGACAGAAGTCCATTGAAAAACTTTTTTAATACCTTTGGGACGAAAACATTTTTTTATTGGTGTGTATCCTCAACCAAACATTTGTTCCTACTGAAAATTAATACAACCATGCTCTTTGTCAGCAGTATATTACAAATTGCTGGCTCATGCTGAAATATGCCACTTAGAGCAGGGCAAATCTGTCAGTGACTCATGGCATCAACGAGTTGGTCGAAGTCAGAAAAATGTTGGGCTGAGAAACTCACTATAAGAAAAATGAAAGGATATTTGTGAAACAGATCCGTTATGGTGCTGATTCAAGTTTGAATTCAAAAATTTCTGTGATTTTTTTGCACTAAAACTCACAAATTAGAATTTGAAAAACTAAAATTTTAGAGAATTATCAAGCAAAAAAAATTCATAAACACAAAAATTCAGCATCTAAAATTTGCCAAGATTATGTAGAAGTCAAAGGGAGTAATCCTAGGCAACATTTAAGTGATTTACCTGTCTGCGGTAAAATAATTCTAAATTTTAAAAAAGCTTGATTATTGTTTGCATAGTGCAGGCACTTTACACCCTCACTTCTGTACCATCTTGGCAGGTATTAGGCTGCAACATTTACATTTTTTTATAATTTTTATTTGATAAATTTTAGAATGAAATTGCTACTGAGAAAGAATATCACAAATGCAGAATAGATCCTTCATGTTTAAATACACTTGCATATAAAAGGTCAATCCATCCCACACTTGTTCTATATATGTAATTAGAGGAATAAATATAATTCACTGTGCAGGCCAAGAAACGCACATGTATTTTTGTCTGACATGAAGAGAAAAATTATTTCTGACACTATACAAATGGAAATGGTGTATGAAAGTTTGCCCATTTTTCTGCCATGATAATGTCATGTGTGCTATAGGCCTTAAAGAAAGATTAATGATAAATAGATGGAGGAAGTGACAGAGGTTAACCAAAGGGCTGAAAGAAAGCAATACAGTTAATTGAATCTGTCGTTCTACTGTCCTTTATACAATTTTAACTGGCAATTATAATTTAAAGGATTACATTTTAAATGGGCCAATTACTGGACACAGAACACTACTAGATATTATTTACATGTTCTGTGTAATCTATGTCATAAACTGATCATCCATTAATGACCCTTATTATCAAGTGACAAAGTACATCCCCTAGCCACAAGTGGAACATTGTATTCCCCAGCATCAACTGGCAAAATGTATGCCCAAACACCCATTGGCACAGGGCATACTTTAGGATCAAGTTATAAACTGCATCTCCCTGGATTAAGTCTTATGTTTTCCTCCAGACACCTCCACACCAAGACCGCCACAACTAGTGTACATAGTACTGCTACCATGGCCTCCTCTGTATCTTCCCCCATTCCCAGCAAACAAAGCACCTTTGATCAGGGGAACATAGGACCTGTGCTGATGCTACCAGCATTCCAGTAATTGGGAAAAGTAAATGGCCTTGTAGCCACTCTGCATGTTCCAAAACTCCAACCGTTAGGTTACAAGGGGACTTTTTCATCAGTGGACCTGGAGCTGCAGCTCCATCCACTTCTGCATGAATCCAACCCTGCCATCAGCCTAAAGGTTTCTGTTTTTACATTTTCTACAAACAGCATTCTAGCCTAACTGATCTCAATATTTTGCTTGTATGTTGTCATCTTGCAAAGTTAATTTGCTTTTATATACGCTACTTCACTTAAATAACCTCAGATAAGATTTATTTTATATCTATTACCCAATTATTGCCTACTCACATGAAATGAATGCTTCCCGACATCCCTATGGGGACTAAGTGTAATGTAGTGTATGAGAATGATCACACAGGCCTTCAGGGTAAATGTAACAATTTATTGTGTGCAAAGGTCTAATGTTAGGACAAGAATTACTTTGCACTGACAGTTCTAAAACTGTGATAAATGTTATTGCCTTGCCATTTTAAAATGCCTTTTAAAAAGAAGTTAGTTTTTCAACCTCACAGTATATTAGGCATATCTATTTTTTCAATAAAATATGTCATGCCCTGAAAGAATAATTTAATAGAACAGAGATGCTTCAACTTGTCCTTACTTGTGTTATTCCAACAAAATTTAAAATCTAGAGCAGATTCTTAAATCCACCGAGTACTGTTCGTGCATATAACTATACATCACAAAGTGTCATTAATCATTTTAGCAGGCACTTTATCTCTGAGGAGATGCATGGAAATGATAATGTTTTATAGGAGTAATTAATCCTGAGGCAGATGTGGTTTCTAAGACTGCTGCTTAGAGAATTGACAAATTCCAGAACGCACACTTGTGTGTGAAATGAAACTATTTATTAGAATGGCAATTATGGTGAAACTCATACTCAGCTGCTCATCTACATGTTAAATGTCGTAACAGAATTTTATACAGTCTTAAAGGACCAATAACACCTTTTTAAGAATCCAACCCAATTTAGTCACTTTACCTGAGAAACCTTTAAAATGGTGCTGTATCCTGAAATCCAATAAGGAAGAGGATAAATCACTGTAACAGCAGCTATCTTCACATTTCAGCCACTTTCGGGTCCTCCAGCCTGAGCTTCCACTTCTTATGAAATCCCTTCCAGAAGTGACATCACAAATCAGCCTCAAGTCACATGGAAGCAGCTTTCCTGGAGCACTGAAGGAGATGTAATGCAACGTGCGGACACCTGTGAGATGAAGGTGTGTACATAATCCCATATATAAGCAGTGCCTGTCTCCCTATGGCCTTTTTTTCAAATGTTACTGCAGATGATCAAGAGGTATTTTACAAAGATATTTATGTCTAAAGCAGAGTAAATAAATAACATGCTGTGGGATGAGTGTATTATTTGAAGGGTATATTTTTTATTAAAACTTTTTACTGTTACTGTTACTTTAAGCATATACTGTAGGAATATGTTAAAAATTAAAGACTAATATATATTTCTATATTTATTTATCTATCTATCTACCTATCTTTCTTTATCTATCTACCTACCTACCATCTACCTCTTTCTATCTATCTATCTATCTATCTATCTATCATCTATCTATCTATCTATCTATCTATCTATCTATCTATCTATCTATCTATCTATCTATCTATCTAATTACAGTCAAACAACTCTCTCTGTTTTTTGGTGTTACTGTTTCCTTTGGCCACCATTTAACAGTGCAGCTGCAGTTCCCCAGTAAAATGGGCCCCATGAAAGATTACTTCACTTGTCAATCAGTCAGGAGCAAAAGCTTTAGAAGCAGACATGATGTCAGGCTGTCCTGAAACACAGCTGGTGTCTCCCGAGACATAGTGCTCAGTGATTCATAAATGTGTAATTTATGTGTTTTTAAACACTGTGAAGCACAAGCAGTGATACTAGGAATGCTCCACTGCTAGCAACAATAGAAATGCATATGCAAACTCTCTAGCTCTTATTAATGGCACCATTGCCGTGACCATATTTTTCTAACAGCACTTTGAATGATAAGCAACAGAGAATATGTTATTAAAATGATTGGTTCCCTAGAAAGCTTCCTTCTTCTTCCCTTTCACTCCCACTGTCTTAAGAATATACAGATATCAAGAAGATCTGCTGAATGCTTACAATAAGCACTGCCACCCTTAGGAGGGATTTTCATACAGCAAAGCAGAACAAAGAGATAGAGATTAGAGTTAGAGGACAAGAACGAGTGCTCAGAGACTCCTGCTCAAGATCAATTTTACAATGAAAATATATTGTGAAATTAAAAAAAAAATTCTGTCTTTTGCCAGATTCAGTGTAGATGCACTGTGAAGGATTGTAGAGTTTATTTTTAATTGAAGACTTTGCCCCTAGGAAATTAACATATATGTAGGTCAGACACTACTCTTGCAGAAAAGCCAACAAGCTCAGGGAATATGGATAAATACATAGTGAGGAGCTTTAAGTCGCTAAAAACGTATGGTGTTTTGAGCCCTTGAGTGGCTTCAGGGAGATGGAAACCCAAAGGCAGGCTGATCATATGGTGTCAGTTATTATTCACACTGATCGTGAACCATAATAGTTTGTTTCCCTATAGTTTTATATGATTATTGTCTGTAGTGCTTCCCATTATTCCCAACCCCATACACTAGACACAGACACATTCATTGGTGAATAATGGGCCACAGCTTTATTAAATTAACATCATTAACTTTCACAATTTGCTAACTGTTGCCATGAGGCAGCAAGTATGAAGTCAAATACAAGATGTCCTCTGCACTCAACAGATTATCAATATATTTAGAACAGTAAGACATTTTGTGCCTTAAGCTACTAAAAAATGCTTTACCCTTTAAACAAAACAGGGATTGTTTGTCCATCGTTTAAAGGGAAAGGCATTTTTTAGTAACTTAAGGCACAAAATGTCTCAATGTCCAAAAAATATTGATAATGGGTTGAGTGCAGAGGACCTCTTGTATTTGTCTATGTATTTTGTGGTCAAAGCCTCATTGCACCCCTGCCTAATGGTTTTAAAAATTTGTGGTGAGCACAACTTTCCCTTCTTTGTAGCAAGTATGAAGTACTGTACCACACAAAGAGAGGAGTCAGAAGCTTTGGGAAGGCTAGAGAAATCTGTAGGTTACTAGCATCCCCCATAGCTACATGAGTTTGTGCATCCACCATGTAATGCCCTGGACATGTTCAAAAACCAGCAATAAACCCTTGACAACACATTCATAATCAATGACACAAAGAAACATCCTACAGAATAAGCAGTTACAAAACATCAAAATGTAATATTGTTTCCTTTGTTGACAATTGCCTTGGTTATGCTTTTCAATTTAGAGTAAGTGCTTCAAATGCAATTTTTCTTTAGATAAGTGTCAATGCTTTCATTTGGCTCCTACATGCCTAGCAAATGGAAATATACAGTATGTATTTTCCTTTTCAGTCACAGGGAAATGTTTGTGCTCAGACATATGAAAATATGTTCTGGGCTTTTGATAAAATGTATGTGTGTGATTTTTTTCCACTAATTATAAAGTTGTTTAAGATGATCATCTGAATCAAGGAGGTGCTAAAGGCTACATTAATACATGTAATAGGCGTATACCTGTAACATATTACTGTACATTAGTACTGTATATGTCATGCTTGAGAATATTATGTTTTTTTACCCTGTAATATTGACACCAGTGGAAAATGTTTGCAGTCTACCTTTGCCCAAAGCCCAGTACTTGGCAGAGTTAAAGCCCTGTAATTAAAGCAAAGTGCAAAGCCTCCATAAAAGATTGACCAGTAGGTGCCATGGGAAAATACAACATAGGTGTTGCAGTGAAAGACAGTTCCCAGCAAGTGAAGATCCTGAAGTTATGTATTTGAATTAAGCTTCAGCTGGTAACTGGGCTAAAAAGTAGATAAAAGAAATATAACTGGAGCAGAGAAGCATAGAGAGATGCCTGGAGGTTGATCAGAAATTCGGTAAACTTTCCACTGACCCCTTACATATACGTATAAGTGTAGCGCTATAGTAAATTGACACCACTGTAGTCAATTTTAGCTACTTTCCATGTGGTGTTGAACCACAAATGAGACCCTCTTTCCTCAGGGGTAAGCCCTCGTATCCCTCGTCCACTACCCATTCCCTTCCAGCCTGCTTGGTTGGGCTAAAGTAATGGACCGTGATGCCCCTGTGAAGCACGAATAAAGGCATTTTAATACAAAAGAATTTGTTGGTGCTGTCCTGAAGTTCTTGTTGATTTGAGGTGCCAGTGGAAAGTGGCCACTGGTGGACGTGCACCATCCACAAAAGGAGTGAAAATCGTTGTGCTGACTTCTTGTCTCTTATAAAGTAATGGACCCAGACTGCATGCTTTCCAAAACCTTTATACTCTTGTGAGAACTACAAGGGTTACATAAGCAGAGCTAAGGCACAAGGTCCCCATTAGGACCCATTCAGGCGTCCATATTACTAGGGATGTGCCTGTCAATAATATGTGAGGGTGTCTAAATTTTCACATCCCTACATAAGGTATTGTAGTCATATACAAACTCAAAACACACGGCGACTGGGCCGCCGGGACACCGGGAAAAAACCTGGTGGGTCCCCGGCTCTTGTGGCCCAGATTCACACCCTGCGCTGCTTCTTCCTGCCATGACCTCATTACTTCGGAACTGCTTCTGCAAAAACACATTGCGCACGCGATGCAGCGGGGGGGGGTTCAGAGGGGGGCCCAGAAACTGCAGCCCCGGTGGGCCTCGGGACCCCCAGTACTGAGAAGCCTCGTCTGTAGCAACAGCAGAGTGTTGCTCTTGTGATTCACATAGTAGGATATTGCCTGATTCATACTGCAACACAGACGCCACCTGCTGCTTTGTCTAAAGGCAGGAAAGGAAGCTACTAGCAGCAATGTAATGACACTGTAATGACAATGTAATGGCCATATCACAAACATAATTTTTAGATGCCAAAAATAATTTCTTACTATTATTACTACATTTCATGAATAGTGATGAGCAAATCTGACAGTTTTGCTGAAAACTTATGAAATGGCAAAAACCTGACATTGAAATCAATGGGTACTTTTTTGAGAGACATTTTTCAATACTCATGATTAGAGTCTATGGGTGTTTTTTCACAGCGAAATGCAGTAAAATATTTTGCTCATCCATATTCTTAAAAGTATTATTGGAACAAAAGACAACATTACACACTACACAAACTTTTTTTGGTTTATTCACAGGTCTCTTTTCTCATCGGAGCTTCATCAATTCTCTTTTTCTGCAGACATGTTGTTTTGCTTTGCGAAAGAGGATAGACAGCCAACAGTGACAATTGGAGGTATGTAATAGATCATGACAGAAGCAGCTCAGTTGCAATTTATTTTCATGCCTATTGTAAAGAAATGGTATACTGTGTGACTATCCACTTCATATGAATAGATGTAAAGACAACATGTAACAGGGCCACCCAGTCATGTGGAAATGTGTGTAGCTGCTAGAGGCCCTTCTCTCCCAAGAGAGATTCCCCACTCTCCTCTGTCATGTCCAGCATACAGTGCCCGAGCTTCTCCTGAATAGGGATGTAGCGAACGTCGGAAAAAAAGTTCGCGAACATATTCGCGAACTTGCGCAAAAATGCGAGCGGTTCGCGAACGGTTCGCGAACCCCATAGACTTCAATGGGAAGGCGAACTTTAACATCTAGAAAAGACATTTCTGGCCAGAAAAATGATTTTAAAGTTGTTTAAAGGGTGCAACGACCTGGACAGTGGCATGCCAGAGGGGGATCAAGGGCAAAAATGTATCTGAAAAATCTGCCTGTGTGTGCTTGGAAGAGATAGTGTAGGGGGAGAGCTGTTAGTGATTTCAGGGACAGATGATAGTAAGTTTGCTGGCTAGTAATCTGCTTGATACTGCTCTGTATTGGAGGGACAGAAGTCTGCAGGGATTTGAGGGACATTTTAGCTTAGGTAGCTTTGCTGGCTAGTAATCTACTGTTCTCTTTAAACAACTGCCATACGTTGACCTTGTAGGCATTGTTTGGTGTTTTTTCTGGAGACGGTAATATTATGGATATTTAGACAGAATGGGAACAAGGTCACACAGCTCGATGGCGGGTTGAAGAAAACAGTGTGCAAATAATGCCTACAAGGCCAACGTATACACTACTACAGCGGTGGATACGGATTACGTAAAATATATTATGGCTGCTTGAAAAAAGTGACTCCGGTGTTTTTTCTGGAGACGGTAATATTATGGATATTTAGACAGAATGGGAACAAGGTCACACAGCTCGATGGCGGGTTGAAGAAAACAGTGTGCAAATAATGCCTACAAGGCCAACGTATACACTACTACAGCGGTGGATACGGATTACGTAAAATATATTATGGCTGCTTGAAAAAAGTGACTCCGGTGTTTTTTCTGGAGACGGTAATATTATGGATATTTAGACAGAATGGGAACAAGGTCACACAGCTCGATGGCGGGTTGAAGAAAACAGTGTGCAAATAATGCCTACAAGGCCAACGTATACACTACTACAGCGGTGGATACGGATTACGTAAAATATATTATGGCTGCTTGAAAAAAGTGACTCCGGTGTTTTTTCTGGAGACGGTAATATTATGGATATTTAGACAGAATGGGAACAAGGTCACACAGCTCGATGGCGGGTTGAAGAAAACAGTGTGCAAATAATGCCTACAGGGCAAATAATGCCTAAAAGGTCAACTTATACACTACTACAGCGGTAGTAAAATAAAAAAAGTAAAATAAAAAAAAATGAATATTAAAAAAAAAAATTAAAGTTGGTGCTGCTGAACTACTAGGAGCAGCAGATTAGCACACCAGTCCCACTCCCTAACACTGCTAGACTAATAGCACTGGGCTCTTATAGTAGTAGTAGTAGTAGTAGTAGTAAAACAACAAAAAAATAAATAAAAGCAGTCCTTACAAGGACTACTGTTATTGCAGCAGTCAGCAGATGAGATCAGAAGCAGGACAGCTGCCCACTGCAGCTACATACAGAGCACTGCAGTAGAAGGTAGATTACTAGCCAGCAAAGCTACCTAAGCTAAAATGTCCCTCAAACCCCTGCAGACTTCTGTCCCTCCAATAACAGAGCAGTATCAAAACGATTACTAGCCAGCAAACTTTCAACTGTCCCTGAAATCACTAACAGGCAGCAGCTCTCTCCCTACACTATCTCTTCAGCACACACAGGCAGAGTGAAAAAACGCTGCAGGGCTTCGGTTTTTATAGGGAAGGGGAGTGGTCCAGGGGAGAGCTTCCTGATTGGCTGCCATGTACCTGCTGGTCTGGGGTGAGAGGGCAAAAAAAAAGCGCCAACAATGGCGAACCCAAAATGGCGAACGTCGCGCGACGTTCGCGAACTTCCGGCGAGCGCGAACACCCGATGTTCGCGCGAACAAGTTCGCCGGCGAACAGTTCGCGACATCTCTACTCCTGAATAGTCTCACTACAGCTCCTGTAGGTTCACTCTAACCTACAACTACAATTCCCTAAATGGCACACTCTTGCCTGGGGTTCTTCCATCATTTATTCACTCGTCACCGGGCCAACAGACTATGCTTGCCGACTAACCTCTCTGTCACTCACTTTTTATCAAAAAAAAAAAAAGCTGCCTTCATTTCACATATGGCAGTTTTACTATGGAATGGCAGTACTGCAATTCTTGTGCATTTCATATTGCCCAAATTATTTACATACTGTATAAAATAAACCTTTATTTTACCTCTTTTTGCACGCAATGCCCCACATGGCTCCCTGCACTAAAACAGGACTGACAGCATTATTGCGGTATTATTGTGGGGCAGGTGGGGCAAAGCACATAGGCATGCAGGATATGAAGCTGCAGGAGGTCCTGTCCTTACTGCCTGCCCTAAGATCTGAAGCTGAGCTTGCCACTGAGCAGAGAGTATAAACCATGGGGGCACACATGCTCTGTAAGTGAGCACTGAGACTCCATCGTTCCTGCACTTGCATTCCCGGGGATCATAAATAACTAGTGATGAGCGAATCTGTCCCTTCTTAAAATTCGCGAAATGGCAAAAATTTTGAAATGGCAAAAAAATTGCAAAATGCATTGAAGTCAATGGGCGTCAAATTTTGGTTACGCAAGACAATTTTCTACATACGTGACAAATGCATTAAAGTCAATGAGAGTTTTATTTTGTGGCAGCTATTTTTGTCTCTGAGACATTTTTATCCAAATGCATTAAAGTCAATGGATGTTTTTTCTTATGGCGACTTTTTTGCTTTTTTGTCCAAATGCATTAAAGCCAATGGGCGTTTTTTCTAATGGTGACTTTTTTGTCTCAGTGACATTTTTGCTGCGGCATATTTTTCTTCAGTCAATTTTTAACGCAAATCCATGGCAAATCCATGACCCCTCTAAGGTATGAGGATCTAAATTACAGAAAAAAACCCTTTATTTTGAACACCCATGGAGGTCTGGGGTCAATTGCATAATAGATCTCATACCTGTACTGTATTACAGTAAATGTTTATATACTGTAGGAGGTATGTGTACTCCAGGCAGTGATATTACACTTTTTAATACTTAAAGGTGCTTACTCATATGCTGCATATTCTCAGTTTTAGTCTTTAGTCTTAAGAATCCTTAGGCAGGGGTCACCATGTTCCATAATAACATGGTTAATCTATATACTTAGTCTGTAAGCTCTACGGCAGAGACATCCTTCCCACTATGGGGCAAATTTACTAAAGGGAGAAGCGACTAACGCTGGTGATGATTAGCCAGCGTGATGTAATTTCGTTACTTTCTACTATCTTCGCTTTGATTGCTGAATTTTCACTGCTTAGGGAATTTGCCCCTTAGTCTCTTACCACATATGATTCTGTAAATATTTATTATGTGATTTGTCCTCCTCATGTATACTTTTATATATATATTGTATACATATGCACTGGACAGCGCTGCAGTTCTTTAACAGTGCTTTACATACATACATACATATCCCCTTCAATATAATACAAGTTTGAGAACTGTTATCCAGAATTCTCAGGACCAGGTGTTTTCCGGATAATGGATCTTTCCATAATTTGGATCTTCATACCTTAAGTCTACTAGAAAATCATGTAAATATTAAATAAACTCAATAGGCTGATTTTGATTCCAAAGAATTAATTAAATCTTAGTTGGGATCAAGTACAAGGTCCAGTTTTATTATTACAGAGAAAAAGGAAATCATTTAAAAAAAACTGTATTATTAGGCTAAAATGGAGTCAATAGGATATGACCTTTCTGTAATTCGGAGCTTTATGGATAACAGGTTTCTGGAAAATGGACCCCAAATCTGTATACAGCAATTGGCACCGAAGCTCTCATTTATATATTTGATCAGCCTTTCAGCTTTTTAATCTTGGAATGGATTAAAAAGAAAAAAAAAGTCTCAGTCACTCACTATCTAATCCTCATTTTCTATAATGAGACATGATCTGGAACCAGAAAATGCTTATTTAGCGAACTATATAAATGTCCTGTTTTTCCGATACAACACTATTCATAGCAAACACCACAATAAACCTTTACATTTGCAATAACATTCTACAGGGTACTTTAAATTCAGTGTTACCTTATCAGCCATTTAATCTACCACTCTGGGGAATGCATAAACCATCAAAAGAAGTGCAGGAGTTGTGCTGAATCTTAATGCATTCCATTTTATCAGACTCACTTTCTTAAGGGCATTTAATCAATGAGGACAAAAAGAAGGCAGATTTTTAAATAAATGTGTCACTTTAGGTTAATCCACCAGCAAGTGTAATGTGTTTGTTTATGCTATTTGCCAGTTATGTGCGGCTGAAGCTCAGTACAATTGATAATCTTTAAATCAAAACCCAAAGAACAAGCACTTTAAAAAGCTCAGGAGAAACTTTTCCGACACTGATGCATTTTACATATCATGAAAGTACAATTCAAGGGTATATTTAAATAGATCACTGCGAGAACAGAAGAGTTCACCTACAATAGTTCATGCACAGCCACTGAATACTTATTGCAATCTTGACTGACACTGCTTTGAAACTAAAGAAAGAAATAGCTCTTAATATAAACATTAACATTAACTCAGATGGGAAATAAAATATAAAACTCATAGTCTTGACTTGACTCAGAACAAAACAGTCATTCAATTAATTGAGAACCATATCTCCTCTGTAGGGACACTATATTTTAGCTCATATTTCTTAATTATGTTCTTTATATTTCTAAGTTATTTAACTGTTTCAGTGACAATTGCAGTGGTCTAATTGGAGATTTGTAATACAATACAGATGTAAACATACTCCATTTAGTACAGACAAAGTGATATTTTAGGATACATTTTTATATCCATGGTAGGTATCTTATGGGAGAAATATTTTTGAAATATCGGGTATTAATTACAATGTTGGTCTTTGGTCTGATACCAATCAGTTAATTATCTGAAAGGAGTTTGTCTTCCTAGTTATTGTCTGGGTAATCCTGGCTAACTGGCTCCTAATAAAGTTGATCATATGTGTGTAAATGTTTTAGTTATAAAATTTCATTTGTAAGGTCCACTAGGACAGGGACAGATCTGAATGAATTATTGACAATAATATATATATATATATATTGAGGGTTGACCTCATTTTGTGAATTTATCTTAGAGTTGGCATTACTCTTGCTTTTCACACACACATATATATATATATACAGTATATATATATATATATATATATATATATATATATATATATATATATATATATATATATATATATATATATATATATATATATATATAGGCTCTGAGCCTTTGTGACTGAGAGAAAACGTGTTCACAAAACCTCAGAAAAATGAACACAATGGCGAAGCATAAGAGTCAATGGGCATTTTTTTTCACCATGGGCAAGTTTTTTTACCATAACAAAAACATTGGATTCAATGGGTGTTCTTTACCTTACCAATTGCATCGGAGTCAATAGGTGTTTTTTCTTGCTCCAAATATATTGAAGTCAATGCATGTTTTTCATAGCATTTTTTCCCTTGGGTGAAAACGTGACATTCTAGTGCAGATACATGACAATTTTTGTCATTCAAAGATATGGTTCTCAATTAATTGAACAGGTCAGTCAGTAAATGAATTAAATTAATCATTCACAAAAACTTGAATTTAGCTGCAAATCTGGTGAAAACATTTCCTCATCCTAAAATTACATCTTAAATTAAAAATAATCAGTCAAAGGACAAAAGCTAAAAAGGTGTCCTCAAATAATAACTGTCTATATGCAAAATATTTTTTTTATGGCCTTCATTTACAAATGAAATACATGATATTAATGAAAAATGCGTAGTGAAGATTTGTAGGGACTGATTTAATAAAAGTGAAGTTGGTATTTTTTTCTCAGTTTGAAAAAAATGAGAACCTTCTTCTGAGACCTTGAATAGTCAGGAATTTTTAAACAAAGAATCATGAAAAGTTGCCATAAAAACTCAGCAAATAAAAACAGGCAAGGTTATAAAGTCATTTCTCTAACAACTTTATTTATTTTCCCAGTTTACTAAACATTCAACTTTTTCAGCCTCATTGAAAATGACTGAAAATGAACAATGCAATTCTCACCGGCGTTTGACTTTTTTTCCAGCAAAAAAAAGTCAAACAGACTTTGCACTTTATGGTTTGCACGTTTTCTTAAGCTAGCTTAGAAAAAAACCCAAAGTCACTTACATTTTTTCTTTTTCTGTACATCTACATTGACTTTTTAGGTATAGATATGTCATTTAATCTTAAATATTGAATGATTGATTACAATCTATGATCAATTGTACTTTTTACCATAATGATCCTTCCATAACGTATTCAATAGATTCTTTATGGATCAACAATTCAATTAATTTCACTGGATACAATCTACTGAAAAAGAATGTAAAAAGAGTTAAAATTATGGAATACTAAAATCTTG
The DNA here is from genome assembly GCF_017654675.1 of Xenopus laevis. Classification (NCBI taxonomy): domain Eukaryota; kingdom Metazoa; phylum Chordata; class Amphibia; order Anura; family Pipidae; genus Xenopus; species Xenopus laevis. The sequence goes on from NC_054371.1 coordinate 183,369,701, forward strand.
TGTAGCGGTTCTTTATGGTCTTGTTTTAAAAAGGCTGAAACTCACTAGCATTTATAATGATAATACTATATACTTGGACAATTATAAGCTTTGTTAAAGGACTCTTCCATGACTCTTCCATGACTATTGATATCCTCACATAAATATACTATACATATTTCACCTACTAAATAAAATTCCTTTGGCTTCATTGGACGGAAACACAGTGATTGAACAGTCTGGTCTAATCCACTTTATTTGTCTCTTAATAAAATTCCTGTTTTGCTGAAAATTAGTTTTACTAAAATGTGTTCTCTGTCTCGAAGGGGCTTCAACTTTTATTTTCTATTAAAAGAAAATATTTTTCATAGAGCATTTTGCAGACACTTCGAGGCACATTTATCAAGGGTTGAATTTCGAATTCATGAGAGTTTTTTAAAACTCCCATGAACTTGAAATTCAGGCAGTTGAAATTTATTATAAAAATAGATGTTTTTAAAAACTCTGGTAAATAAGATCTACCTGAAAACTCCAATCAAATTCATTTAATTTGAATTTTAAAAACTCGATTTAAGTATTTTTCTCTGAAAAAAACTTGACATATCAGGAAGACTGCAAACAACTCCAAATTGTTCCCTGGACTTCTCTCATTGACTTAGACAGCAATTTGGAAGGTTTTAGATGGCAAATAGTTGAATTATGAGTTCAACAGTGTATGATAAATCTCGAAAGTCTAATTAAATTTTTTGAAAAACTCGAATGAAATTTCATTTGAACCATTTTGACCATAAAAAAACTCCAAATATCTAAATTTCAAATTCAAAATTTCAATTCAACCCTTGATAAATCTGCCCCTTCAACTGAGAAGATATTTCATTGCATTGGTACTCAGACTTTTTCAGCACTGCACCAAAAAATGGTAATCTCCTTTATATACTTGTGTTCACCATGTCATCATCATCATTCCAGCTATGACTTGGAAATGAAGAGCTATTATAAAGTTATTCACATGAAAAACTGAATAAGATCTATTCAGAATATTTATAGAGCTCAATAATAAAATTTGTGTAGGGAAACCCCTCCACTCCCACACATCTCTAACCAACTAGAAGCACTATTATTAACTCTAAACACCTGTGATAATGTTTTACATCTTTTGGCATTCCTGTAAAAAATATATAACCATTTTGATTACACACATTGCAGCTATGCGGCTTCAAAATAAATCATTTTGCCAGCGGGAAATTGAATTGGAAAATGAAAAGGTACACATACAGTACATAAATATATCATTAATGTGTGAAAGAGAAATGCCTTTAGTTTAATAAAGTAGCTCATTTGGAAAAGCCCGCAGCTTTGAGGGATGACATCTCTAAATAATCTTTAGGTTAAATGTGTACAATGGAAGGTAAGGTTGGCTATAACAATTGTATACGTATATAACTAGATTATAGGTCAGCGAGGCATTTCCATGTCATTGCTTGCACTGAAGGAGGCACAGTTATATGCTCCTATATACTGTATGCAATGAGTTGGGTAGTGAGGGAGGTTATGTGCTTTGGTATGTCCAATGATCTAGCATTGTATTTGAAACAAATATAATATGTTACATGACTTTTGAGCACTACATAGTGCCAATATGCCCTGGAATGTTAGATAACCTTTTCCTACAGCCACTTTGTAAAATACAGGACTATATGTCAAAATGAATATATTCCTAAATTACCTTGCATGTTAAATTATGCAAAATGTTTAACAATTTAACATTTTATTTATAAAGAGCTTTGCCATTTTATTACCAAAATGTGCTTTCTACTGTACACTACAGCTTCTGTAACATTTGCAAAGATAGCGTTTTCCAGACTAACCACTATATGTAATAAAAGGCACTAAGTTTGCTCAGGAGCAGTAATAACCAATAGCAACCAATGAGATGTTTGCTTTTAACCAGGTGAACAGTAAATGCTGATTGGTTGTTGTGGTTGCCTTTTATTACATAACCCAAACCTAAATGCTGCGGTCTACTTAAATGATTACAGACATAAGTAAAATGCAGTTTAACAGTAATACTTTGCTTTGCACCTCTTAACTATTGTCTGTCAAGTCAAAATATATTTCATTTGCTGCCTTTTTCTTGCCCACATTATTATTATTATAATGATTATTGTTATTTCTTTGAAGAAACATACATGCTTTCATAAAAGTTTGCATTTATCCAGTGATCTATTAAAAGAATGTATCTGCTATAAATGCTAAGCCTTTGGCCGATAATTTGCTTGTTGAGATCTTGATCATTCCGAATGGACACATCTGCTGCTTTGTTATCTTGAATACTGACAAACTGATAACACTGCACTCAAAGGCACTTAGGTTAATGCCTCATGATCTAGTGCCTTAACCAAATGTAATTGTTTCTGTAAACTTTCCTGTTATAGCCAATAATTTTTTTATGTGAATATAATGTATACATTGTCTATTACTGGACAAACCCTTGGATCCAATACCAGCATGTATATAATTTATATAATTTATACAATGAAAAGTAAATGGAATTAAAATGCTTTGCCTCCATAACCTCAAAAAAAAGTACATGGAAACCAAACAACTTCTGGAAACATACCTACTATCCCAAGCCAAACAAAAACTAGAATTCACAAGATACAAATTTTACAGGTGGGGATACAAAACAGGGAAATTACTGGCCACCCTGACCAAAGCCAAGATCTAAAACTAAACACATACTAAAATTACAGGCACTAGAGAACAGAATACCCCTTTGCACAGCTCAATCCATGCAATCAACCTTTGAAAATAATTTAAAAAAAATTCTGCTGACAATCCCTCTGAGGAATTGATAGACTAGGTGCTGAACAAAACTGCTTTATCAAAAATTACCCAAACAGAAATCCATAATAGTCATAGAAGTGGCATCTACATTAAAATCACTAGCAACCAACAAATCACCGGGCCCAGATGGCTACACAAAGGGATACTATAAAATATTTAGTACACACATTGCACAACTGTTGACAAATGTATATAACAAAATGTTTTAGACAGGGGACATAATCAAGGAACAAACAGAAGCATACACCACACCAATCCCCAAACCATACAAGGATCCCGCTGAATTAAACACTTACCTCCTGACCTCTCTGTTGAAAATGGACATCAAAATATTATCAAAGATAATAGCCCAAAGACTTCTAAGAATTCTCCAAGACATGAAAACTTTCCACGATATAAAAATAGGGACACATGAAATGAAACTAATAGCATTTGCTGTTACTCTACATAGCAAACCCGAAACAGGCATGCCACACATGTTATCTATTATTCAACAATATGGTGCAGCCTCGGGCTACTGCATCTACATAGCTAAATCAGAAATAATGCAATTAGGGAACAGAGGAAAACCTACATGGAGCAGCAAATACAAATTTCACGCAGGCAAAAGACATCCTTACATACCTAGGCATCCAAATAACGATGAAACCTCAAGATCTATACACATACAATGTCACACACTGTATACAAGAAATAGCTCAAGATATAAAAGATGGCATGCTCATCATCGTTCCTTTATGGGCAGAGCCATGTTATTGAAAATGGTGGCATTTCCCAAATAATTATACAGGGTACAACATCTACCATAATAATAATAACAGAAAAAGACATAAGAAAAATCCACCAAACCTTTAGAGAATTTATATGGAACAAGAAAAAAACCTAGACTGTCAAGGTTGGGATTGTTTTCTCTGGAAAAAAGCAGCTTGCAAGGGGATTTGATTACACTTTACAAGTACATTAGAGGACATTATAGACAAATAGCAGGGGATCTTTTTACCCATGAAGAGGATCACTGTAGCAGAGGCCACCACTTCAGACTAGAAGAAAAGAACTTTCATTTGAAGCAACGTACAGTAGGTGGTTCTTCATGGTGAGGATAGTGAGGTTGTGGAATGCACTGCTGGGTGATGGCCTTAAGAGTGGCTTGGATGATTTCTTGCACGGACATAATATTAATGGCTGTTGTGATACTTAACTCTGTAGTTAATATAGATATGGGTATATAGAATTTATGTGAAAGTATGGATGGGTGTGTGTATGGATGCTGGGTTTTCATTTGCAGGGGTTGAACTTGATGGACTTTGTCTTTTTTCAAACTGCTTTAACTATGTAACAAGACAGATACCCACCTCTCACCAACACCATATTTGCCTTTCTACAACCCAAACAAATTTCAGTAGAACCCTCCTATTACTATCTGACAATGCCTTAGACAATTTTCTTCTAAGAGTTAACTATAAAAAAGGAGCAATGTCACACAACCTACCCAAGGGACCCGGACAATGGATGGAATACATACCAGAACTAGACATGGAAACCTTACTTAAAGCATATAGGTAGCTGTGGCACACTTTACCCTCTAAAATTTACAGAAAAATGTTTCAATCGAACTATGTTCCATAGAACATATTTAACACCAGAAATCCTAAATGCAAAGAAGGGCAACCAGTGACTGCCCAAAATGTGGGCAGACAAAAGCATTGTGTATTGGCTTGCCCATACATAAATAAATTTTGGAATCAGGTATGAGATTACTCAATCAGATACCTGGTCAACTACATCCCCCTTTGGCTTCGGCAACCGGAGGATCATTTGTAACTCTGCACAAGGCAGATTATGGGTTTGTTAAAAGTTAGTATTCACAAGCTTCACACAACTGGTATTTATGTTACAATGTGTGTAGTTTTCGGATTATTTCGGATTATTTTTCGATATTAACTGTTAATTTGTTTCTTAGAACCCATTTTACTGTAGCAACTAGACAGAAGTTTAAATGTAATATGAATAGGGGATAAATAAAAGTAACAATAATATAAAATAATAAAAATGTTAACCTTAAAGAGCAACAGTAGTTTTTGGCTGCCAGGGTCAGTGACCCCAGAAAGAGGCAGATGAGAAAGGCAAATATTTAAAAATGATTTAAAAACAAATAAAGAGTAACTGAAACACTTCTAACTGTAGGCCATTATGTAACATATCAAAAAGTTAACAAAACTTAACCCATTTAAGTGCCAAAAATTGTAGGACCTACACGGTTGACACAAATGTAGTGACATGCCAAAATGGTCGATTCTGTGTTTCCAGGTTAGATTATAATTTATGGACTATTCAAATTATGGCAACACGCATGTTTACACAAAATACTTGTTTTGATTATTTTTAAATGCAGATTTTACACAAATTGTGTTCTTTCATATGTTTTAATTCATAACAGATTGTGTCACATATTATTACCCTCAAAATGTACTGTTAAACCATTACTGAGGCCACATAATAAATCTTACCAATAAGGAGAATATCATTTGTCATTCTAGTTTAAGAATCCCTAATGTCCTTTTTTCATTGCAACAATATAAAATATTCATTTGGCATTATAATGCCTCGTTTTCATAAAAACATGCAAAATGTGTTTTATTACCTTTCCCGATCAAAATCCATTCTCTCGTTGTACAAAGTGACCATTGCATTTCCACTATACAGCACGTGCCTATTATTTACTGTTACACACATTTGAGACTTATTTATTAAAATCTGAGAATTGCTATGTAAAATTAAGTGTAAATGAGTTTTCAACACATTCACTAACAACTCTCAGCACTGAATGCTTACAAAGTCCATCTCATCTGCATGCAATGTGGAGTGATTTGTATGTACTAGTCCCAAAGGCAATAGAGATAATCCACTGTATTAATCTCTCACTTTTTTTGTCTGTAAATGATTCTGTGAGCTCCTGTAAAATGCAATGACATAATCACTGAATAATGTGTATTTCTGTTTTTTTTATTAAAGGGAAACTGTCAGCAATTTGTTTTCATTAGACTTCTAGAAAATGAAAGTAACAGGTAACTGCCCCATGTTACTAACCTATGTTAGTAAACCAGTTAGTAAACCTATTCCAGCATGACATTGATATAATATTAATAATTAGTCCATGTTTACCTCTTCTAGCTTCAGAAGTCAGACGTTTCAGAGAGCCATAAAATCAATCTGGTCAAGCACTTTCTCCTCACTTGAAGTCAGTTGTGACTATAACGATCTGTTTGGAAAGGATAATTGAAGCACATAGGAACATAAAACAAACGAACAGCATCCAAAGAGAGAGGAATTTATTATTACTGCAACTACTACTACTATTATTAGTGATGGGCGAAACACGTTGAAGTCAATGGGCGTCAAAATAAATTTGATACACGTCAATTTTGACGAAAGCGACGATTTTTATACATGCGACTATTTTATCCAAATGCATTAAAGTCGATCTGCATCTGAATAATTTTGATTTTGATTTTTAAACATGCGACAATTTCATGGTGGATCTTCCACCGCCAATTTTTTGCCGCAGTTTCACAAATTTATTTGAGTGTGCAATCCTCTTTTTTTATTTTGACTATTTACATTTGGGGACTCTGATGGTGGATTAGCACCTCATATTTATGATTGGGAGTGTGCGTCTTCTACCCCCCTTTTTTCTAATCGTCAAGAAGGATTTATCCTGAGAAAGAGCCTTTGAGGGTTGGGCAGGGTTGGCAGACACTGTGAAAAAAGCCACTGAGCTCAAGCCTTTGTGTGCCCCACCGATTCCCCAAAACACAGTGGATGCTCCCTCACTGCCTCCCCTCTTGCTCAATCACAGCCGCAAGGTGAAGAAGTAGGTAAAATGTTTGCTTACTACACAGCATTGGGGTGGGGGTGATGGTGAGTGGACACCAGGAGAAGGGGCCCTTGATGTTGCAGGAAGGGCCCTTATAGTTACATTTCCAGTGGACCGTGAACACCCCAGTCCGAAGCTGGATTTAATGAATAACAAATTGAGTTAAATGCAGAAACAAACATTTACAGGTGATAATATGTGCATATTCGTTTTGCTTACTTTATGACACATTTGGGTTAATTTACTAAAACAAGGAAATTTTGCACCTGAGTTGTAACCCATAGCAGCTGACTAGCTATTTGCTTTGTTCAGTCAGTCACAGAATGAATAATGTTCATTGCCATGGGTTACTGACCAAGTGCAAATTTGCCCACGGCTAATAAATCATCGATAACTTAATTGTAAAGCAAGAGAAAGAGAAAAGGTCCTATTAAGTTAGTAACCATTAATTGCTAACCATAGGATGGATTGTTTTCTAGATAATATAGGTAATATGGCATGTGGTCTGTTAAGGCATATGATGACAGTTAAATCAAACACTTTTTTCAGACAGTAGCACTTGGTCTAAAAACTTTTCTGAATCGTGTTGTACTCATTGAGGTGCAAGCAAATGCAGATCTCAGGTGGAACTCAACTTGGTATGGCCTGTTGTATGTATTATATTCTTATAGTAACATCCTCTTTAAAAATAACCTTTGAAAAATATAAATAGTGACTACGTGGAATTATGTTTAAACAGGGCGAATTTGCTGCTGGGGAGCAGTTTAATACGCAAATTGTACGGCAAGTTTACTTGTTTTGGTTAAATACATAAAAATGCCTAGTGGGAGGACAGCTGTGCTGTTCTTTATTTTTGGATATAGTTTTGAAATACGTTATGATAAAATGATCTGCCTGCCAGATCCATTTAACACAAGCAAGTAAACTGTGGGAAAACAAGTTGTTTTCTATTTCATTTTGTTTGGAGAAAACATCAGATTTGCTTATGAACGTGTAGGTGAGCGCTGCAGATAAAACATAACTCTGTTACTGCTAGAGTGGCCTGAGTGAGTTGATTTCACCAGAAGAACCGTTGTTGGACATATACATATTAAACTTGTAAGTATGCTTTTGCATGGGCTTCAATATTAATACTTCTGCCATATGAAATTATAGAGTGAATCATCAGCAGCCTCCCAGCCACAACTTTCTTTTCAAGGCAAGGTCAAATTCTGCTTTTATAAGGACAAAATCAAGTTTCATCCATTTGATAAGTAGGCAATCCTGAAAGTTTATATATTTTATGATAGATCAAAAATTTTGCTTCACATTTGAATAAGGAAATTATAGGATGTAATCATCACTGAAATCAAGGTGTAGATTTTTCATACCCTGATATTTGTCTTGTACAAAAAAATGGCCAATGGGACAGATTCACTCATCACTACACATATCTTACTCTCCAGACTGTCAGGAAAAATTTGATCTGTTAGGGATTTCCCAGTAAGAGATGTGCTAAAGCTTCCTCCAAGTTAGCCATTAGAATGTGATTTTAAATAGTAAAATAGTTTTCAGTCTCTGATTGCCTAACCTAAACAACGTTCAACTGTTAATGACTTACGATAGACATTTGCCTCAACAGGACTAGTTAATATGGTATAATTAAAAATCAAATTTTCATCACTCTATAAGAGGCACATATGCAACAATGAAAATAATTTTCAACTATTGTTAAAGTTATAGAATACTTTAAAGTAGCTTATTAGATCCATTACAATGCCCAGAAAAAATAAACCTAGGTTCAATATTATGGACAAACACTTAGGGGCATAATTATCCAGGATCAAATTTCGAATTTGAAAAACTTCGAAATTCGAAAAGACCAACCAAAATGAAGTCGAAGTTTTTGTGGCCAAATAGTTCCATTTTCGATTGAACAGGTCTGTATTTAGCCGAATTTGAATCATATAAATCGAAGTAATTCGCATTTGATCGAATTTGAATCAAAGTTTTTCCCAAAAAAAAAACATTGATTTTTCAAGGTCCACCGATTGACTCCAAGTAAGTTCTAGGAGGTCCCTCATAGGCTAAAACAGCAATTCGTCAGGTTTTAGATGGCGACTTGTCAAAGTTGAATTTTTAAAGAGACAGTCCATGATAAATTTAGATATTCCAATTTTCGAATCTAATCGAATTTGGACTATTCCCTAGTTGAGGTACACAAAAACAGCGCTAAGTTCGAATTTTTTTAATTTGGAAATTCACCTTGACCTTTGATAAATCTGCCCCTTAACAACTCCATGTGTAAACTTGTTTAAGACTGAGCTTTTTTTATAAATTGCTTTTTGGAACCAGACCACATACTGTATTTAGATAATTAGATGCAGCACCACATGCACTCTGCATTTGCCATAATCTTAGTTTTTGTACTGGATGCATCATCACTTATTGAGATGATATGCAAGGCTATGTCATTAGTTTCTATTGGGGACAATTGTACAAATTCTGTTGACCAAGGATATATTAATGCGAATATGTATATTTATTCTCATAAACACAAGTACATATTGTAGCATGGTTGGGAAAATCATAGATGGAAAGTATATCTCTCCCAGAATCCTCTATGAAGCAGTGCAGAGGGATGTGAAAATGAGGCTCTGAGTAGCAGGGAGATGATTAGCCTCACCTGGAGTAAAAAGGTAGGGGCTCAATTAATGCTGCTCTCTACCCTGTCTGAGAGAGAAATGAGAGCTATTGGGGCTGTGTTACAAGTTTTCAGTGTAACTGCATGTGAACTGTGTTATTGAGCATATATTGCTGGACACAAGTTTTGACAAGGAGACAAATTCTCCGGTAGCAAGGACTGGCTACCAGCTACTTCCCTAAAGTGCATAGGGTGTGAGCGGCTTCCAGGAGAAAAGCACAGTTTGTTGTGTTTGCTGGACTTATATTGCCCAAGTGGGGCTGTGGATCCTTTGGGAAAAGGACATTTTTTCTTTACCAGCACAGCTGAAACTATTTTGTTTTCTGCCTCCAAAAAGATTATGAACTTTCATGTTTGTGTGTAAACTGGTGTGTGGAATAAAAATCACATACAAAGATCTGCTGGAAACCTGTGTACTGTCTACTATCTGTGTGAAAGGAGTTGCTGCTGCTACTACCTAAAGTTTGATTCCCCCCACAATATGTATTCCTGGTTATAAGGGTCCTTTAATGAAACAGATAATTCAATCAAAATATATATTTATTTCCAAAATCTATTGACACATATCTACAGAAATAATACACATAAAACCAAGTTACACTACATAAAATGTTTAACCAATATTTACAAAGAAAATTATGAATATATCGGAGAAGTTCACTGCCTCTCTGATACTCATCCTTTCATTGGGTCTGGCATCTGTTTCCTCACTCCAGGAACTACAGGAATGCTAAATTGGATGTGTTTGAAGTTTGTCTCTGTTGTGTCCTGATACTATTTCAGTTGGTAATCATGTAACATTCTTAAATACACCACACAACATATTTATAATATATATATATATTATAAATATATATATATATATATATATATTATAAATATATATATATATATATATATATATATATATATATATATATATATATATATATATATATATATTATAAATATATATATTATCGGCACTCACCATTCACATAATCATTTGCCGGGTGCTAACCAAAAATAATTGTAGCGGTCCACTAAAGCACTCACAGCAGTCGCCATCAAGCGTGTATCAAAAAGTCATTTATTAGTGCATGGTATATCAACGCGTTTTGGCTCACAGAGGGCCATCGTCAGGATGTATATATATTTTCTTTATCACTGCTGCCACCCTGCATTTTTAAGCTATACATGAAATGTATTTTGTTTGCCCAGATAAATCTACATTGACATTTTTTCATTTTAAATGCATCTCTGTAGGACCTCCATAAGTAACTGATTCTCAAGATCAATGTGGACCATAGAAATAGCTATATATTTTCCTTCCCAATACAAAATTATTTTCCTATTTTTTAAATGTCATTTTAAATCTGATAGCAACTGCATAGGTAGTTTTCAGGGTATACTATACAATACTATTTTATATTCTCCAATTTATCAAGCAATGAAGCAAAGTCACTTGCACAGTGGCTATCAGATCCTGTTCTTTAATAAGTTCAGATAATCCAATCAACCTCTCATTATTGTGTCTTAAACAATTTTCCAAATCATCAATATTAGTTTGAAGAAATTCATTTTGATGCATCAGAAAATCAATCTTTTTTGATTTCTCCTGTAAATTGTCTTCCAGGTCAAGGACTCTCTGTTCCACTTCCTTGATCTTCACATATTACTGCATTAATTCACATTTTATACTCTCAGATGACTTTTTGTGCAGGGTGTTAATACAGCATCATAATTATCCTGCATGATATACAAAAAGCTAGTATTTCTGTTTCTTGGTGTCAAGACCGCCGGGAGCGCGAGGAGTCGCGTCCGCTCCCGGCGGCGAAGAATCCAAGATGGCGGCGCCCAGGCAACCCACGTGGGTTCCGAAGCCGGCGCAGTGACGCCAGCACGGCGCGCCGGTCGCAGGCGCGCTGACGCTAGCGCAAGGGCGCCAAATTCAAAGATAAAAGAACGCCTGAGGCGCCAAGATGGCGCCCGAAAATAGGATCCTGTTCCCTTAGAGATTCCTGGGTTCCCTTGCTGTTTCCCCTGCTTATAATCTGCCTGATTCCTTGGTGTGACCCCTTGCCTGGACCTGGACTTCGCTGATACTCTGCCTGCCATAGACCCCCTGCCTGGCCCTGGACTTTGTTTGTATTCCGCCTGCCTTTGACCTGTGCTTGGATTTTGATTATTCTCTTGCCTTACCTCTGGATACCACGACCCTGATCCCTCATGAGGGGCTTCCTCCTAGATCCGGACTACTCCCCAGAGGGGGCTCCCGGCTCCCTGACATTATTTTCGGGCCATGGATCCTTCTGAGGAAGCCACACCTGATGTCGGACGAGCGCTCCGCGGACTGGCATCCCGCATGGAGGACTACGAAAACCAGCAGGTTCGCATTTGGCAAGCACTCGATGTCCTGCTTGCTCGAGTGCCTTCTGCGCCCTCCGCTGCTCCACCTACTGGAAATCCCCCCATGGCGGCAGCCTCTACGAACGCAAGCTACCCGACAGGTGAGCCTCGCATTCCACCTCCCCTTCGCTTCAGTGGGGACCCACAAGCCTGCAGGGGATTTGCCACACAGTGCCAAATTCAATTTGAGTTCCAACCCACACAGTTTCCAAGTGAGCGTTCCAAGGTGGGGTATGTGATGTCTCGATTGGAAGGCAAGCCACTGGAGTGGGCAACGTCTCTTTGGGAGAAGAATTCCCCGGTGACTTATGCTGTTAAAGACTTTCTCCAAGCTTTTCGCATAGTCTTTGATGCTCCAGGTCGGGTCACGAACGCCCCTCCCCGTCTCTTGCAGCTCCGGCAGGGAAGCCGCAGTGTCAATGAGTACGCTATAGACTTCCGAACACTGATGGCGGAGACTTCCTGGTGTGATGACGCTTACAAGGCCGTATACTACCAAGGCCTATCCATCCGCATCAAAGATGATCTCGTCTCCAGAGAGACTCCTGACACCCTGGAAGGACTGATCGCTCTATCTATTAAGGTGGACACCCGCCTCAGAGAACACCAGGTGGAGAGAGAGCGCAGCAGACGATTTTCTCCCATGTTGGCCCCTCGCTTTCAAAGGCCGATTCTGCAAGCACCCGCTGTCCCTGTGACTCATGTGTCCACGTCTCCCCTGGAGGAACCTATGCAAGTAGGAAAAGCTCGCCTCTCCGAGCAGGAAAGACTCCGAAGAGGAATGGCAGGTCTCTGTTTGTACTGTGGTGGGCATTCCCATTTTGCCAACGCCTGTCCTGCCAAAGCCAAGAGTTTTGTACCCCGAGGTATGTCTCAGGTTTCTCATGTAGGGGGCATCACTCGAGGGCCTCAGGAGAAGTATCAAGAAAATTCACGCAGACTTCTCCTTCCTTTGCAGATTCACCTGGCAAGTAAGTCTATCTTCGAAAGGGCCTTCCTCGACTCCGGAGCGGATGGCAATTTCATGGACGCCTTCTTTGCCGAACGCATGAAGATTCCCCTGCTCCCATTGTCTTCACCCCTGCGAATTACCGCCATAGATGACAAACCCCTGGAGTTTGAATTCGTCACAATGTTCACGGCGGAACTATCTGTACAAGTTGGGGCGCTGCATCAAGAAAAACTTTCATTCTTCATCATCCCCTGTCCTTCTACTCCAGTAATATTGGGTCTTCCGTGGTTACGTCTGCATAACCCCACCATAGACTGGTCCACTGGGCAGATCTCTCGTTGGAGTTTATTTTGCCTGCAACATTGCCTTCCGCCAAAACCCCTCGAGAAGGTGAATGTCTCCACTGCGGAACTAAAGACTTTGCCCTCCACTTACAAGGGATTTTCCGATGTGTTTTGTAAAAAGTCTGCAGAGTTCCTTCCCCCACATCGTTCCTACGACTGTCCGGTTGAACTCCTGCCAGGAGCCATGCCCCCCAGAGGGCGCACTTACCCTCTCTCTCCTGCAGAGACTACCGCTATGAAGGAGTACATCCAAGAAAATCTCCAGCGGGGGTTTATCCGCCCTTCTACCTCTCCTGCAGGGGCTGGGTTCTTCTTCGTGGAGAAGAAGGACGGAGGCCTTCGGCCTTGTATAGACTATCGGGGCCTGAATAAGATCACCGTGAAAAACAGGTACCCCCTGCCCCTGATTGCTGAGCTCTTTGACCAGCTGAAAGGGGCAAAGATTTTCTCCAAGTTGGATCTCCGGGGGGCCTACAACCTCATTCGCATCCGGGAGGGTGACGAATGGAAGACGGCATTCAACACTCGGGATGGGCACTATGAATATCTTGTTATGCCCTTCGGCCTATGCAATGCCCCTGCCGTCTTCCAGGAGTTTGTTAATGATGTGTTCCGAGATCTCCTAGGAAGGTTCGTAGTCGTATACTTGGACGACATCCTGATCTTCTCTAAGGACCTTGAAAGTCATCGCTCCCAGGTGAAGGAGGTACTCTCTCGTCTGAGGAAGAACTCTCTCTTCGCCAAGTTGGAGAAATGTGTCTTCGAGGTATCCAAGATCCCCTTCCTAGGGTACATTATCTCTCCAGAGGGATTTGAGATGGACCCCGTGAAAGTGTCGGCCATCCAGGAGTGGCCTCTCCCACTGAGTACCAAGGCAATCCAGAGATTCATCGGATTTGCTAATTATTATCGACAGTTCATCCGGGGGTTCTCTTCCCGCATTGCACCTATCCTGGCCCTCATCCGGAAAGGGGGTAAACCCAGCCTGTGGCCTCCATCTGCCATAGAAGCCTTTCAGTCCTTGAAAGAGGCCTTCACGTCCGCTCCTGTTCTCCGACATCCCAATCCTGCACTACCCTTCTGCATCGAGGTTGATGCTTCTGAAGTCGGAGCCGGAGCTATCCTGTCTCAGAGACACTCCACTGATGGAAAATTGCACCCCTGTGCGTATTTCTCCAAGAAGTTCTCATCCGCAGAGCAGAACTATGATGTCGGAAATCGAGAACTCTTGGCAGTCAAGCTTGCCCTTGAAGAATGGCGTCACCTCCTGGAGGGCTCTGAAATTCCTGTCCAGATTTACACAGATCACAAGAATCTGGAGTTTATACAGTCCCTCAAGAGGCTAAATCCCAGACAAGCCAGGTGGGCCCTTTTCTTTTCCCGATTTAACTTTGTTTTGACTTATCGCCCAGGTTCCAAGAATCTGAAGGCCGACGCCTTGTCTCGTAGCTTCACTCCGGTGGACCGTGACCCTGAGAGGCAGGAACCAATCATTCCACCAGTCAAGATCATTGCCTCTCTGTATCCCCAATTTGCCGACCAGATCCTGGCTGGGCAGTCCTCGGCTCCTCAAGATACTCCGATTGGCATGGCCTTCGTCCCTCCAGAACTTCGCCTGGCCATCCTGCAACAAACCCACTGCTCCAGGCAAGCTGGACATCCTGGTCCGGCCAAGACCCTTGAACTCTTGAGGCGCCTAGTCTGGTGGCCTGATATCCGCAAGGATGTAAAGGACTTTGTGGCTGCTTGTAATGTCTGTGCCACTTCTAAGCCTAGCCATTCCCGCCCCAGCGGGTTGTTACAGCCTTTGCCGGTTCCCTCTCGTCCGTGGACGCACCTCTCTATGGACTTTATTGTCGAACTTCCTCCCTCCGGTGGGAATACTGTGATCTGGGTTGTCATAGACCGCTTCAGCAAAATGGCCCATTTCATCCCTTTGAAGAAGTTACCCTCTGCGGTGGAATTATCCCAACTCTTTATTAAGTACATCTTCCGCCTGCATGGTTTCCCGGTGGAGATCGTCTCCGACAGAGGCACCCAGTTCACCGCCAAGTTCTGGCGTTCCCTATGTAAAGACTTGGGAGTAACACTTCAATTTTCGTCCGCCTACCACCCGCAGACGAATGGGGCAGCTGAACGTGTGAACCAAGCCTTAGAACAGTTCCTGAGGAACCACGTGTCTCTTTGCCAGGACGATTGGTCTGACCTCCTCCCGTGGGCGGAGTTTGCTCATAATAATGCATGTCATTCCTCCACAGGAAGGTCTCCATTTATGGCGGTGTATGGACAGCACCCTCAAGCCTTTCCTCAGGACTTCGTGTTGTCGGACGTCCCGGCTGCAGATGATCTGGCAGCCCATATGTTTGCTATTTGGGCTGCAACCATGTCTAACCTGGAGAAGAGTGCTCTAGTCCACAAGACTTTCGCGGATCGCCGTAGAAGGCCCTCTCCTCCCTACAAGGTGGGTGATAGTGTCTGGCTCTCTTCCAGGAATATTCGCTTGAAGGTGCCATCTCCCAAGTTGGGTCCGAAGTTCCTGGGTCCGTTCCCCATCTTGGAGATAATTAACCCTGTAGCCATCAGACTTCAACTCCCACCAGAGATGAGAATCCCCAACGTGTTCCACGTCTCCCTGGTGAAGCCCACCGTCTCCAACCGTTTCTCTGGTGTCCAATCTCCTCCTCCTGCTGTCTCTGTGGAAGGTCAACAAGAATTCAAGGTGGAGAGAATCCTTGATTCCAGAATCTCCAGAGGGTCCCTTCAATACCTCATCCATTGGAAGGGCTTTGGCCCCGAAGAATGCTCTTGGGAGGGACACCGTGATGTGCATGCTCCTCGTTTGGTAAGAGACTTCCACTCCAAGTTTCCCCAGAAACCAAGTCCCGGTGGTCCTGAGGCCCCCCGTGAGGGGGGGGGGTACTGTCAAGACCGCCGGGAGCGCGAGGAGTCGCGTCCGCTCCCGGCGGCGAAGAATCCAAGATGGCGGCGCCCAGGCAACCCACGTGGGTTCCGACGCCGGCGCAGTGATGCCAGCACGGCGCGCCGGTCGCAGGCGCGCTGACGCTAGCGCAAGGGCGTCAAATTCAAAGATAAAAGAACGCCTGAGGCGCCAAGATGGCGCCCGAAAATAGGATCCTGTTCCCTTAGAGATTCCTGGGTTCCCTTGCTGTTTCCCCTGCTTATAATCTGCCTGATTCCTTGGTGTGACCCCTTGCCTGGACCTGGACTTCGCTGATACTCTGCCTGCCATAGACCCCCTGCCTGGCCCTGGACTTTGTTTGTATTCCGCCTGCCTTTGACCTGTGCTTGGATTTTGATTATTCTCTTGCCTTACCTCTGGATACCACGACCCTGATCCCTCCTGAGGGGCTTCCTCCTAGATCCGGACTACTCCCCAGAGGGGGCTCCCGGCTCCCTGACACTTGGAACCTAAACAAAATTATTTAAGATCCTATACCATATGTTATTTTATAATTGCCTGAACACATAGCAAAAGATACTTTTAGAAAAAACAGTCCTGCTTAGTAGCACAGCAAACATCAAGTACCCATAACATGCAGGACCTCATGCACAACAAACATATTTTACTAAAAATCTTAATGAATCATTCAAGTAGTATGTGTATGCTCTGTTTTATTAGATTATGCCTTGCTCATAGGACATAGCGTAGGTTAATTACTATGAACAGCCCCAGTAAGCTAGAATACTTAGCTTTCCTTGTAAAATGTTTGTTTCTTAGACCAGGAAGTACTTGGGGCATTGTTGCTTTAAGACCACTGTCAAATATTTATATTTATTATTATTGGTCTTACAGGAGCTACCTTGAGTTAAAACTGAGGACAATCTAGTACAATTAAGGGGGTTATATAACTAAGGTTTGCCCAGGTGCAATAACCCATAGAAAACAATCAGCAAGTAGTATTTACTGGTCAAGGAACACTATGCCAAACCTAGGTGTGAAAAAATAGCAAGTTATTTTATCAGTTGCACAGTGAATTGCTCTGAACTAAGTGTCTCTTTATATAAAGCTGTTCACATTCTGTAAGACACACTTGAGTTGGATATTCTAGTCAGCCTGATATCTTTCTCTACAAGCCCTAACAAGACACTGGCCGATGAGTCAGTAGGCAAAACTGGCCAATGGCTGGCCTTAACATTGTTTAATATAATATTGTACTTTGTGCATATACTGTAGATTATTTCAAGATACTCAACATATTTATATTAAGTTAGTTCTTCATGTATTTGTTACTTCTTCAAAACTATGTATTTATAGTTTCTGCTAACTGGCTATTACTTTAAGTTATGATGCCATTTGAATAGGTTAACAGCCTGCTTGATGTTCGAGTTTTTTTTTTTTTTTGGAGGGTTTTGACCCGAAACTCATATTGAGAACTTGATTTCAATTAATTTGAGTTTTTTTCTGCCAAAAACTAGATCAATTCAGGTTGCGGATCTCTTGAATCCCGAATTGAATGCATTCACAAACTACAAAACATAGATCAATAAATTAAAAATACTCTCATTGTATTTGTTAACAATGAAATAGAAAATAGTAGCAAAATAGTGATGCAAAAAAAAAAGCAAAAAGTATAAAGTTTGCACATACTGTAGCTTGGCATGATTTATTCTGATACAAAAACAGATGCAATTATTTGACTTTTCATTATAGTTTGAGTAGAAATGCACAAAAGATCAACCAACCAGGGAAACTGCTCTGGGAGTGGACCCCAAAATAACAAGGCATATCAGGTGCTATGTTTAATGCCTAATAATTCACTTATTCTGTACATTCTATTTTTGATATTGACAGAAATATCTGTTATGTATAATTTTGTTGAAACAAAAGTGCATTTCTTTCCAGCAGGAAAGTATTTTCAAAGATGAAAATAAGAACCAAAATTGGGACCAAAATACAAATGCAGCCAATTACTAGGTCATCTCTTATAGTACCACATGACCATTACAATTGTGATTGTGATCCAGAATTGTTTTCTTGTATTGCCTTAGAGTGTTACGTCTCCTTCTGTATTCTTTACTTTACCTTAAATCACCATGTCCAGTAAATAATATGTAAATTATATGTACATTGTTCAATGTCTAGCTTACGTATACATATATTTTTCTTGCCAATTGTTTCCCAACATAAACTAGAACTCTTGAACTCTTGAGAATAACTGAAATTTAAATGTTATGGATATTCTAATGTAAGATTTGTCCCTAAAGCTGTGTTACTATGTATTTTATGTTATTGACAAATAGGGATGTAGCGAACCGCCGAGTATGTGTTCGCGAACGCCGTTCGCGAACACCGGCAAAAAATGCGAACAGTTCGCGAACTGTTCGCGAACTTCGAACATCCGAAAATCGTTCGATTCGAACGATCGTAGGATTTTTAATCGTTCGATCGAATGATTTTCGTTCGAATCGAACGAAAATCGTTCGATTTTAGCGATCGAATGGTCGAATGGTCGAACGATTTTGACGCGAACGCCTATTGGCGAACGTCGCGCGACGTTCGCGAACTTGCGGCGGACGCGAACAGCCGATGTTCGCGCGAACAAGTTCGCCGCAGAACAGTTCGCTACATCCCTATTGACAAATACATTTCTTCTATTTAGCTTAAAAAAAATTCATGTAATACAATATTTGATTTTTTGGGCTGTATGGAAGGCAAAGCAGCAAAATAGAGAATTAATCTTTGGTATATTTATTAATCATAAAATAACATTTGGACGGTGGAATATGATCCAGTTGGTAGTGCCCAAGACAAAATACACAATTGGGTTAATTTGATAAAATACATAATTTGCAGATGTTTAGTCTAGCAACCAATAAGATGTTTTACTTTAAACAGCTGACCAGTAAATGCTACTTGCTAATTTGTTGCTGTAGATTACTAGCTTTGTAACACATATTTCCTAATCCCCAATTTTCTCAAACATGCTTTCACCTTCTACTACAAGTTCATCAGGGTATACAAATTAATGATTACCTTAAATCACATTGTGTAATGATTATTCAGTATAAGCTAACAGACCTACAGTATATATCTACATTTAACGTCTCAGAAGTCTAACATTGTGATTTATGACATAAATTGTCTCCTTCTGCCGTTTTCACACGATCAACAAACTTTTCCTTTCCACTGTAATCCATTGTACTCCAGTAATCTTTATGTAGATATGTCACAATCATGTACATACCTACATTGTTTGGAAAGCTTTTAAACGCTCCACCATTTTAAACCAATTAAGATACAAATCAGATACTCCATATATAATACATTCGTTATGATAAAAGACCTTCCCTATACTTGAGAACTCAAATTAACTCAAATACTCAAAGTCTCTAACTACCCCGCTACCCATCAGCGAAGACAACAAAAAACCTGTGTACCCCATTTGTGCATCATTCTAAGTCCATGCCAGTCTTAAGACAGAGACATTTTGTACATACTGCTACTGAAAAATGCCTTACCCTTTAAACAAAACGGGGATTGTTTGTCCATATATTGCAATATATTTAAGATGGCCAACTACGTCAAAGTCATCCCATATCTGGCCAGTCCTATGCTTAATTTTCATCTGATTCATTAAGAATTCAACTGCTTGATTATACATTTTACAAAGGGACTAAGTTTTACCTGCAACTTACTTGCTGCTTTCAAAATAAAACTACCAAACTTGACGGCCCTTTTATTAGACACCAGTGGGATCACCTGACTATAGCTGGGAAGGGTGGGAGCTACAACATGGAGCTGGTCACTGCTCCTGTATAACTATAACAAACAAGGGAAAGTTGTGCTATAGTCAGGTGATCCCACTGGTGTCTGTCATATTATTTTACAGACGCTATATCGACAATCTGTTACTTTTTTGAGGGGGATCAGAGACTTCTATCTTTCAGTGAGACTGTAAACTCCCTTGACTATCCAATTAAATTGATGATGACATATGACAGACAGAAGGTCAATTATTTAGATGTGACTATCTATAAGCAAGGTGAGGGAGTTGGTACCACTTTGTGCAAGAAGTTAACTGACAGGAATAGTCTTATACATGCCAGCACCCACCACCCCCCCATATGTCGCGAGGGGTTCTCTATTCACAATTCCTATGGGTGATCAGGACACAGACAGAGAGACTCCTGTATCACAATTGGACAGTTTGGCTGGCCAATTTGAATCCAGGGGTTACCCGACCAAACTGATAGAACAGCAGCTACGGAGAGCTAAACTGAAGACTATATATATATATATATATATATATATATATATATATATATATATATATATATATATATATATATATATAATATATAATATAATGTTTATGGAGGTACAAACACTCTTACTCGTTAATCCACTCATGGGTGCTTAGTCAAATAATGTATGTATTCTTCGAAAATAATAAATTAAAAGTATTGTGTACAAACATACAGATTTAAATACCCAAAAATTTAAATCTGTATGTTTGTACACAACACTTTTATTCCTGAAGACGGCTCGAGCTACAGAGCCGAAACGTTGAAAATAAATTTTGATATTTTGACTTTATACTAAGCCCTGTTTGGTGCGGTTTTTTTTTCTAACTAATAGTATTATTGATTTGAACCAGCCACAAATTGTTTTATATATATATATATATATATATATATATATATATATATATATATATTATATTGTAAAAAATCACAATAGCAACATCGTTTCAGTGACAGTAAGGGGCCTATTTACTAATCTTCTGATTTATATTTTTTTCACAAATCATATTTTTTCTCTAAAAATATGTTTTTTTTTATTATTTCTCTAAGACTAAAAATATGAGATTTATGAAGTGTAGAACCCCACCTTTGGGATTTTTATTCTTGTTACAAATTGCTTTAGAGGTTTTAGAGGTTTGTTTTAGAGGTTTTTAGATGTTTTGTATTTATTTGTGCATCGTTCATTGTTTGTCTTGTTTTATATTTGGATCTTTTAATAAATTACATGGCAATTGTGGTTTGAGAGAAATTAATTTGTGGTTTCAAAATGAAAATGCAGATAAATGGGCCTCCCCACGTTACAACCAGTTTTCTTCCTGAAAATATCCATCTGTAGTACCACATTGTTGCTCACTACCAGTACATCCCAGAACGAAACACTTTGGGGCACATTTACTATGGGTCGAATATCGAGGGGTAATTAACCCTCGATATTTGTCCGTCAAAGGATTTACCGCATTTCCTGTGATCGAACGATCGAAGGAAAAATCATTCGATCGAACGATTAAATCCTTAGAATCGAACGATTCGAAGGATTTTAATCCATCGATCGAACGATTTTCCTTCGATCCTAAATTGGCTAGAAAGCCTATGGGGACTCGGTAGGTTTTAGGTGGCGAAGTAGGTGGTCAAAGTTTTTTTTAAAGAGACATTACTTCGACTATCGAATGGTCGAATAGTCAAACGATTTTTAGTTCGAATCGTTCGATTCGAAGTCGTAGTCGAAGGTTGAAGTAGCCAATTTGATGGTCGAAAAAAATACTTCGAAATTCGAAGTATATTTTATTTTAATCCTTCACTCGAGCTAAGTAAATGTGTCCCTTTCTGTACTGGCCTGTAAAGTGATTTAAACTGACACAAATCTAATGAATCAATGATGCCCTCCCACCCAGAGGAGGAACATTTCCTCGATGTACAGTACCTCCACCAGGCAAGTCCATATCTGGCAAAGAATACATTAGGATAAATGTGTTTATATGAATAATAGCTGGATATGAAAAAGTTATTGCTACAAACCATAAATATTGTTTAATGTTTATTTTTATGTTTTAATTATTTTTATTAATTTTATTATTACTATAGTTAGTAATATTTACATATATGTTGCTGTGTAATCTCTTCTGCATTGTCAAAATTGCTTTCTTTCCAAAATGGAAAATCACTTAAAATAATTCCTTGCATCTTGCCATCAAAGTATACATTTTTTTGTTTCCAAAAATGGTGACTGTAGTAAAAAAAAAAAAATAAAAAATATATATATATATATATATATATATATATATATATATATATATATATATATATATATATATATATATATAAACAAACCACATTTTATTTTTTTTCCTCTAAGGTGACATATACAGTAAATGTTCCTGTTAAAGATTCCTCATCAAACATGCGGTTCACTTATTGGATCTCATGTTTCTTTTCTTTCACTGTCAGTTTAGACCTATCAAAGACCTATACAAAGAAATATGTTGTCACTTGATTTGTTATTGTAAGGCATTGCTGGTTCTCGCTGATAAAGAGCAAGATGAATTGTTGTAGGAAGCCAACACAATGGAGCTCAGTCACTTAGCAATTACTGTATCCTATTGATAACTTTCATCGTTATCCTAGAAATACTCCATTTAACACAAAGTCTGTCACTTGTAAAAATTATTTCATTAAAAAACATTGATTAACACATCTCTAGAGTATACTGGGAAAATCCTTCTACCATGAATATGTGTATTCAAATTAGTAACCACGTCTTTTTAAGCAACAGTTCATTTGATTCTGCTGTTATATTTTACCTTATGTAAGGGACAGATTTATTTAAATGTGAGATTAAAAAAATCGTTTGTATAGGATTTTTAGAATTGTATTTATCAAATGGCGAACTCTAACTTTCACCCACAGTGATGGGCGAATTTGTCCCATTTGGTTTTGCCACGAAATCCGCAAATTTCACAAAAAAATTTTGGAGGTCAAAAATATATATCCCAACACCAATTCTGAGATTCTAAATTGATATAAATTATTTCTGTCCGCTTGATCCTCTATAGCATTAAGATTTACAGCGGTTAAAATCCGCTCACCGTTGGTGGTAATTGGCCCGGGTGCACCTGCCCCGAGCCCTGCGTTTATTACACAATCCTTCCCACGTTCTTTCCAACAGTTGTTTGTATTCATACATAAAATATACATAAGGATCAGCTTACCCTCTCAACGGGGTGACCCGGGTGCTGCCGCCCCGAGTCTGTCGCTAAGGGAGACCTTTTCACCTATTCACATCCAAGTCGTTGCTGCGCACTCCAAGGTCAAAAGGATCGCTCAGATAAATTGTTGATTAAAAATTCATCCTTTATTGGTTTACATCAGTTGATGTAAATCAATAAAGGATGAATTTTTAATCAACAATTTATCTGAGCGATCCTTTTGACCTTGGAGTGCGCAGCAACGACTTGGATGTGAATGGCTGGATGGAGGTCAATACAGTGTGGATGAGTGGCTATGGGAGCAGCATGGCAAAGTGATTGGTTGACCTTAAACTCTGAGTCCGGCCTGTGTGGCTGGAAGGAGGTATCCACAGTGTGAAAGGGCTGCTACAGAAGCAGCATGACAATGTGGTTGGTTGGTTGATTGTTAGACTTACCCTCTAAACTAGGCATGTACTGCTGTAGGGTGTTCTCTACAAAGTGGATGGGCTGCTACGGAAGCAGCATGGCAAAGTGGTTGGTTGACCTTATCCTCTGAGCCAGGGATGTAAGGCTGGAGAGAGGTCTCTACAGAGTGGGCAGGCTGACTCCATTATTATTAAAAGAAAGTTACATTTGGTATCCTTGATGGAATCAAATTTCCTTTGAAAGTCTGTGTAAGCATCCTAGTCTACTACATGGGCAGAGCAAATGGTAATTTGTAGCAAAATAATGCAATGATTTCCTAGGCCGAGTATCCTGGCCAATGGATTGTTTTAGTTTTGGTTTTTGTGCTCATCCAGTTCACAATGTAATATCCTGCCTGGAGTTGAACCATGAATTGCACATGTTAACAAATTACAGTAGAAACTCCATTTTAAATTTTTCAGTGTGTGTAAAAGCAAGGAAAAATTTAAAATCAGGGAAATGTATTGTGGATAATATATAGGTGGGACCACAAAACATCAATGTAAAATTAGGGAAAATTTAAAATCAGGGGATATAAAATTGAGGTTTCACTGTATTTTAAATGTATTTCAATAAAAGAATGTATTTGTTTTTTTGCATACACATGATATTAAAAAAAGATTTAAATCATAGGGCTTATGGTACAGTATGTATGAAAAGAAAATGTTTTGTATATTTTGTGAATATTTAATTTTTCATTACATTTCCATGTTTTATTAACTAATAAGCAATAGCTATAAAGATATGGTGGGGATAAGCCCAACTGAAGGTTTTTAGTTGTACTCATTATGGTGGTAGGACCATACCAGAGTACTGCACAGGAAGTTTTAGAAGAGGCAGAAGGGAGTTCTCTCCTGTGACTGCACAGTGGGTTTGATTGATACAGACATAGTGTCAAGCACTACTGTTTGTGCTAGGTGACAGCCTGCTTGAATTTCCTGTCATCAAGCCACTGCAGATTCAGGACTGGCAGCAGGGCTGCTAAACTTCTCGCATAGTGGGAGATGCAGCTCCTGCTGGTAGCAGAGTTTAGGGCCATCCTCTCTGTAGGTAGAGTGTGACGGATGGCACCCTAAATTCAGAAACGATGCTAAGCACCCTGTTCTGGGCTCTTGCTTCTGCCTTTAACAGCAGCCTTTCACCTCGGGAGGAGCCCTCGGCTAATCGGATGCCGCCAGGTCTTAATAAGAGAGGTGCAAAGCAAAGGGTTCTGAACGAGCAAAGGGACACAACAGTAAAGCAGAAGTCTTTTGGGCAGAAGGTCACAGTACAAGGCATAGACAGAAAGCAAAGTCAGATCAGGCCGGGTCAGTGCAGAGCAGTGGCAGCAGATGAGGCAGCTCTGCCGAGTACTTGCCCCCTTTGAGCAGGCCACATTTTTCATTGGCAGGGACGATGCATCTGTTAGTGACGTCATCTCCCTGGTTTTCCTCCTCAAGCGAATGTTGGATGGCCTGCTAGAGGAGGGTGATGTGTCGGAGGAGGAGAAGTGCAGGCCCCATAGGCAGGCAGAAGGGGCTGGGAGGCAGAAAGAGGAAGAAGTTCTGCCCAATGAGGAAGATGAGGGAGAGGATTGGGTGCCTGCACAGCATGGGGAGCAGGGCACACACCACCCAACAACCCCAGCTATTGTCTGTTGCTGCGAAGGCACAGAGCAGGGGGAGGAGGAAGTAGATGACCTGCTGCATCTGGAGGGAAGTCAAGAAGAGGATGGAATCGGCCTTTTTCAGCAGGATTCAAATTCGGCCGAATCCTTCTGCGCAGCTGATATATGCATATGCAAATTAGGGGCGGAGAGGGCGATTGACTTTTTGTCACAAGGAAGTAGAAAATGTTTCCCCTCCCCACTGCTTATTTGCATATGCATATGCAAATTAGGATTCGGATTCAGTTTGATAATCGACCAAATCTTTCGTTCAGCCGAATCCAAAATAGTGGATTCAGTGCATCCCTAATTCTGTCTGTCATTTGCTCTCTGTAATATGCAATTTTCATCTTGGCGGGGGCTAGTTGCCAGTCACGCGTGCCTAATTAGGTGGTTTCACGTCAAACTGAGTGATTCCGCATCAAATCAGGTGCTTAAACGTCAAACAATTGCGCATCAAATTCAGCACTTGAGCATAAAATGCGGCACTCGCACGTCGTCACATGACGGGCACATGATAGGTGAATCAAAATTGGGCATCACCAGTATAAATGACCAATGCCCTGCACTTACACTTGTATGAGTGGAAAACTTTTCATGTGGCAAGATGGCAGGTTCTGGCATGCTAAGTGAGGATCAACTTTACTTCATGATCTGGTATCTACACTGGGAGGGATATGACAATATCCCTCTTGGGACCCCCAAAATACAGTCCCTGAAAAGGAACATAATGCATAGGCTGTGGCATAGGCTGAGGTAGCACTTCAATGTGCAGCTGAGCCTGCGTGTGGTCCAGTGCATCTGGAGTGACCTGAAGAGGCGGCACCCAGATTTGGTTGAACAGCTGCAGGCAGAAGTAGAAGGTAGATTAATTTAGACAGAATAAATAGAATTATCTTCTAAATTACAATAACGTCCTTTATTACTCTAAGTACTCTAATTATTTTGCTATTTTAGAGCAAAAGTGCATTTAAGTGAATACTTTACGTGAGGAACAGTTGACTGTCATATAATTGCAGAGAACAAGTAAATGAGCTGTCAAATGAAGTTTATCTGATGCAAAAAAACTCTGTTAATGGTGTTGCCCGTCCCATACCTGCCATCCTTATAGATGAAGGATTGCTAGCTACATGACACACCTCATCCTGTATCATTTTTACTGTACAAATGCAATATTACTCAAACTGAAATTCTTTCATTGCAAGCTGAATGGACCCAAGATGATCCCGCTGTAGATGGTGCAGCAGCAGAAAGGGCAGATGAAGAGGCAGCAGAAGAAGGGATAGAGGAAGAGGCAGCAGGTCCTCCGGCACCTCACTCTCCCGAAGCGGCTCCCCAGCTGCCACAGGTAGCAGATGCAGCGACACAGATTGAGGACAACCTGCTGCATTACATAACGAGGGAGCTACAAGAGATCAAGGACCTTGTCCTAAATTTGAGAGGAAACACTCCTCCTCCTCCAGCAGCGTTTTAAAATTTCTGGCACCATTGTGCTATGTTTTAAGCACATGTTTTATGATACAAAGCACCCATATTATGTGTTCAGATTAATTATTAGTTCTGTCTGTGTTAGTAAGTTAGTAGTTATATATAGTATAGTATAGATTGTACTTTTTGGTTAAACAGCAACATAGTGTAGTGGTAGATACAATTACCAGTCGACCAGAGGTAATGTCAAAAATCACAGACGTTTTTAAGAAACTGGCAAAATAGGAGTCTTTTTTTTTTTTTTAGTAAGTTAGTAGTTATATATAGTATAGTATAGATTGTACTTTTTGGTTAAACAGCAACATAGTGTAGTGGTAGATACAATTACCAGTCGATCAGAGGTAATGTCAAAATCACAGACGTTTTTAAGAAACTTGCAAAATAGGAGCCTTTTTTTTGCACTAGCGTTAATTCGCCAAAGCAAAGCGAAGTTATGCTAGCGATGCTTAATTTGCATTTGGCGCCAAATTGAAGTTACAATGGAGGTATATGTAGCATCACTACACAAGCCTGGGAAACCTTCAAAACAGCAAATAAAATTTGTATTTTGCCCTACGCATGTGCCCACTGTATAGTTAATGTGCCATGAATTAGGAAATGTAGGGGGGAAGGAGAGTAGCCCCAAAAAAAATTTTGATCTTTTTCAGCCTATCACACATAAAAAAAGAAAAAACGCCAGCGTTTTTTGGGACTTAGAAAAATTTGTAACTTTTTTTGAAGCAATCCCTATCTACTCTATTGCACTTCGCCTGGTCTGAGGTGGCGAAGGAAGTCTGGCGTAAAAGGTAGCGTTCAGAAAAATGCTTGCGTCAGTGAATTTGCGTAGTTACGTCCGTTGCGCAAATTCGCCAGGTGTAAGGGTGCGAAGTAACACTAGCGAATTTACGCCAGTGTCCGTTAGTGAATCAGCGAATTAACGAAAATGCGCTACGCTAGCGAATTAACGCTAGCGTTAGGTGCTTCGTCCTTTATTGAATTTGTCCCATAGACTTTATGCATTACAAAATTGCTTCGCGCAAAGAAAAAATGTGGTGCACTTCAAAATACAAGTTTGCAGCAAAATTTTGACGAGCATCAAAATACAAAATCGTGCATCAAGAGACAAATATTTTTGACCAGTGGTCATAGAATTCTGTAATCCTTTCTAGACATACTGTGAGAACTCACCCTGGTGGTCTAGTGGGGGTGCAATGGAGATGCCCGCCACATTCGTCTTCTAGCACACTGATGCACGCTGTGAAGGGATAGCCGCACCACTCGCTTCTGGGTTTGAAGTGGTAGGGCAGATGATGTAATCTCGGTTGGCGCGAGTTTCAAATATTTAAAGGCTTAGGAGCCAATTGGACTTTGCCCAATGTAAAGGTTTTTTCTGGTTCCTTGGTGCTTTCTGATATTGATTCTTGTTTTAAAAATTCTGTGTTTGTCCCTGACTCTGCCATCTTGCTGCCTATTTTGACCACTCTTCTGATTCCAATTGGTACTGCGTTGTCTCTATCTGTGCATGACCCTGGCCTGTGACCTGACCTTTCTCCTACTACCCGCCTTGGTACCTCATTGCCCGTGTGGTTTGACCCAGCCTTTTCCTTGACTTCCGTCATATCCGTACATGTTTGGTTCCTGTGCTTGCCCAGAACTCTTTCCCTTGTTTTCCCACAATAAGACCTGGTGGCCTCTGAGTAGCGGAGAGCTTGACCCAAAGCCAAAGGCAGCTGCTATAGGCAGAAGGGCTGGCTGAAACCTTTACCTTGGAGTAAGTTCTGGATTTGGGATACCGATCCTTACACATACTGCCTTAGAATAGGATCACACTCACCTGGTGCCAATGCAGCAAACCTTGAACCTCTGTGGAATCTGGGAGATACTGGGAAATGAGGATCTTAGGGTGTCTTCACCGAATGATACACATCAAGGGGATCCACTAGGAGATAACATAAACAGAGATTTGCAGCAATAATAAACTTGATATAAAAAGACAATAATTTAACAGGCATTGAATACATGCAGCATACCTTCAATGGGGACATGTGTGGCTCATTCTGACTGAATAGAAGGTAAAAGAATTTGACTAACTAGCATAGTACTTTTAATATAATGATCTATAATGCTTTGTTTACCAGTAAGTTCTTCCAGCAGATACAAGGGCATCAATTCAGATTAGAAAAAAGGAGGTTTCATCTTAAAATGCAGATCAGTTTTTTTATGCATAATTATAATGTAGAAGTAAAATTGATAAATACAAGTGTATAAAATTCTAAGTAGAACCAGAATATAAATTAAGTGGTAAATGCTTACAACCTTTAGTATTAAGTAAAACATTAGGATTGTTTCATTTATGTGTGCATCTATAAATATATACATTTTTGCTAGTGTTGTGGGGAATCCTACACTGACTCCCTGGTTCGGTGCTACAGGAGTCCTGTGTCTTATCAATAACAGGGAGACGGTATAGCAATAGATTGCCATTCCAGCAATCAGGACTGAATATTTTGTGACACCACTCCCTGGCAACTTCCCTGATATATAATTGCAGTTCTTTAAATAGGTAAAAAGATTTATTGGCTTAGCAGCACACTTTTTTTTTTAGGTTCTATTATTTTAAAAACATAACATCAATTTCCCAGGCTACACTGGGTACACCAGCAAGTATGTATATATTTTAAAGACAATCATTATATTGTGTGTAGTATAATGTTTACATTTTAATTATAACTATTTATATAGTTCAAGCACAATCTAATATAGTTTCATTGATATGTGTTTTATAGTTTATTATGATATTCAATACCCTGTTGCAGAAAAAAACCCTACAGCTGTTTAAATCTTAATTATGCATGAATGAAAGCCCAGATGCTTGGCCAATCATGCCTCAACAGCGCCCTGTCTTTAGTTTTGTTTGTTTAAATAATAATATGATGCATTTATATTTTCTTGAACATTTCAAGTACAGTGCAGTATTTTAAGGATTATTTGGTATTTTTGTCATTTTATTTCAGTTATGTATGTAGACAAAATTTCTACTCATGTCATAAATTAAAATCATTGAATTTTAATTTCATATACCTCCAGATGGCTGGATGTTGAAATATGAATAGTTAAGCAGGTCCTGGCATCTGTGTTAAGACAAAGAAGGCTCAGAGCCAGACTTTTAAAGAGAGAGTGGTGCACCGTCAAATGGTAAGTCACACACCTGCTAAAAGATGTAATAAAGATATCAAAGCTGTGGTCATGCTTGTTGTTTAATAAGGGAAAAAGTATTTAACTGTGAAATATTTAATGTGTATGCATGGCAATGTGGAGTCATATCAAAATATTATATCAGCATGCTTAAATTTAATTTAGGTAACGGTGCCAAGACAGTGAGTATTAAACCCAAAAAGCTTGTTGGTGCCTTTAGTGCTACATTAACTCAACACTGTGGGGCGATTTATAACAATTTATAGTAAGGGTTGATTCCCCAGTTAGAATTTTTCTAAATTTGCCACATAGTTTTGAGTTAATATAGAGTTGCTGCCATTGGAATTCATTAGCACCTACCTTTCAAGATAATACATTATTAATGATAAGTTTCCATGTTACTATGGATCAGTACTAACTTAGAAATGGTTAGTGAATCTGAGCTGCGTGTTAAAGAAGAATTAAAGCTAACCAAAAGGAGGGTAGAAATATTGTATAATAGTAGCTCCCCATGTTATCTTCTGCTGATTCACTGCACATGTTCTGTGCTGCTGTCAGTTACCTGCTTAGGGGCCAACTCACAATAAACTGTATTTATAGAATATAATAATATCACAATAGAAGACTGATTAGCATTTAATTCAGATAGAAGACAGACCTCATTTTCTGCTTGATGATTTGCTACTTCTAATCTTAGCTTCTCAGTAGCTGCCCAGATCAGCTTGTGCATGACCATTGATACTCATAATAAAATCCAAGATGGTGAGCTCTTGTGCAATTATTACTTATTATAATATGTTATATTCACTTTCCTTTAGCCATATTCACTCTTTTTATTTTTAAGAGTGATAGTAAATCTGCCACTATATATGTAACATAAATGATTTATTGCTTCTTTTTCAAATAAGCAACCATGCTGTTACAGTTTTCTCCTGATCTTATATATGTCAATAATAATAATGTCAATATTTAACCCTCAATATAAAAGCTAATTTACTTCTAAACTTTTTTCTAACATTCATAAATATAAATTAAATATTATATTTTAGCAGGTACCTGAGGGTTCCTGACCCACTGTAGGAATCAACCTTAGCGCCTTATGTTTTTCATTTTAATGTCACACATAGAAAGGTAGTATTATAGAATATGTAAGCAAAAAATAAAACGTGTTGCTTATAAGAGTCAAGATTGAGGAACAGGATATTTTCAGAACACTAAAAAAAAGCTTATTTTAGAAGAGCAAATTAATATGTCTTAGTCTTTGCTTCAAAGTGATTTTCTATTTTCCTTAGAACACGATACATTAAGCCCAAATGGAATGTGATTTCATTAAATAGAGCATAATCTCTTTCCAGAGCTCTTTAATCCTTCATTTTGGTAATAACATAACATTTAGGGTAATTCTCTTTTTATGTAAAGCTTGTGCCCAGAACTTTCAGGACTAACTACAATGATCATAGCAGACTGAGTCTCCTTTTCAAATTGTCCCTTTCTCTGACAGCTGTCAAGATTATGATTCTCTGTGCAAGAAGAAAATAATCTGCTCTACATGCCGTTTTATTGCTGTGAAGAAGCAGATAAGATACACGCTTTTGTGAGACATTTTTTCAAGAATACATTTGAGTAAAAAAAAAAGTGTTGGATATTAATAACCAAAATATTCTAACAGTATTAACTCTAATTTATAATTTAAAAAGAAAAGCAATACCTCTACTCATTTACCGGTTAAGCAAATACATCAGAAATGAAAACGTGAGAATTGAGATTTTTCTATGTACGAAATTCATGTGATTTCTTTGTATAAACACATTTATTTTACAGTGCTGTGCAATATGTTGGCGCTCTAAAAATACATATTAATAATAATAATTTTTACAGCTATGCTAACATTTTAACAAGTCATAACTATTACTCACACATCAGTAGAAATTATCTGTTTTATAAATAATTTTTTTAAAATCATTATTCATGTGAGTTTTGTCCTTTTTAAAGGAAAACTATACCCCCAAAAGGAATACTTGAGCAACAGATAGTTTATATCATATTAAGGGGCATATCAAAGAATCTTACCAAACTACAATATATATTTAAGTAAATATTACCCATTTACATCTCTTGCTTTGAACCACCATTTTGTGATGGTCTGTGTGCTGCCTCAGAGATCACCTGACTAGAAATACTGCAGCTCTAACTGTAACAGGAAGAAGTGTGGAAGCAAAAGACAGAACTCTGTCTGTTAATTGGCTCATGTGACCTAACATGTATGATTTGTTTGGTATGTTTGTGTGCATAGTGAATCGTACGATCCCAAGGGGCGGACCTTATTTTTTAAAATGGCAATTTTCTATTTATGATTACCCAATGGCACATAATACTAAACAAGTATATTGTTATGAAAATGGTCTATTTACATGAAGCAGGGTTTTACATATAAGCTGTTTTATACAATATCTTTTTATAGAGACCTACATTGTTTGGGGGGGTATAGTTTTCCTTTAAATAAGATTAGTAGAGTATAGGAACAACGTTCTGCACAGCATTTTTTTTAAATCATTTATTCATTTGAGTTTTGTCCTTTTTAAATAAGTTTAGTAGAGTATAGGAACAACATTGTGCATTCGTGTTTATATTTTGCATACCACATTTCAAGCAAATAATGAAAACATAAACCATATTTCAGACACATTTAGCACAAGTATTTTTAAAGAGTAACAAGTCTACTAGAGGTTACAACCTGCAAGACAGGAATGTTAGAAATTCCAATGAATAAAATGGAAAACCAAACATTAGATAGGAGTAAAGTCAACTTTATAATAGGCAATATGGGACCTATGTACCAAAAGTTGGATTTTAGTGGTTTTAGAGGTTTTTAAAATCATGACTAAACTCACAAACTCTGCGGGGGATAATTTAATAAATCCGAATTTACCAAATTTTGAAAACAAAAAACACCACCAAACTCCCATATCCAATTTTACCTTTATTATTAAAAAAACTTGATTTAATTGGTTTGGGTAAAAACTCGATAAAATCAGGCAAAAACCCGCATTGTAATATTTTTTTCAGAATTTTTTCCTAAAAAGCCCACAATTTTGGATTTTTGTCCGAAAAGTCTAAAATGGTCATATTCTTGGTCTAATTCCAGATCAGACCACAGAAACGTCAAAATAGGTTAGGGACCGCTGCCACTTATACACAACCTCGGCAGGTCTGAGATGGTGGATGTTCGGATTCAGGCTTTTTGCTGCATCTGGCTTTAATAAATCTCAAAAAATTCCATTCATTTTAAAAATTCTATTTTTGCCATAAAAAGCTCTACCATAGTTTAGTAAATAACCCCCTAAAGCTACGAATGGCATGAGATTTATTAAAAAAATCTGAATAAAAAATACAAATGGAAAATTACATTGAATGATGCGCTAAATATAGAAAAACCTCGAAAACCTCGAAAAATTCAATTTTTTGGACAATTCCTAGAGAACAAAAAGTCTGAAGACCTCTAAAAGTCCAAATTGATTTAAAGAGGTCCAATAGGATAAGCGCAGCTCCTATTGACTCCTATAGGACCTCAACAACTTTTACCTGGCGTAAAAGTATTAGAGGTTTTTGTGGTATTTACAATTTTTAAATGTTTTTACATCTCAAATGAGAAACCCCCAACTTTTAGAGATTCATGGAATAAAATAAAAATTTAAAATTTTTTGATTATTTGGATAAAATGGAGTCTATAGGCGATGGTCTTTCTGTAATTTCAAGCTTTCTGGATAATGGGTTTCCAGATAATGGGTCTTATATCTGTACTATAAATCTCCATTTTAATAAAATGCAGTAAAATATGGACTGCAAAAATTTCTATATTTTCATATCTTGCCCACTATGAGGAAAAAGCTGCATTAGAGACGGTTGCCCTATTATTTAATATATTGTATAGTGTACCTTCTTACTGTTTCAAATACATTATGAACTATTTAAATCCTTTATAGTCCTGTAAAACCAGTTGCCACATCATAATAAAACAAGGTGTTATCCAAGGGCAATTGGGGTAGGAAGGGAGTGGAAAAGCCTATTTTGCAACCTGCACCCCAACCCACATTAACCCACGTGTCTACCAGGATGTTCAGGGTAGCTGGAAGGAAGAAGATAATATTGCTCTCTTATTGCTTATTGCTCTATGTCACTTCTTCACTTCTTAAGTCTTTCCATTTCTACTGCTGACTGCAGTCAAGTCAAACTCCAGATGCCATGATAGTGCTTGGGATTTTGGAACATATAGGATTGCAAGGAAACTATATTAATCAAGTGTTTCTTGGTATCTGCAGAAATTTAAAAAACATCTAGCTAGTCGACCTATTTGCTTACACTAAGGGGGTTATTTATCTCAACATGTTCTGCCAAAAACTCAGATTATATCCGCACAGGTTGTTCCGCTTATTTATTATTCGATTTTCCCAAAACTGTGGTTTGCGGGGGAATATAATGTATTTCATGATTTTTTTTGAGTTTCCACCTGAAAACTCAGATTTTGTATGCTTTTTTCCAGAAAACTCAGAAATCTTCCAGGTATAGCACGAAACACAGCACACATCAAAAAATCATTGGGACGTCACCTATTGACTTATATCCACCTCGACAGGTCTGAGATGCCGGATTTTCTGATTCAGACTTTTTCCATCCTTGGGATATAATAAATTCTGAAAAAATTGTGATTTTTAAAAGTCAGATTTTTTATTCAGAGTTTAGTACATAACCCCCTAAGGGCATATTTATTAAAATGTGAGATTAGAGTTTACCAGAGAAAGACTCTTCCATGTTCTTTTCCTTCCTATGGACTTTAATTTTGAAAGCTGGCGATGTTTTTTTTTTTGTTACAATAGCAAACAAAGATTGTCAAGTGATTATTAAACTTTTGCGGATTTTCATTAATGATTGCTTGTGCCGAAAGGCACAAGCAATATTA
Source organism: Xenopus laevis (assembly GCF_017654675.1). Taxonomy (NCBI): domain Eukaryota; kingdom Metazoa; phylum Chordata; class Amphibia; order Anura; family Pipidae; genus Xenopus; species Xenopus laevis. Next base: position 183,404,447 of record NC_054371.1, read on the forward strand.
AATGGGCCCCTTAGAGTTCAGAATTTGATACATACTCTTCTAGAAATTCCATATGAATGAATAGAAACTGGGTGAGTTGTTCTATGCTAATCCCATATTTTAATAAATCTGCCCCTAATATTCTTCCTTAATCTGGAATGCAAGGTTTAAAAAACAATGTTTTTCACTATTTTAATCTGTGATAAGATTTCAACATTGAATTTGCAAATAGATTACCCAGAACTACTCCATGATGCAAGGTTTACATCTAAAATTACAAAACCTGTGTCACATGACAGTATAAACACACCTTTTCTGACATGGTACCACAACAATGGTACCACACCAAACCTGCCAAGAGAGGGCTGCCCACCAAAACTCACAGACTGGGCAAGGAGGGAATTAATCAGAGAGGCAGCACAGAGACCAAAGGTCACCCTGAAGGAATTGCAGCATTCCACAGCAGAGACTGGAGTATCTGTCCATTGGACCACAATAAGCTGTACAATCCATAGAGCTGGGCTTTATGGAAGATTGGCCATAAAAAAGCCATTACTTAAAGATAAAAATAATAAGGCACATTTGAGTTTGCAAAAAGGCATGTGGGTGACTCACCAATAGTATGGAGGAAGGTGCTCTGGTCAGATGAGACTAAAATTTAACTTTTCGCCACCAAGGAAAATGCTATGTCTGGCGCAAACCCAACACATCTCATCACCCCAAGAACACCATCGCCATAGTGAAACATGGTGGTGGCAGCATCATGCTGTGGGGATGTTTTTCAGCAGCGTGAACTGGGAAATTGGTCCGAGTTGAGGGAAAGATGGATGGTGCTAATGCTAAATACAGGGATATTCTTGAGCAAAACCTGTGTCAGTCTGCCTGTGATTTGAGACTGGGACAGAGGTTCACCTTCCAGCAGGACAATGAGCTGAAGTATACTGCTAAAGCAACACTCGAGTGATTTAAGGGGAAACATTTAAATGTGTTGGAATGGCCTAGTCAAAGTCCAGACCTCAATCCAATTGAGAATCTGTGGTCAAACTTAAAGATTGCTGTTCACAAGTGAAAACCATCCAACATGAAGGAGCTGGTGGCAAGATGTGGCAAGCTCATAGAGACTTATCCAAAGTGACTTGCAGCTGTAATTGCCGCAAAAGGTGGCTCTACAAAGTACTGACTTTAGGGGGGGGCTGAACAGTTATGCACGCTGTAGCTGTACCTACCCCCTACCCCTGTCCCTACCCATTAAAAAAGCTGTATAATATATGTAATTTTCAAATAAAACATGAAATCTAAACTCTTTTTTTTTTTTTTTTTATTAAAACATCCATACAGTACCTGTCATAAACATGTTTAAAAATCTCATTTATTGCCTGCCCCACCTCTGTGCCTCAGGAACGAAACAGGGAAGGCAATTATTTTCACTTTCCATTCTGTACTTACTAGATGTCATTTCACTCCTCGTGCCCCCTTCCTGCACACTGTCTATAATTATGTGGCCTGTACATAGGTATGGATATCAGGTGCCCCATTCTGGTGTATAAACAAGATTTTGAGCTTATACAAAGCTTACGGTACCTTAATAGCAGTGTCCACTAAATGGCTGCTTGCTTTGATTGTGTATTCCAAAACTGAGGGCAACACAGATTTTAATAATTTAATTGGAGGCCTAATTATCAAAGGTCTAATTTTAGTGGCTTTAGAGGTTTTTGTAACTGCAACTAAACTCACTTTCTCTAAAACTACAAATGTCATGACTAGGGATGGGCGAATTTTTTTCGCCTTGTTTCGCTGCAAAAATGACGCCCATAGAATTGTATGGCATCTTGCGTCAAAAAAAAAAAAAAAAGACGCGCGTCAAAACACAACAAAAAATCTTTGACACTCATAGACTTTAATGGGCGTCGGCGACGTTTTGGCGGCAAATCTTTGGAAAACAAAATGGGTCAAATTCGCCCATCCCTAGACTCATGACCATTCCTAGCGAAAACCTCTAAAAATCCGAATTGATTTAAAATGGTCCAATAGAATCAGCATAGGTTTTTGTGGTTTTTACATAAATATCAAATCTTTAGACGTTTTTTGTTTTTTAAATCACGGGGAAACCGCAACTTTTTAGAGATTCGTGGAAAAAAATTGCAATTCGATTGTTAGTAAGTGGGTCCCAAAGTGTATGTAAAGTTTATGTTGCTTAAAAAACACAATAGAAAAGAAAATAATTATTTCTTACCCTTAAACAACTGTAGATTGTGAACTGAGGAATTACATAATTTTCCAGTTACTGTGGAAAGAATTATAGCCTCATTATAAGTTTGTTCATTCTGTATATGAATTGATTCACTTTTATAGTTATTTTTACTTCTATTATAAGAAGTGATGCATGAAATGTTTCACCAAGTTTTGCCGCAAAAATGATGCCCATAGATTCCAATGGGTGGAAAAAATTGTTGGGCATCACACAAAATCAAATCATGCAAATTTTCAGCAAAGCGGATTTGACCATAAATAATTATGAAATGTTTCAACTTTATAAAATGTTTTTATTGTGGGCAATAAGTCTGTTTTATTAATATTGTGTGTTTAGTTCTTTCAACCAATGAATGAAATGCAAGAAACATACTATGCAGCTATTCTACACCCTTCATCCTTCATGTACAATATTAGCAATTAGTAATGAGCAAAGAATTTCGCCATGTACATTTGCCACAAACTTCTGTGTTTCCCGGTGGCAAAAATGTTCACAATACTGAGTAAAAAATTCACCTGTGGCTCGTTTGGCTTTGCTCGGAAAAAAAATGACACACAACAAAAAACTGACATGCAGCAACAAGCATCATTTTATTTTTCCATACTAACCAAAGAGATCTGAGCCATCCCACTGTCTATATAAGGACACACATAAATATATGTGGGAAAACTGTATTTTTTTCTTGGAAAAATTTATCATACTCCAAAACTGGTAAAAATCCAAATTCAAAAATACGGCATCTAAAACCTTCATGTAGAAGTCAATTTAAATCTAAAAGAAAGTTCCAAAGTCTGAATAAGTTAACACTCCTTGTCCGGCTCACACCTATCCTGTCAAGTCTGAATCCCAATATTTAAAATAAGAGCCGGTGCAAAAAGGCACAGGGACAAACAAGGAAAAATATATAGGGCAATATTGTTTAGTATCTAAAACCACATTATGGGGTAAATTTACTAAGTGGTCGAAAATTCACTAGCGACGGCTTCACCATTGCAACACTTCACCAGGTGAAAATTCGCTTAGACAACGCAAATTTACTTGGGTGTAAAGTTTTGTCACAGCCGACGAATGCTGGTGAATTTTCGCTAGCGTTACTTCAGCAGTGCAAGCAACTCCAAGGCGAAGATGCGCTAGTGTTCAATTCTGCCTAGAGCAACTTTGTTAGAGATTTTGCACTCAGGCTAATTTGCATACGGCAGGAAATTTAAAGTTGAATGCATCTCTTTATGGTACATGGTACATCTAATACGTTACATTTACACTGATAACTACACATGCCAAGGGAGCCTTAATAAAGTCAATAGAGTTGTTATAATGTTCTACACATGAGCCCACTGTATAGTTAATGTTCCCATATGTTGTAAAATGTATGTGGGAAACGGGTTACACAAAAAAAGACTTTTGGAGCCTATCACCCTGAAAAAAGGAAAAGACGCCAGCATTTTTTGAACTTTGAAGTTTTTGCACTCAAAAAATGTGATGTAACAGAAGAATGAGGAAGATCTATGTACTCCATTGCACTTCGCCTGGTCTGAGCGGGAGAAGGTAAATCTGGCGAAAGAGTTAACGTTCGGTAAAATCAGCATCTTAGTGAATTTGCGGAGTAAATTCCATTCGCCAGAGTGCAAATCAACGATAGCGTCTATCTCCTTCGATAGCGAAGTGATGCCTGCGCCCATTAGTAAATCTGCAAAGCCCCTGAAAGCGGTAACGCTGGCGAAACTTCGCCAGCATTAGTCACTTTGCCCTTTAGTAAATCTGCCCCATTGTATTTGGTGGAGATTATTAAATGCACCACATATGTGTTATTCCCCTTCCAGTTGCAACGCCACCATCAGATAGAAGAAAGGTTAACTTTCCTTATGTATAATATTTATTTTATACAGGTGAGTACTCACAAACATTCTCTTTTGCATCTTGCACATAAAAGAAACTTTTCTTGAAACACAGCTCTCCTTCTGGTACTGGCTGTGGATGATATGCAGCAACAATAGTGTAAAACTACTTTTTCATTTTTAAAAGCAAATATTAAAATACACTCACCTGGTGTCCATGATATAAAACATATGTTCCATTCAAGCACCACTTTGGCATATGTCCAGAACACGCAATGGGATTCAATGCAAATCTCCTTGTAGCAACTCTTCCCTCGTAGCCTTAAACATTTCTCCTGCGACTTCCTAAAAGGCCTAAAACATTGCTGCACATATCCTTTCCTTTATACTGATCTGCTTCCGGACGTGTCACCATGGCAACCCACACTCTCAAGTCCCTCCTGGTAGAATGCTATGTATTGCCATGGTAACGTGTGCGCAATGGTGCTTATTATTTCACCATTGAAAACATATGAAATAAATTAGCATATGTCATAACGTAGAGGGTTCTTCACAGTCAGGACAGTGAGGTTGTGGAATGCACTGCCGGGTGATGTTGTGATGGCTGATTCAGTTAATGCCTTTAAGAATGGCTTGGATGATTTTTTGGACAGACATAATATTAAAGGCTATTGTGATACTAAACTCTATAGTTAATATAGGTATGGGTATATAGAATTTTAATTAAAAGTAGGGAGGGGTGTGTGTATGGATGCTGGGTTTTCATTTGGAGGGGTTGAACTTGATGGACTTTGTCTTTTTTCAACCCAATTTAACTATGTAACTATGTAACATGTTCTAAAATGGTTGTTTACTGTTGCAAATGTGTGCTTATTGTTTCAAATTCTGAAAAAATATAATGATCCATAATTATAATTTAAAGTTTTACTCTACTATATGCATTCTGAAAATGTTGATATTGTATTTTATAATTAAGTACAAAATACTTTTTTTTGAGAATAATAAATATATATACATATAAGTATGGGGAATATATAAATAAATATATATATATATATATATATATATATATATTATATATTCTGCTCAAGTGATACTCATGCTGTTAAGCAAATGAATGGATCCGAATAATCTTATGTAATTAAGCCTAGTACTGTAGCATAATTATACATATTTTAAGTGTGCCTTGAGAATGAACATCTGTTCCATGCTTAGAATTTGAAAAGAGGTCTCCATGCACATGAGTCAGACAGGCAACTCAAGGAAGACCTCTGCATACGATAAAGATCATTTAATGGGAGAGATTGTTAGGTCCTTGCATGTACAAAGCATATTGCAGATCCTTTATGATTTGCTTTGTATATTATCTTAATTTACTGCAGCTGTTCCTGAGATCCTATCCAATAGAAAAAAAAACAACAAACGTTAATTATTTGATGGCTCATGACATTACATGATATATCTTTTTATTTGGTTATGACATAAGTATGTGGTTAAATTTAACAAATGTTATTTTGGGAAATAGCTTGTCTCTGTTCCAAATATTTAGCTGAAGAGCTGACTCTTGTTTAAATAAACATCACTATATTAGTATAACTGTTAATCTTTTCTTAAATTACTAGAATGCAAAAAATAAAGTCCTTTAGCAAGAATATAAAGTTTAATATGCTTCCATTTAAACTGCCCTATTAACAGCACTCTTGGTTTATGTCACAGTATAGATCACATTCCAGGGTTATATACACAAAAATATATTTTGAAAATTAATTCTATTTGAGATGAAAAAAAAAGAGAAGTACAAAAGTTATAAAAAAACAACAACATACTTGTATTTTTCAAAAGCTATATCATCTTTACTGCACAAATTATATTCAGTTGTCACTATAACTGGTTTATGAATAATAAAGGGACTGTTTTAAGTGCAAGTTTGGGGGAAATATAATAAAGTTAATATATAATTACTCTAGGGGGGAAAGTCATGGAAAAAAACGTGCAACTTTTTTGGGATTTATTATGCGACAAAACTGCAACAGTTCCAAATACAAAAATACTTCAGCTAAATCCTGTGAAAAACACATACAGTAGATATCAATGGCTCTTTTACAACTGGAAGGTTTTTCTTTGATTCATGGTTTTGGAGGTTTTCATGAGTTTTTGTTGCTAACTTTTGTGCGACAATACAAAAAAGTTATTGTTATTGTGCGACAACTTAATTTGGTTTTATAGAAATTGAGTTTAGTTCAGAAACCGCCTAAACTACTGTAACACGTTTTGGGCTATTTACACCAATGGGTTAATCACCAGCTAGTAAATTAGAGAATGGGTTACACTTACAGCAGACTTTCGCAAAGTGGAAGAAATGAAGGTGTGGTGCAGTGCAACTACAACTCCCACAGGCTACTGTGCTTTAACCAATAAAGAAATGGGCGCCAGGAGGTTCTTGCAATCAAACAGAACAATCTTTTATTTGTCAGAGACAAATGATCCACAGGTTACTTATATCAGTAAAGAGGTATTTACAGAATATATAGGCACACAGTTCAGACAGTAGGGATGTAGCGAACGTCGGAAAAAAAGTTCGCGAACATATTCGCGAACTTGCGTCAAAAATGCGAACGGTTCGCGAACGTCGCGAACCCCATATACTTCAATGGGAAGGCGAATTTTAAAAGCTAGAAAAGACATTTCTGGCCAGAAAAATGATTTTAAAGTTGTTTAAAGGGTGCAACGACAGTGGCATGCCAGAGGGGGATCAAGGGCAAATATGTTTCTAAAAAATCCATTGTTGACAAAGCGCTGCGTTTTGTGCTGTAAAGGGCAGAAATCACACTACGTCACTCAGGTGGTGTTTCTGGAGATGGTATTATTATTGATATTTAGACAGAATGTGAAAAAGCTCACACAGCTAGATGGCCGTTGTTTGAAAATGAAGAACACACTGGGCAAACAAATTGAAACAATGCCTGCAAGGTCAACGTATACACTACTACAGCAGTAGATACGGAATATATTATTGCTGCTTGAAAAACGTCACTCAGGCGGTGTTTCTGGAGACGGTATTATTATTGATATTTAGACAGAATGTGAAAAAGCTCACACAGCTAGATGGCCGTTGTTTGAAAATGAAGAACACACTGGGCAAACAATGCCTACAAGGTCAACGTATACACTACTACAGCAGTGGATACGGAATATATTATTGCTGCTTGAAAAACGTCACTCAGGCGGTGTTTCTGGAGACGGTATTATTATTGATATTTAGACAGAATGTGAAAAAGCTCACACAGCTAGATGGCCGTTGTTTGAAAATGAAGAACACACTGGGCAAACAATGCCTACAAGGTCAATGTATACACTACTACAGCAGTGGATACGGAATATATTATTGCTGCTTGAAAAACGTCACTCAGGTGGTGTTTCTGGAGACGGTATTATTATTGATATTTAGACAGAATGTGAACAAGCTCACACAGCTAGATGGCCGTTGTTTGAAAATGAAGAACACACTGGGCAAACAAATTGAAACAATGCCTGCAAGGTCAACGTATACACTACTACAGCAGTGGATACGGAATATATTATTGCTGCTTGAAAAACGTCACTCAGGTGGTGTTTCTGGAGACGGTATTATTATTGATATTTAGACAGAATGTGAAAAAGCTCACACAGCTAGATGGCCGTTGTTTGAAAATGAAGAACACACTGGGCAAACAATGCCTACAAGGTCAACGTATACACTACTACAGCAGTGGATATGGAATATATTATTGCTGCTTGAAAAACGTCACTCAGGCGGTGTTTCTGGAGACGGTATTATTATTGATATTTAGACAGAATGTGAAAAAGCTCACACAGCTAGATGGCCGTTGTTTGAAAATGAAGAACACACTGGGCAAACAATACCTACAAGGTCAACGTATACACTACTACAGCAGTGGATACGGAATATATTATTGCTGCTTGAAAACGTCACTCAGGTGGTGTTTCTGGAGACGGTATTATTATTGATATTTAGACAGAATGTGAACAAGCTCACACAGCTAGATGGCCGTTGTTTGAAAATGAAGAACACACTGGGCAAACAAATTGAAACAATGCCTGCAAGGTCAACGTATACACTACTACAGCAGTGGATACGGAATATATTATTGCTGCTTGAAAAACGTCACTCAGGTGGTGTTTCTGGAGACGGTATTATTATTGATATTTAGACAGAATGTGAAAAAGCTCACACAGCTAGATGGCCGTTGTTTGAAGAACACACTGGGCAAATAATGCCTGCAAGTGCACTACTATTGGTGCACTACTATGAAGAACAGCAAACAGCACTGTACACGTTAAAGAACAGTAAGATAAGTAAAATAAAAAAAAAATTATATGTATATTAAAAAAAAAAAAAATTCTCGGGTTGGTGCTGCTGAACTACTAGGAGCAGCACAGTAGCACACCAGTCCCACTCCCCAACACTGCTAGACTAATAGCACTGGGCTCTTATAGTAGCAACTAGCAAAGTAAAAAAACAAAAAAGAAAATAAAAGCAGTCCTTACAAGGACTATTGGGTTATTACAGCAGTCAGCAGATGAGATCAGAAGAGATCAGTGCCCACAGCAGGCAGCTACATACAGAGCACTGCAGTAGAAGGTAGATTACTAGCCAGCAAAGCTACCTAACCTAAAATGTCCCTCAAATCCCTGCAGACTTCTGTCCCTCCAATACAGAGCAGTATCAAGTAGATTACTAGCCAGCAAACTTACTATCAACTGTCCCTCAAATCAGTGAAATCACTAACAGCTCTCTCCCTACACTAGCTCTTCCAAGCACACACAGGCAGAATGAAAAAACGCTGCAGGGCTTCAGTTTATATATGGAAGGGGAGTGGTCCAGGGGGTGTGGGGGTGGTCCAGGAGGGAGAGCTTCCTGATTGGCTGCCATGTATCTGCTGGTCTGGGGTGAGAGGGCAAAAAAAAGCGCCAGGTAAGGCGAACCCAAAATGGCGAACGTCGCGCGACGTTCGCGAACATTCGGCGAGCGCGAACAGCCGATGTTCGCGCGAACAAGTTCGCCGGCGAACAGTCCGCGACATCCCTATCAGACAGTATATCAGAGGTAGATGGAGGTGCATTCTCTGAGGATGTAGTCAAGGCACTACAACTTCCCTCTAGGCAGAAAAACCTCATACATGGTCTGGATCTCACCCAGTGGAGTTGTCAGGGAAGAGAACATAAAGTCTGACACCCTATCCACTGTGGTCCCTTCACTGTAGGCAAATCTTACAGCCTGGGAAGCTACTCCCTGCTACACCTCCTTGATGGAGCACAAAGCTGCTCTTTATATCTTCCCTCACCATCTTACTCTTCTAGAGAGTGTATAACAGATATATTCCTGCCACTCACTAGCCTAATTTGCGGATTCCCTGCTCCCCTTACACACTAGAGATTCAGGTCCATCTAGGGCAAACTAGCTTTACTGGGCTTTAGTGTACCCAGGCTCCATGGAAACATCTGGATGGGTCAGACACCAGGAGCCAAAAAGTAAGATCCAACCCTTCTCACTCACTATACCAAAGTGTGACAGGAAGGCACCTCCAGGCCAATAACTTGTATATATGTAAATTACAACTAGCTACATGGACATCTGCTCAGCAACTAGGGAGATCCGGAAGTGTAGGGAAGTCATAAGGGCACATTAACCCTATGGGTCCCTAAACCACTAAAATCTGACCTTTGACCTGGAGGTGGGCATTGAAAGCACTGTTTCTATTTTTGCAGATGATACTAAATTGTGCAGAACTATAGGTTCCATGCAGGATGCTGCCACTTTGCAGAGTGATTTGTCTAAACTGGAAAACTGGGCAGAAAACTGGAAAATGAGGTTCAATGTTGATAAATGCAAGTTTATGCACTTTGGCAAAAATAATATAAATGCAAGTTATACACTAAATGGCAGTGTGTTGGGAGTTTCCTTAAATGAGAAGGATCTAGGGGTTTTTGTAGATAACACGTTGTCTAACTCTGGGCAGTGTCATTCTGTGGCTACTAAAGCAAATAAAGTTCTGTCTTGCATAAAAAAAGGCATTAACTCAAGGGATGAAAACATAATTATGCCTCTTTATAGGTCCCTGGTAAGGCCTTATCTGGAATATGCAGTGCAGTTTTGGACTCCAGTCCTTAAGAGGGATATAAATGAGCTGGAGAGAGTGCAGAGACGTGCAACTAAATTGGTTAGAGGGACGGAAGACTTAAATTATGAGGGTAGACTGTCAAGGTTGGGGTTGTTTTCTCTGGAAAAAAGGCGCTTGCGTGGGGACATGATTACACTTTACAAGTACATTAGAGGACATTATAGACAAATGGCAGGGGACCTTTTTACCCATAAAGTGGATCACCGTATCAGAGGCCACCCCTTTAGACTAGAAGAAAAGAAATTTCATTTGAAGCAACGTAGAGGGTTCTTCACAGTCAGGACAGTGAGGTGGTGGAATGCACTGCCGGGTGATGTTGTGATGGCTGATTCAGTTAATGCCTTTAAGAATGGCTTGGATGATTTTTTGGACAGACATAATATCAAAGGCTATTGTGATACTAAACTCTATAGTTAGTATAGGTATGGGTTTATAGAATTTAATTAAAAGTAGGGAGGGGTGTAGGTATGGATGCTGGGTTTTCATTTGGAGGGGTTGAACTTGATGGACTTTGTCTTTTTTCAACCCGATTTAACTATGTAACTATGTATATAATACAAATAAAATAGTATCGCACTCAGCAGCCTCAATTTAATATGCAAAGACGTTTTTTCAATTTCGGTCTATGTGATCTCTCAAAAATCCCTCAAAAAGATCCTGGAGCAGTAACAAACATTGTTAAATCTGTAGTCTACAATTATTCTGTGAACTTTTTCTGAATTCAGAGATCGAAATAATATTATTTTGCATTCTCCAATAAAGTTTCCTGCTCAATCCTACTTTTCATAAGAAAATCCATGGTTTCAAGATATTATAAAAGATGTTTTTGACTTTTCCTCAGGATTTTTGCCTAAAAATTGTTGTCAGTTTCAAGTGGTAAAAAGCATTATGACTTATGGTCAAAATTATTGAAAGCTTGCCAGGAATTATGTGAGCTGATTGAGCCTTAAGTAAGTTTTTTTATTGTTTTCAGGCATACATTCTCATAATTGGCTCTTAAAGGAAAAACTAAAACTTAACTAAAGAAGTAGCTAGAAATGCTGCTCATTGTGTTTCTGGCTTCTGTACCAGTCAAGGCAACCACAGCCATTTATCAGTAAAGATCTGTGCCTCCAAAGATGTCCCAGTAGATCCCCATCTTCTTTTCTGCTGATTCACTGCACATGCTCTGTGCTGCTGTCACTTAATGAGCTTAGGAACTGACTCACAATATACAGTACACATAGAATATAAATGTCACAAAATAATTAGTAATTAATGCAGATAATTACTACATAGCAGCACAGAAAGCACTGCAATTAGCATCAGAATTTAATAATCAGCCTTGTAGCATCAGCTTATATTACAGCCCAACCTCTTTTTCTGCTTGATAATTTGCAACAACCCTTAAACTTAGCTTCTCAACAGCTGGTCAGAGCCCACTGAGCATATGAGTGTCACGCACACTTTCCAAGATGGTGACCCCCTGTGACAAGTTTGAAGACCTTTATCATTGCTGCTATTGAGAAGCTGAAACTTTAGGCTGGTGCAATAAATACAGTATAAAATATAGCATTTTTAGCCATTCGTTTTTAGGGTTCAGTTCTCCTTTAAAGGAAAATAGAGTCCACACATTAATACGTTTTTGCCTGTTTTGGAGTGGGAATAAATTGTTGTTTATATATTCAATGATTTACTTCTAATTTCCCTAATCTGGCATTTTTTTTATCTTTCTGCTGCAAACACTCATATTGTGAGTCACAACATGATTTCAACTGGTTGATTTCAGCGTGAGTCAGCACTTTGCAATGCACTACTGACACACAGCATGGATGAGTTTTTTTATAGTAGGACAAAAATGTTAGATTGCTGAAGAACACTAATAAACCATTTAGATTTTGTATATTTGTCGTACAAATACTATCCAATTTCACCTGTTTTGTTTTGCCACTGTGAGATTTCCTAAATCTGACAGATGCATTTGTGTTTTGTAAAAAGCAATTAAATTAATAACTTATTTTATATTATTTTATCAAATACAAGAATAAATATTAAGGCATTAAATTAAACAGTGAAGGGATTATTTCTAAAAACTTCGTACCTCTTCAAGTAAATAAAAGATAAATAGATAAAATACATTAAATTATAGATAACTAATTTGAACTTTACCAAATGGTATACATTAATAGAACAATATTGCAAACAAGAAGTTAAACATTAACTTTCTTACAATTATGAGAAGATATAGCAATGGAAACACTCCATCTGGCCAAAATGTGGGCTAGTGCTAAGGTCCTAGGTCTGCTTCAAGCCGGGCTTTACAAGGAATTTAGTTAAACTGAAGAAGCTGCTCGGGTGAGTAGTGAAACGTCTTCATTGATTAATCAGCAAGTCCAGTTGTTTTGTTTTTTTAGATTTACCTACATTTTCATATGCCATTTGAGCACACATGTTTTCAGGTAACATCACCTAAAAGTGTTTGCAAAAGGCAAGTAGTGTTTTAAGGCTTTATACCAATAAGAATCCAAGTTAGTTGGAATCAATAAGAGTGGTTTGTCATGACATTTTCAAGCCACTTGAAAGAATAAAGCATATTATACCCCAAAGCACAGGTTCCATAGCCCTAAACAACTAAATAACAAAAAATAACAAAGCCACGTTAAAGTACTGTATATACTAATAATTAATAAACTTAATTATAAAGAAAAACAATTATTTGTAAACAGTATATTTAAACCCTGTTAAATGGAACAAAGAAACAGATATTAATTGGTAAGACGATAGTATACAGAAGTTGTGTTTTGAAAAACATAAAAAATATTGTAGTTATAACACCCTGGCCAACTGGTCCCAAAACTAGTCAACATCCACCACTGAACATTGTTTTTTTTTTTAAAGGTTTTTATTTTTTTGTTTCACAACACAACAAGACAGTACACAACAAAACACGTAAGGCTTGGCTATGACAATTCAAGAGCAGTTATACATCAAAACATGTTGACAATTAGTATAGGCAAATCGCAGGGATCGTGGGACGGGAGGGGGGAGACACTCCAGACAGAAGATTATTAAGAGCGTACAAGCCTAGGGGGCTGAGTCTGGGTTGGCATCTAGCCAAGGGTCCCAAACTTTCTCAAACTTTTGGGGACATCTTCTGGCCATATATGTGAGTTTAATGACAGGCAGTTTACTGTTTATCATTTGCACCCATTGTTTGACTGTAGGTGCTTGGGGGCTCATCTACTTCATTGCTACAAGCTTCTTTGCATAGAAGTACACTGAATTTAACAATATCCTGGTTTTATTCAGGGGAACCACCTCATCAACAAGCCCTAGGAGGCACACCTCTGGAGTTACCACTCCCGGCAGGAGGAGCTGCTCTGAGAGATAATTTACCACTTTGGTCCAGTACACATGAACTAGGGGGCATGCCCACAACAGGTGGAAGAACCCAGCATCTGGGGTCTGACATTTGGGGCAAGTGGCACTAGGGTTTCTGCCCATCTTTTTTAGTCTCAGCGGGGTGATGTAGGTTCTATGCATTATTCGGTATTGAACCATCTTATCCCTAGTAGAAATCAGAAAATCATAGACTCCCTCAACCGCATCCTCCCACATTGCAGCATCTAAATGAGGTATATCCTCAACCCATTTACTCATTACCTTCTGAAACGGGTTGCCTAGAGCAGAGATCAGAGACTTGTAGAGGTCTGATATTAATTTTTTGGGGCTAGGGTCCCATAGTCTGCATTCAAATCGCGGAACCACAGCAGAGACCGACTGTGAGCCAAACTGGGATACAAATGCATGCCGCAATTGGAGATACCGATACAGCTGGATCGTGGGTTGATGTAGCTTCTCTTTGAGTTGGGCCAGAGTAGAGAAGGAATCATTAATCAGCAAATCATTTAAGTGTCGAATCCCCAATTTAGGCCAGTAGTGAAAGTCAGGTAAGTGAGATAAGTGGGGGAGGTTTGAGTTCCTCCATAGTGGGGCATATGGCGAGGGTATAGGACTACTGTGGGTCAACAATTTTTGAACTATAGCCCATATCCTTTGTGGGGTTGACAGCACTGGTGGTAATTCAGGGGCATCCCTGCGTCTCCGGTACGGGGAATTCCTAATAGCCTCCAGGGAGCCAGCAACAGAGGCATGAAGTGTAGTCAACGTATTTTCAGGGTCTGGGCAAAGCCAGTTATGAATAAACATTAGTTGTGAGGCATAGTAATAATAGCGAAGGTGCGGAAGGGCAAGGCCTCCCTTTTCCTGAGGGGCCATGAGTGAGAGCTTGCTGATCCTAGGGGATTTGTGAGCCCATATAAAGGGAAGTAAAATAGTATCTATGTGTTTATGGACTTGAGGGGCAACCTACACTGGGGCATGCTGCATCACATACAGATATTTGGGCAAAACAATAATTTTAAACAAGTTCACCCTGCCCCAAACCGTGAGTGGGAGGCGTTCCCATTGACCTGCTTTGGTTTTAAATGACTGTGTCACTGGATCAATATTATCTGCCACATACTCATCAAGCTTGTTAGATATGATGACCCCTAGGTATTTAAACTTGGACAACCATTTCAAACCTAAGGTCACACCTTCAGTACGGGGCGCTTCAATAGAGAAAAGAGTAGATTTGTCTTTGTTTACCAACAGGCCACTAAAAGTGCTAAAAAAGTGTCAATTAATTCCAGTGCCTTGCGCAGAGAATTCTCGGGGTCTGCTAAGAATAACAAAATGTCATCCGCATACAGGGCCGTCTTTTCTTCCAACCTACCATATTTAAGCCCAATCACACTAGATGTTTGACGTATCATTATGGCCAAGGGCTCTATTGCCAGGGCAAATAGCAGGGGGAAAGCGGGCATCCCTGCCTGGTGCCCCGGAATAAGGGGAATGCTCTAGAGAGGATGTTATTTACCTGTATACTGGCAGTTGGGGATTGGTAGAGTAACTGGATCCAGTTTATGAAGTTACGGCCTATTCCAAAGTTCTCCAACACCTTCCATAAATAGGACCACTCAACTGAGTCGAATGCCTTGGTGGCATCAAGGGATGCTAGCGTTCTGGTGCCCTCATTATCATGTTTGATTTGGAAGTGGGAGAATAACCTTCTTAAGTTAATGGCAGTGCTTTTGTTAGGCATAAAGCCTGTTTGATCCGGGTGGACTATCGTAGCTATTACTTTATTTAGGCGCAGGGATAACATTTTTGCTAGGACTTTCACGTCCGTATTAATAAGAGAGATGGGACAATAGGAGTCACAAGAGTCAGGGTCCTTACCTTCTTTAAGTATAAGAATTATAGTAGCATTATAGAAAGAAGGAGGAAGTGAGCCCACCTCACTGGCCCCAACTAGTGTGGCATGTAGCTTGGGAGTTAACTGGTCACTAAGAAAGCGGTACCAGGCGGCCGGTAGACCGTCAGGTCCGGGGGTTTTCACCACTGAACATTGTTAATTAATCCACTCTGTCTTCTTCTTTTTTTTTGAGCTGATATATATTGGGTCAGTATTTGTAAATGAGAAAGCCTTTCAAATGGTTTAACTTGAAGTGCTGTGCCTAATGAAGAAAGTTAGTGCGTTGTCTTAAAATACAAAAGCCCTATGGCAGGGAAAACCTATAATAATTATAGCACACTTTGCTGCAGTAAATGTTATACTAAGGTCAGCAAATTCAGTAGACATATAATAGAGTTCTAAATTAGAATTATTGGAATGCTGCATTCTCTATTACTCACAGTTTCATCAGATTTAAGATTATTTTATCATTATATTTTATGTCAATATTTATTGATTTAGCTGACAATAAATTAAGATGTTAGTTATTACAAATCTGGATATAATCTGGAATGAACATTAGGCCAGTGATGAGCAAAATATTTCAATGTTACTGGTACAGGTACATAAAATCAATAACTATTGCACATTATTAAAAAAAGAGGATTATTAAACACTCCACTTAATATAAAATGTATACAAGGGTTTTATTTTTTTCAAACCTATATGTCTTACACAAAAACAGGTGCAGTCACACCCATTGTGAATATAGCTTGAATAGACATGCGATGAAGAATGAGGCTTATTCCTTGCTCAATAGTGTCTTTATTAACACAAGAACAGCTGACAGATCCCTGTGACAGCAGTCATTATAATCCAGTTTATGAAGAGACAAAATTATATGAACTCTACAACAGGGAACCAAAGAAACCACACACAAGCTATCAGCCCATCACTAGTAATATAATTACTTCACAGTTGGAATTTGATTCCAAGAGAAACTGTTATTCTGCTTCAATTCTATTATTATGCTTGATTAGAAACAAACACTTTGAATGAAGGCAAATTATTGTTTAGATATGTTATTATTTAATATTATTCTGCAATGAAATTTTAATTAAAGAAAATTCTCTCCATGAGAACTTCTGAAATGCTTTTCAAATTAAAACAAACATAGATTGGGCTAAGGCAACACAGGCCTAAATCACAGATTTAACTAATTTGTTTGCAATAAACCAGAACAGAAAGGGAATGGAATAAGTACAGATATTCTATCGGAATGCTTAGGACCCAGGCTTTTCTGGAAAAGGGATTTTTCCTTAACTCATTACTTGTGGAGGTTACCTGTGACTAAACACACTTTCCCAGCCATCTCCATGGCAGCACACTTATGGGTATATTCCCTGCTTACCAATAGATAGAAGGATCCCCACCCCCCTAATTTAAGGAGTCCTGCCCCCTTTCCCAGTGTCTTTTTTTTCCTTCTGCTGGCCAGGGTAGTAGGATCCTGTGGAATGATTTTTCTTTAAGCCTTACCTGGACCATTGTTGATCCATCCGCTCAAGTTACCCCCTCTTGAAGCAAAGCCCCGGGTAAGGAGCCTCTCCAAGGGCTTTCCTGATTGTGGGATCCCCGGGGTTTGTCAGCTTACACTGCAGTTTGTGGGCGGATCAGGGCAGTGGCCATATTGGATTTGGGCATTTTTATGTATCTCTATTGAACAAGGTACCAGGAGCCATTTTGGTAGTGGGCAGATGTACAATCAGGAAGTTACATCAATTTAGTAGGACTCTGTGGGTTTTTAAACAGCCTGCAATCAGCGTGCAAATTTTGGTTGCCCCAGCTACCCAGTTATGTCAGATCCACCCACTGAAGCCGGTTGACATCATGAAGTATATTGGTAAGGCTGTATTTTTTATTTTTGTGGAAAAGTGTTTAAAAGGGGAAGAGAATGCTTAAGCAGTATTCTAGGCTTACAGGCGATCCTCTAACCAATTGGAGTTTCCTTCTGAACCCAATGCCCACAAGAAAAAGAGGAAGAGGAATAAAGAAAGGAAACAATGCTTGATATGTGGAAAGCCTCCTATTTCTTCTAAAAACCTTTGTGAGGAATGTTTATCTAAGGAACTGGGGGCGGAGTCATCCTCTACAGATCTTCTGTCCTGGATTAAAAAGGCAGTTCAAGAAGGCATTAAGCAAGCTTCAAGGCCATCCAAGAAAATTATGAACGCAATAATACAAGAAGATGAGGAACTTAGTTTGGAATACAGTGATGTTTCAGAAGAAGACAGTTCTTCAGATGACGAATCTCTGGATATGTCCTTTGAGGCAAAGCTTGTAAATCCGCTAATTAAGTCAGTAGCGTCAGCTCTTAGCTTGGAGGACAAGGAGGATTTGCCTTCATCATCAAATAAAATTTCCCTTCATTAACTAAGAAGAAAGCATATTTTTCTTTGTTAGATGAAATTAAGGTGTTAATTTCAACGGAATGGGCAAAATTGGAGAAGAGAGTGGTCTTGCAAGCTAAGATAAATAAGATTTACCCCTTTAAAGAGGAGGACTGCGCTAATTGGGAAAAGGTACCGAAAGTAGATGCAGCTATAGTAAATATAAAGACAACACTACCGGTAGATGATACAGCCTCTTTTAAATATGTTATGGATAGAAGAATGAAGAATGACTTAATGAAGGTGTATTCTACACTTGGAGCAGCATTGAAACCTGCTGTAGCCCTGACTTCCACCTCAAAGGCAATGTCGGTATGGTTGGGAAACATAGAGCAAGCATTGGGAGATGGAGTAGAGAGAGAGAGAAAATAATTCTAGCTTTGGAAGAAAGTTGGCTGCAGAGTTTGTGGCTGAATCATCTGTGGATTCGGTTAGACTACTAGCAAGAGCAATTTGGTTATCTGTTACAACGAGAAGAGTCCATGGGAAAGTTTCATCTGGGAAGAGTATGTTTTTTCCCCAGGAGAAGAGGGACAAAAGGCCTGTTAAGTCCCAGGTACAGAAAAACTATTGAAACACTGGAGATCAAGCTTTTTTTCGAGATTACATGGCCTATCGTCCAGGAAGAGAGTTTGGCAGAGGTACATCATGGAAAGGTGTTAGAAGTGTCAGAGTTCCCTTTGGAGAGGGTCAAGATCTTGAGGTGGATCCTTGGGAAGAGAAGCCACTAAAAATGTATGTGAATTCGCAAGCCCAAATTCCCAAGATTGGAGGAAGGTTGAGTCTTTTTTCAGGAATTTGGGCTGCCTCAATCAAGGATTAGTGGGTTCTGGAGGTTATTCTCAAGGGGTATTCTCTGGAGTTTCATCAATTACCCAAAAAAGATTATTTTATTCCATCACAGCTGCCAACCAGTCAAGAAAAAAGGCAGGCATTAAGGGATTATGTGCAGCGGGTACAACTCTTGGGAGCAATTTGCAGAGTGCCACAGGAACAGAAACTAAAGGGCTTTTACTCCCCATTGTTTCTAGTCAAGAAGGCAACCAGTGGTTTCCGGCCTGTATTAGATCTCAGAGCTCTCAACAAATACATATTAGTAAAAACATTCAGAATGGAATCCTTACAAACAATCATGAAGGTGGTTCAGCCGAATGACTGGATGATATCTATAGATTTGGCAGATGCCTATCTTCACATACCGATCAGAAGAGTTCATCAGAAATTTCTGAGGTTTGCTACAGAGATAGGCCACTTTCAGTTTTGAAGTCTTCCATTTGGCCTCTCGACATCACCGAGAGTTTTAATGAAGGTTCTGGTTCCACTAATAGCAAACATAAGGGAACAGGGTCTGAGAATATTTCATTATCTGGACGATCTGATACTGTTAGCCTCTTCAGAACAGGAGGTTGAGAGGCAGATGAAGATAGTGATTCAGAAGTTGCAGAGTCATGGTTGGGTGATAAATTATCAGAAAAGTCATCTAATACCAACCCAGTCCCTAATTATTTAGGAGCCCTGTTCAAAACAAGAAAGGGGATTGTATCTCTTCCAGAAGCCAGGAGACAGAAGGTGGTGGCAGCAGTCACATAGTTGATTCAAAAGCGGTGGATACCAGCAAGACTTTATATGAGAATATTAGGTCTTCTAACGGCAACTATTCAAATAGTCCCATGGGCGAGATGGCAGATGAGGTATTTTCAAAACAATTTCCTGAGTCAATGGAACAAGTGGAGTGTGAGTCAAAAGATTATGCTCCCGGACGAATTGAAGATGGAGTTAACCTGGTGACTGTCTCACCACAATCTGAGGAGAGGGGTGCAGCTGCTCAAACCAGAATGGGAGCTATTAGTCTCGGATGCCAGTGAATGGGGCTGGGGAGCTCACCTAGGTCCTCATTACGTACAGGGGAGATGGCCAGCACATCTTTCTCAAACGTCTTCAAACTACAGAGAGTTGAGAGTAGCTAGACAGGCATTGGCATCGAAGATCAGAAGCACTTATGTAAAGATTTTGATGGGCAACAAGACTGCAGTAGCTTATGTTGCAAAGCAAGGAGGAACACGAAGTCTGGTTCTGTTAAGAGAAACAGAGGTGATCATGATGTGGGCAGAGAGGTACTTGAAGGGCATCACAGCAGTCTATTTGCCAGGCAAGACAGACAGATTAAGCAGACAATTTCTAGACAGACACGAATGGTCTTTAAATCCCCAGGTATTTCAGCAAGTGGGGCGAAGATTCGGATGTCAATCTCTGATACACTCTCTTCTGCGCTTACCCACATATTTAACCTTTCACTCTCTACTGGTTCTTTTTTCTATTTTTATACAAACAAGCACTCCTATCCCCAAAAAACCTTCTCTTGACCCCAGCTCTCCCATCAGCTATCGTCCCCTTTCCCTTCTTCCATTTGCATCCAAATTGCTGGAAAGTCTTGTTTACAAAAGCCTGATCAAGCATCTCACTCACAACACCATTCTCGGCCCCGTGCAATCAGGCTTCTGCAGATACAACTCAACTGTAACTTCACTCACTAAAGTAATCAATGACCTTCTACTGGCAAAGTCTAAAGGTCACTATTCTATACTCAACCTTCTAGATCTCTCTGCAGCCTTTGACACAGTTGACCACCCTCTCCTCCTAGGCATTCGTGACACTGCTCTTTCATGGTTTACATCTTGTCTGTCTGACCATTCCTTTAAAGTTGCCTTCTCTAACTCTACTTCTGCTATGTTCCCTCTCTCTGTTGGAGTTCCTCAAGGCTCTGTTCTGGGCCCTCTGCTGTTCTCGCTCTATACTACTCCACTAGGAAAACGTATTCAGTCATTTGGACTTTGATATCACCTGAATGCTGATGACACCCAACCCACTCCTGACCTCTCTCCTTCTGTCCTTTCCCATGTTACAGACTGACTCTCTGCTGTCTCCTCCTGGATGTCACAGTGTCACCTGAAATGGAACCTTTCAAAAACAGAACTCATTATATTTCCTCGAAGATTCTCCCATGTCCCTCAGATATCACTCACACAGCAAACAACACCACCTTTTATTCCACCACACAGGCATGCTGCCTAGGAGGTATATTAGTCTTGCATGTGTCTTTTTCACCACACATCTGAACACAAAATCTTTCATATTCAACTGTGTAGCATTGCCCAAATATGACCATATCTCAGTTTAGAATCAACCAAAACACTTATTCATCTTCCACCTTGATTACTGCAACCTACTCCTCACAGGTATTCCAACAAGTCGCCTTTCACAACTCCGATCTTTTTTAAATGCGCCTGCTAGACTCATTCATCTATCTCACTGCTCAACATCAGCTGCTCCCATATGCATGTCTCTTCACTGGCTCCCAATCTCCTCAAGAATCAAATTCAAATGACTAACACTCACATTCAATGCCCTTAACAATGAATCCCCTCCCTATATTTCATTACTGATCTCCAAATACACTCCTTTACGAACCTTCACTTCTGACCTTCGCCTCTCATCTTCTCTTATTACTTCTGCCCATTCTCATCTACAAGACTTCTCTCAGGCTTCTGCTTTTCTCTGGAACTCTCTGGCTCGAGCTGTCAGACTTTCTCCTTCTTTCCAAACTTTCAAATGCTCCTTAAAGACCCACCTGTTTAAAGAAGCGTTTTCAAAGTACCTTAATTAATTAATCATTGCTGTATCATAAATCACAACATTTTTCTATAATCCTAATGTCTCAATTGTACCCTAACCTTTAGTTTGTAAACTCTCGAGTGTAGGCCCCGTGTAGGCCCCTCTTATCCTATTGTACTCTGTAAACCCTTGTTTTTTATTCAACATTTATTCCCCATTAGTCATAAACTAAGATAAAGCACTGCGTAACTTGCCTGTGCTATATATATTTATATAAATAAATGATGATGATGACGTTTATGGGTGACACATTTTTTTTTGACGCCCAACATTTTTTTTACCCATTGGAGTCTATGGGTGTAATTTTCATGGTGTCACTTGGCGAACATTTTTAAATCACTATTTGTTAAGTTAGTAAGCACATATTGTATAGTCAATAGGGTTAATTTACAATGCAGTGTACAATGTGCAAATGTGCACACTGCATTCTGAATTGTGTAAACATTTCAGTAAGCAGAGACCTGACACTCATCCCTGACTGCATTAGTACTTTATTGCTAGAATACAGATAACTAGAATCTTTTCAAATTTATACTAAAACAGATTGTCTTCATATTCTTTTGAAATAGAACCATAAAAAATAAAGATTACAAATTGTAAATCCTGTGGTAGTTGAACAGTTGTTTCTTATTATCTGTTGAGATTTTAGTTATATATAGGTGGGATTCTTGTCTTTCCTGAACATTTCTCATTGTTCTGAAACAGATTTCAAGCCATTGATAGTTTTATTTCCTTCTGGATTGACAAATAGCTTGAGGAAATAAAATAATAGGCTGCTCTTGTACTTTTTTTTATGAGATTTCTGTATTAACTTTTCTCATAAATAAATAAATAGTTCCCAAGTGGCACATGATTTGTAGCAAGGTGTATACAATTCAAGATATTGTCACAAAAATAATAATACACCTTCCTAATCCAGCAATAAATGTGATGTTTCAATGATTTAGACAAATTTGAAACACAAATACAGAGCTTTCACACTTTCCAGAATATTCATGGTAGTGCACTGGCATGAAAAATCAATCTGCATTCGTATGCATTATTCTATAAATCTGACAACCTTTCAATGCTTTCAATATTTGCTTTTGTCATGGTGTTTTTATTCCATTAAGAATAAGTCACTTTTATCAGTTGAGAATAGGATATTTTTATGTTAAGAATAGGACTTTAACAAAATATTTCTATGGAAAACATGGAGGATTAAACTTGTATATCTCCAAAAAACATTTAAAAGAATAAGAGTATGGAGACTCAATGACTTGGGCTAGGTGTTGTGTGGGTGCATTCCAAGTACACACTCACAACATGAAAAGGGCTCAAACAATTTAAGCAAATGCAATATCTAAGTAGTTTTAAAATGCAGGGGAAATTATGACCATAACACATCAGGCCATAAAAATGGACATGCAGTTCAGTATATTTGTTTAAAGCAAAACACAACATAAAAAGCGTTAATATATGTGGAGAAATCCAGCCAGATATATTCACTTTGATTATCCAAATCTTTTAGAATATTTGGGGGAATTTAATAAAAGCCATAAAGCAAAAACACTTCTTGCATAAATAAGAGCAAATATTTGCATATTGCAGTGTGAGCTTCTTTGGTAAACAGTTTCTAAATCATAAATTTGGACTGCTTACATTGCATTTTTTAAGACATGCTGTTTTGTTCAACATGAGTTCAATGAATAGGGCTTTTGCTGAACATACTTGTTGCTTATTGTTTTAATCATGAAAAAATTATGGTTTTTGCTCTTAAGCTAAACAGGGCTAAACTTGGAGTAGCTTTTATTTCTTTGTTTGACCTGTTTAGGTCAAGGAATAACAAAAAAAACACAGATAATTTTGTGTATGTTTTTTCAACATAATTTTCTCAGGAAAAAGTGTTATATTTACTACACACTACTGCAAAACCTATAAATTTGCAATCTTTTCTTCACTGTCAGATGGTTTACTAAATACTTTTGCAGGTCTACAAAACATATGGATTCTTTACATACTTTACAACATACCACTTAATTAAATTCCCCCATTTGTGTTCAAATTACTTTTTACCTTTATTTGGTCAAGGACTCCTTCCACCTTACATCACCTTACATGTTTCCCATGTTTTCCCACCTTACATGTTTCCCATGGCAATTATTATTTTATATACTGCTAGCATCTATTATTTTAATGGCACAATGGAAGTTTTACTTGTTTGCTAACAATTTTATTTTTTTTTCCATAAGATTTTCAACCTTATTAAAAATCAATGAAAAAATAATTTGTGAGCACTTTTTTTGAGCACAAAATGCAATTATTTTGTCCAAGGTTTTTACTTAAATATTTTGGTA
Source organism: Xenopus laevis (assembly GCF_017654675.1). Taxonomy (NCBI): domain Eukaryota; kingdom Metazoa; phylum Chordata; class Amphibia; order Anura; family Pipidae; genus Xenopus; species Xenopus laevis. The sequence continues at coordinate 183,428,406 of NC_054371.1, forward strand.
CTTAAAGGGATACTGTCATGGGAATTTTTTTTTTTTTTTAAATGAATCCGTTAATAGTGCTGCTCCAGCAGAATTCTGCACTGAAATTCATTTCTCAAAAGAGCAAACAGATTTTTTTATACTCAATTTTGAAATCTGACATGGGGCTAGACATATTGTCAATTTCCCAGCTGTTTGCTCTTTTGAGAAATGGATTTCAGTGCAGAATTCTGCTGGAGTAGAAAAAACATCTGTCTGCATATTGTTGTGATTTTTCCCTCAAACTCAAAAATTGATAAATCTGCCCCCAAATGTTTGGTGCTAAATGTAAATATTGCCTTTGGTTTAGTATGAGATTTATAAGTGTATGTCATTTCATTTGTTTAAAAGTGCTAACCACTACTATCAGTGAATCTTCAAGACTGACAAACAGATACATTTAAACATGCATTAGCGGGCACCTTAACCTAGCTCGAGTGAAGGATTAAAAGGAAAAATACTTTGAATTTCAAAGTATTTTTTTGGCTACTTCGACCATCGAATTGGCTACTTCGACCATCGAATTGGCTACTTCGACCATCGACTATGACTTTGACTTCGAATCGAATGATTCGAACTAAAAATCATTCGACTATTCGACCATTCGATAGTCGAAGCACTGCCTCTTTAAAAAAAACTTTGACCACCTACTTCGCCACCTAAAACCTACCGAGCACCAATGTTAGCCTATGGGGAAGGTCCCCATAGGCTTTCTAGGCAATTTGTGATCGAAGGAAAATCGTTCGATCGATGGATTTAAACGTTCGATCAAACGATTTTTCCTTCGATCGTTTGATCGAACTAAATGCGGTAAATCCTTTTACTTCGATGGTCGAATATCCAGGGTTCGATATTTGACCCATAGTAAATGCGCCCCTAGAACATATCTTAATTACTGATATTATTAATTCATCCTTGTTTTAAAGTTTAGAAAAATGCTCAGTGCAATTAAATTTATTCAAAAAATGCATGAGTAACGTTTTCATTGTTTCCCTTCATGAAAAAGGTCATGGTGCCCTAGCTAACAAATTCATATCATTGGCAATCTTTTAACCTCACTGAGGAAACAAGGATGCTTATGAAATATGCATAAGTAGCACATATGCTGCCAGAGAAAGCTAGTGTATTATGCATGACCATTTTGTCTCTATAAGGGCAAAAGATTTATGCCAGTAGATGTTTATAATTGTTAAAGGGTCATCTAAAAAAGGCAAATGGCACATACAAAAATACAGAACAGTAGATTAATCAAGGGGCAGATTAATCAAAGATCGAGGTGAATTTTCGAATTCAAAAAAATAGAATTTCAAGCTTTTTTGCGTACTTAGACTAGGGAATAGTCCAAATTCGATTTGAATTTGAAAAAAATGTGAAAATTCGAACATCAAAATTTATCGTGTACTGTCTCTTTAAATATTCGACTTCGCCCATTCGCCATCTAAAACTTGCTGAATTGCTGCTTTAGCCTATGGGGGACCTCGTAGAACCTATTTGGAGTAAATTGGTGGACTTTGAAAAATCAAAGGTTTTTTGGGGAAAATATTAGATTCAAATTCAATAGAATGCGCTATTACTTCAATTCGTACAATTTGAATTCAGCCAAATACAGACCTATTCAATAGAAAATGGAACTATTCTGCAAAAAAAAAACTTTGACTTAATTTTGGTTGGTCTTTTTGAATTTCGAAGTTTTTCAAATTCGACCCTTGATAAATATGCCCCTAAATGCGCGTGCTGCACCCAACAAAATGTATATTGTTATCTTTATTATGTTATAGAAACATTAAAGCTGTCTCCTGGTGAGAAGTTAACAAATAATAATAATAATAATTTGGCATTTATGGCAATTAAGTTTACAGTATTAAAACAATGTAGAAAATATTAATAAAGTAGTCAGTTATTAGTATGCTCATCAGACATAAGACTGAAGAGTGTGTATGTGAAAAATATCCCTGCATACGCCTGCTTCAATATGGTTGGGAGGTCATTATTACTTAAAAAAAATTGTAGTGGAAAAACGTGAATTCAAGTGTTGATAAGCCATCCACTTAGAGCGGTAGTCCTTTGACTTATTTTACCCTTTTCTTATGGCATTAAAATGAAATGCAAGGACAGTAATAATTTTGAACCAATAAATATAAATACTGTTTCATCATGACTGTAACTGTATTGCTATGAGAAACATCCCTGACAATGTTTCTCTCCACTTTTTACACAGCATGATAAATCAACCCTAATAAGTCTTATAATCATTTTCACAATATATTAACCCAATGTGATTGTTTTGCTTCCAATATGCCAATATGCATTCAAGCACCTTAGATTGTGTACAAGCTACTGTTTTATTATTACAAAGTAAAAATATAAATATTTTTAAAAATGAGAATTAATTGAGTCTATGGAAGATAACCTTTCCACATATATGAGCTTTCTGGACAATGGGTTTCCAGATAATGGATCCCATATTTGTATAAGAGCAATCTCATAAAAATCAGACACTGTCTAAATGTAATCAATTAAAAATTCTGTAACGATTCTGAACAACTTCCTTTTTTAATATCCCTACTGCCAGCAATCTGTCTCTCTACATGCAGCTTTATGTCAGCGATAGCTATTTTGATAGACAGTTGCTCTAATTTAGAGTCTATTCAAAGGAAACACATATAACCAATGTATTTGATCTAATTGTACATACTTCAAAGCACCTGGCCAGGAAAGGGACTCCTTAGAGTCAAACAAGAATACAGCGTAAGTGAAGGCTCACCTTTAGGCCTTTCATATTATTTCAAATTAAGCACGGCAATCTTAAAAAGCGAATTTTTTTATAGTATACTGCATATGGTGAGGAATGGCATTTATAAAAAGCTGAAACTCTTTATTTTTTCTCATTTGCATAACAGCAAAAAGTGAATTGTGGCCTTATATATACATAATATACACACATGTATCTTATACATGTGTGTATACTTACTATGTTTATAATACACATACATGTATCTTAAGAGACAGACTTCTGAGTTCCACAGTTATCTAATCTCACCAAATGTAACATTTTGTAACATTTTGTTTAATTCATTTTCTCTGGTACAAATACAATCTCAAGTCTCCAGGGAACGTACAGTGTTTGTCATACATATGATCTTTGGCCTACAACTCACTTGGAATTAATTTGCTTTGTTATTGAAAAAATTGAATGACACTCTAAGGACATAAACAGCCAGGGATGAACTGGCCTACAGGATACTGGAAAGAATCTAGTCCCAGTGGTCACTCCCTTGTACTGTGTTTAAAAAGTTTGATTAATCACCTTATTTTGTAAGGTTGTGTTTAGTGCCTAGACATTTCATTTGTGTCTCTCACATTAGTCAGCACTCCCCCCATCCCCCTCCTGAATACTTGTAATAACTTTCTTCCTCTGCAAATACACATAATTGTACTGCACAGGATAGTGTGTCTACCATACTCCTCTGCAAATATTTCACTCCAATGTCCAAAGATATCCAAACAAAATTTAGGGGTTTCAGTGGTATTGCCCAAAAATTATGGGAATTGTAAATTAGCAAAAAAATTTAGGGCTGTTGCTTAACTATCTCAACTGATCAGTCTGGGCATATCTGAAAATGAATGAAGGTTTATTGGGGTGTGACAAAAAAATGTGCATAACCCACTGTGCCAATTTGCACACTACTACTTTCAGGGGTTCTTCCAGATTTCAGATTTGCGCTATATTATTGTAATAATTTTACAATAAACAAAAAAGTGATCAAGCACATTTTAAACATAATAACACATGAATACAAATATAAATGTATGCATTGGGAATTGGAAACAGATAAGCAAATAAAATAATGAAAGAAATAAATGAAGAAATTAAATAAAGGAATTCATTTCTTGTGCTGGAATAAGTCTCATTTTTGATAAAGCTAAAAGCTAAATGTCTAAATGGTTTTGAGAAATGGATTGAATCTTTTCTCTGTCCTTAGGAGATAATGACTTAAGGTATATTTTCTATTTGGTGAAGAATCTTAAACTTTTTATGGGATAAAGGAATTGGAGTGTGCAATTTAGAGTATATGAAATTCTCTATTAGCCTCCAAAAATTCTGGATTTGAGGATATTGCCATAATAAATGGAAAGAATTTGGGGAGGGAAAATTACATTTAGGAAAAATGTTGGGGTATTTGTTGTTCTTAGAGTGCCAGTTAAAGCCTTTATATGAAAGATGGACTAGTCTGTCATTTTGTTCCCTCCAAGTCTCTGAGGAAATTCAGTTTTGAAGATATCAATGAATCAGGTAGGATATCTTGTTGTAAATAAGTAGACCATTTCTTTGCTGTAATTTCAGAAGAGAGAGGTTTATAAATTAAGGCTAACATATTTTCTTGTGAAAGAGTCTTTGTTTCTATTGATAGATTAGTGTATTTTTCATGACCAGAGAGCCATTCCAAGATATAATCTGTAATAGCAAATAAATTGAGAGACCTGAAATCTGGTACTCCAAGACCTCCGTGTGTTTTCTTGCTTTTTAGTTTGTAGATAGCTATTTTTGGAGTCTTTTTTTCCCAAAGGAACTGTAGAAGTGACGATTCCAAAGTGATGTCTTTGTGTCTGAGCAAAAGAAGTAGATTGAACAACAAGTAGATACATTTGGGGAAGATCAACATCTTGTAAACTGCAATTCTTCCTTTGAGGTTCAAAGGGACGTTTATCCATTTATTGCAAAGAGTAAACACCTTTTTCATCATAGGATTAAAATTCAATGAGTTTAGTCTATGAAGGTCTGCTGGAATGGGTCGAATTTCGAATTGAGAAAACTTTGAAATTTGAATTCAACAAGACCAACCGAAATTACTCCAAACAGGTTCTAGGAGGTCCCCACAGGCTAAAATATCAATCAGGTTTTAGATGGCGAATGGTCGAAGTCAAATTTTTAAAGAGACAGTACATGATAAATTTCAATATTCGAATTTTCAAATTTTTTGCAAATTCAAATCAATTGTGGACTATTCCCTAGTCAAACTACACAAAATTAGCTTGAAATTCGAATTTTTTCAATTCAAAAATTCACCTCGACCTTTGATAAATCTGCCCCTTAATGAAGGATTTTGGTTTTCCAATACACAATTCTTTCCGGATGTTTTCAGAAGTGTTGCTGTAAATATCTATTAATTCTGTTTTCTTTATGTTTAATCCGAAACCAGAAATAGAGGTAAAAGATTGGAAGATGGAAAAGATGTTTCTCAAGTTATTGTTCGGCTCTCTTGCTACAAGTAATACATCATCCGCGAATGCTACTAGTTTCACTTGGATGTTATTAATCTGAATACCAGGAAAGCATGGGGAATCCAAAAGAAGTTAGATAAGCGGTTCTAGGGCTAAATTGAAGAGAAGGGGGGAGAGCGAGTAGCCTTGTCTGGTTCCTTCAATTGGATGATTCCAGACCTTTCTCCTGCAGCAATGATGCGAGTTGTGGGAGAAGAGTATAATAGTTGAATAACATCTATGAAGGGACCATGAAAACCAAATGCAAATCATTTAGATGTTTCCAGCATACATTATTGACTGCTTTTTCTGCGTTGATACCCATTAGGGCGGTTGGTATTTTTTATTTTTGACTGCATGGATGGATTGTATAATGGATGATATGTTTTTTGTTCCCGATCTTCCTTTTACAAAACCGCCTTGTTCCGGGGAGATACGTTTTGGTAAGATTAATGAAAGCCGGTTGGCCAGGACTTTGGTCAAGATTTTAAGGTATTGGTTCAATAGCACAATAGGTCTGTACGAGCTGACTTGAGTGGGATCTTTTCCTTTTTTAAGTATAACTTGCGTTAAAGAGTCCAAACTAGAAGGCAATGGTTGTTTCTGCGTAACCCAGGAAGAACAAAGCTTCAAATGGTGTCATCATTCATATGGGTTTCCTGAAGGAGAGCAATATCAGCATTTAGTCTTTTTAATTATTGTAAAATACTTTTGCATTTTATCGGTGAGTTAATACCATTAATATTCCAGGAGATAATCTTTAACTTCTAGTAAAGGAACTCAATATCTAACAAAATGTTACTTATATAGAATTATAATTCTTAAGTAAATACATAAATGTAGCAGCACAAGAGAAACTGTAACAATTAATAATACGATTAACAATGTTAAAGAATAACTCTCAATAGCTCTCAATTTTTAGGATAGGAATTTTTTTTTCAATATTGAGAGTTTTAGTTGCAGATGGTAGGGTTTATTAAACTAGAAACTTCTGTTGCTATTTGTTTTGTTTATTCAAAATGACATTGTGGGAAGTATCTGTTACTTGCAAGAAGTTTGCAGAATTAACGGACCCCATCTTGGCATTCCCTCAGCTCTGTCTCTCTTCCTTTTGCTATTGGATTTCAGCTGCTCCTGGCTTGCACCTTTCACTTTGTGCCTGTGTTTCAGTGAGTTACCATTCATATCGAAAGGTTCCGCTATGTTATTATAAGAATACCGCCTGAATTGTTAGTGGCAAGGAGGGTATACAGAGGAGCGGTTCTACTGCATTGTGTTCCCCTCAGGCGCCATCCCAGAAGCCACATGAACTCTGGATTGACAATTCTAGATGGGGCTGATCTCTCTAACAGCTGGGAGACCAGTTTCTCTAGTAGTGGTGGGGAGAGGAGCAGAGTCAGGCCTAAGCAGATTGTGGTTGTAGGGGATTTAATTATTAGGAAAGTGAAGAGGGTACTCTGTCGTCCAATTCACTACTTCCTGGTGCCAGGGTGGATGTGGTTGATCGGGTACACAAATTATTGGTTTGCAAGTTAGGAAAGGCAGTGGGAGCTTAGTGAGCTAAATGTGTAACTCAAGTCTTGGTGTAGGAAGGAAGGGGTTGGGTTCCTAAAGCACTGGGCTGATTTTTCCTTGGGGTAAAATCTATAGTCATGACAGATTGGAAGGATGTCCACTTTGCTAGGGGAAAGAATGGCTAAGAGGTTAGATGAGTGTTTAAACTAGGCAAGGGGATGGGTGAGATAAAGAATAGTGGGGAAGCTAGGGTAGATGGCAGTGGGATTAATAACGGGTCATCGGGGAGGAGTGAGGGGGGCATACAGTTTACCAGCTAAGGAGGTCCCTCTGTTACAAGGAAAATAGGCAAATACTAACTCAAGATATAATTCTCCACTATATTATGCAAATTTCTCCCAGGTAAAATGGGAGACCTAGAGTTAATAGCATGCTCTAAAAATATGATATAATTGTTATCACTGAGACCTGGTGGGATGAAACATGTGACTGGACTGTGAATGTAAATGGTTACACTCTTTTTAGAAGGGACACAGGGATTAAAAAGGGTGGAGGAGTGTTTTTGTATGTAAAGGCTGAATTGAAGCCATGCACTAAAGAAATAACCATTGATGGCACTGGCGAGGATATGGAATCCCACTGGGTTGGGACGAGATTTTGACTGGCAAAAGGTTACAAAGAAAATTATCATTGGTGTATGCTACAAACCACCTTGTATAAGTGACGTGCATGAAGCCCAACTACTTTTACAAATAGAAGCAGCTTCACAACTAGGTCAAGTTATTACTACGGGTAACTTCAATTATCCAGACACTGACTGGGGTAATGGGTTTGCCATGTCAGAAAAAGCTAGTAGGTTTGTAAATACAGTATGCTGAAAAACAACTTTTTATTCCAGCTCGTTCAAGAGCTTACTGGGAATAATTCTCTTTTGGATCTTTTAATAACTAAAAATACTGAACTCATCTCTAGCATTAGCATGGATGAGCATTTAAGGAATAGTGATCATAACATGGTCTCCTTTGAGATTCTGTTGCAGAGGCAATTCTACCTGTCTGAATTTTAGACATGCAATCTTTGATAGTTTAAGGGCATCATATTAAGTGGGAAATGCTTTTTACAGGGTTAAATACGGAACAATAAAGTTACATGTCAGTATATTCCCCTTGTAAGCAAGGAACGTCATTTCAAAGCAAAATCTTTTTGGTTCAATAGAAGTGTTGGTGTTGAGGTGGGTAAGAAAAGATGTGCTTTTAAGGCTTTCAAGTTAGCTGGGACAGCCAAATCATTTATAAGGTACAAGGTGGCCAATAAATCATGCAAAAAAGCTGTCAGGCAAGCTAAAATTAATATGATATGGATTTTAAATACAGTATAACCCTAAATTTATGTCCTTGGATTTTAAATTTGCCTGCATTTTACGTGTTTTTTTTTGTGGTCCCACCAGTCTCAATGCATTTCTATGGGTGCTATTACAGTTTTTAACGTTTTGCTTTCCCGGATTTTATGTTACTTTTTTAGGCTTGCCCCTATCCAATCTCTATGTTTTTATTTCAAAAAAGCCCTTATCCCTGAGATTTATGGCTCCTGAAACTTGCGGCTCACCAGAATCCTCTCTGCACATGCCTGTGTGAGATCAGGTTAGAAGGGGAAGTGGGCAGGTAGCTGTGCCAGGAAAGGAAGGGATCAGAAAATGTGACCCTGCAGTCAAAAGTGGGAAGCTCTGCTGTGTAAGGACAGTAAGATTGGAGAAGGTGGGGCTGAAAAAGGTGACAGTGCAGTCAGAAGTGAGCTCGTGGAAGGGCCCATGCTGGAGAGGAGACCTTGTCAGACAGTGCCGGGGCCTAGTTGGCCGGGCACCCTAGGCAACCCGGCCGACTACGTCGCCCCCCACTGTTCGATGCATGCGCAGAGTAGCAGAGGCCACGCCGGTGCGCATGCACGATAGATCATATATGGCATTTCAAAACGGCAGCCAGTGCGCATGTGCGGAAGGGTGCACACGCATTAAATAAAAACTGCAGCCACAGCAGAACGCAAGTCCGGACTAAGGGAAGGGCTCAGAAGAAGTACGTGCTTGGCGCCCCTCTGCCTTTGCACCCTAGGCATGTGCCTCTTCTGCCTACCCCTAGTTCCGGCCCTGTTGTCAGAAGTTGCAAGCTATGCTGAGACACAAGACAGAAGACTGGAAAGCAGTTGGAAGTGGTGAGCTGCGCTGGAGGGGTAGTCCATGTGTTTTAAATAAAAAAATTACTCCATTACGTATTTCTTTGGAATAATTAACATATAAGTGTCTTTAATACATTTCCCTTATTTTACATTTTCCTGGATTTTACATGTTTTTTCTCTGGTCCCCTGAAAAACATAAATTTGAGGTTCTACTGTATGTTAATGGTAAAAAAATTAAGCAGAAAGGGGTGGGACCCTTAATATCAGAGGAGGGTCAGCTGGTTAATAAAGAAAAACAAAAGCTGCGATTCTGAACTGTTATTTTTAGTCTGTCTTCAAAAATGAGGAACCAGTTAATGAAGGTTTCCTTCTTAATAGTCCAAATTCTAGTAATACAACTAATGATGCATGGTTCACACATGAGGAAATTCAAAAGAGACAAAACAAAGATCTGGGGCCAGATGGTATTCATCCCAGGTTACTTAGCAAGCTTAGCTCTGTGGTTGCCAAACCTCTTTACTTAATTTTTCAGGATTCATTGAGGTCTGGCATGGTGCCCAGTGACTGGTGAATTGCTAATGTGGTGCCGCTATTCAAAAAGGGTTCCCGTTCTCAGCCTCAAACTATAAGCCAGTTAGTCTGACCTCGGTGGTAGGAAAGCTTTTCAAGCTTTAATAAAAGATAAAATACTGGACTTCACAGCAAATCATAATACTATGGGGCATACTTATCAAGGGTCAAATTTCGAATTTGAAAAACTTAAAAATCCGTATTCAAAAAGATGAAGTCGAAGTTTTTTTTTGACGAATAGGTCCATTTTCGATCGAATAGGTCCGTATTCGGTCAAATTTGAATCGTACGAATCGCTGTAATAGCGCATTCGATCAAATTAGAATCAAATTAGTTTTTCCCAAACAAAACTTTGATTTTTCAAAGTCCACCAATTGACTCCATATAGGTTTTAGGAGGTTTCCCATAGGCTAAAACAGCAATTCGGCAGGTTTTAGATGCCGAATAGTCAAAGTCTAATTTTTAAAGAGACAGTACATGATAAATTTATATTTTTTTTTTTCAATTCAAATCGAATTTGGACTATTCCCTAGTCAAAGTACACAAAAAATAGCTCGAAATTTGAATTTGTTGAATTTGAAAATTCACCTCCACCTTTGATTTGTGCAGCATTGTTTTATGGGTAATAGATCTTGCCAGACTAACTTAATTTCTTTTAATGAGAAGGTGAGCAGGGACCTCGATTCTGGGATGGCAGTGGATGTGATTTACTTAGACTTTGCTAAAGCACTTGATACAGAGCCACAAAGGTTACTGTTTAAATTAAGGAATGTTGGCCTCAAACATAGTATTTGTACCTGGATAGAGAATTAGCTAAAAGATAGACTACAAAGAGTTGTGGTATATGGAACATTTTCTAATAGGACCAATGTTGTTGTGCAGTACAGCAGGGCTCTGTACCTGGTCCTTTGCTTTTCAACTTGTATATTAATGACCTGGAGGTGGGCATTGAAAGTAATGTTTCTATTTTTGCTGATGATACTAAATTGTGCAGAACTATAGGTTCTATGTAGGCTGCTGCCAATTTTTAGGAGAGATTTGACTAAGTTGGAAAACTGGGCAGCAACCTGGAAAATTAGGTTCAATGTTGATTAATTTAAGGTTATGCACTTTGGCAAAAATAATATAAATGCAAGTTATACACTAAATAGTGATGTGCTGGGAGTTTCCTTAACTGAGAACGATCTAGGGGTTTCGCTGAAAAAATTACGCCCATAGACTTGTATGGCGTTGTGCATCAAAATAAAAAGACGTGCGTCAAGAGAGTGCAGAGACGTGCAACTAGACTGGTTAGAGGGATGAAAGACTTAAATTATGAGGGTAGACTGTCAAGGTTGGGGTTGTTTTCTCTGGAAAAAGGTGCTTGCGAGGGGACATTGTTTTGTCATACAAATTAAATCTACATGATAATATTGACAGTAAGAGTGCTGGATGTGGCCTAGTTCTTAAAAAGGTCAATGGTCAAGTTGCATAAATTAATCCAAAGCCATCTTTTACTGAAAAAAAATGAATTTTTTTACATATAAAACTAACAACTCATTTACCAGCCATCTAGTAAAGGCTGTCATATTTCTGCTTTTTTCCTTTACATAAAGGATAATAATAACAACAATTATTGAAATGATTGATTTGAATATGTCTATGCTGTTCGTACTTTCCTTTTTGTACAAGGCAGACTCTGAAACACAATTCTATTGATTTGTTATTTGTCAGATTCAGTGTCATTTAATTGTTTAATTACATTTCAGATATTTGACAACAGATGATTGTTACAAAGGAAGAACAAGAGGGCATTTATAGGACACAAAGCTTTATTTCCACTGCAGAAAATGAGATCCCTCTGAGAATACGTGTTTTGATTACTGGCTGCAAAGGAAAGATTTCTGATGACAATCAGTTACAAATGTCCATTTTATTTAATGTTATGCAACAAAGATATTCTGTGACACATTTAAACCTTTGTCAGCTTCAGCTGAAATACCAGATTCTTCAAATTGCAAAGGCAACTTTTTTTTATCGCAGATTAGTTATCCATGACTAAATGTGCAGCTAGAGCAATCACATTATGCATTCCATCTTCAATCAAGTAATTTGTTCACACACTGCATATGCATTAGGAAATTTATTTTAAACAGATCAAGCACATGCAGAGCTGCAGATCCTTGTGAGCTTTGGAATATGTGAACGGAATTGATATGCTACTGATAAAAAAACTGGAGACATTTGGTGCTGTAAGGCCTTTCAATAATATCAAATTGTCCCTTTTGGTCTAAGAAAATCTATGTGGAAAAAGGCACAGGTTGAGAAATTGATAACAGATTACCAATATATTTATAAAACAAATGAAATGCCCCTTTTTCAGCTTTTACTAGAAATTGTTTCACACCTACCAGGGAGTTGGACTATATTTAGCCCATCTGTTGCTGTAGGAATACTTGCTTGCTTCATAGCTTTATTATATATTCTGTAATATGCTTTATATTTGAAGTAGTTTAACTGGGTATGATCATACATTTTGCAAAGCACAGAGCTGTTTACTTTTCTGTCACCTTCCAAGTTGCTATCTAATTTAATGGAGTGCTTTAGGAATGCATGGCCAACTCCCTGACATAAATTACATATATATTTACCAGGCCACACTGGATACATACAACTAATTGACCAGCTCCTTAGTTATAATTACAGATTTTAGTTTTAGTTAGGGAGATTCCTTAAACCAGAATAAGAGGCCATAGATGCCAGACCCACAACATACAGAATCAGGATTTTATTCAATTTAGTTTTTTTATATTTGGATTTTTTATATATGAATTTTATATATTTATTTGAAGTAGAAAAAAACTCTAAAATTACACAAATTCGAGTTTGGATAGGTCTCTAAATATTCATTATGGAATCTTTCTAAAAAAAATGGCATCTAATCACTTGTGAGGTAATTTAAATGTCTATGGGATTAATCCCAGCAAAATTTACAGTTTCATGTTTATTTAATTTTTATGGTTATTTGAAGTAGAAAAAAAACTCTAAAATGACACAAATTTTCAATATTCTTCTGGATTTCCACAAGAAATGTTTACAAATGTGGGATCTGTGGATAAAATATTTATATGGTAAGGATTATCCATAAACCCTCCTCTTTATGTAACCATAGTAGAAATATAGCGTTGTTACAAAGGTGTACAATTGGGGTTGCCACCTGTCTGGGTAAAAGCTCCCTGCCTGGTTAGGAAATCAATCTAGTTTTTTTTACATTTGGGTTTTTTATATACCGTATCTATTTTATATGTGTATTTGAAGTAGAAAAAAACTGTAAAATGACACAAATTGTTATTTTGCCTATTTATTGTTGTAATAAAACTAGGATTTAACAGATTTTAGTAATGATGTGCACACAACTGAATATCTATCATGTAACTACATATCAAGTGGTGATATGTCTGAAGTAGACTAAATGTGATTTTCACTGATGAACATGTCATTGCCAATTAACATGATTGGCCTAATTGCATATCCATCTGTCTGATAACATCTGATGAGCATGCTTTTTATTGCTTCAAATTGTACATGTGCATTTTATGGCATTATTTTCTGATTTATACTTTGATTCATCTATATCCACTTGTTTATTCCATATTTTCTATTTATTCTAAGTTAAAATGGTTACTGTATAATGGCAATAAATAAAATTAATTTAGAAATGTTTTTAAAAAGGGCAAAGACTTTCACACTGTGGTTCGTGGGATTGATACAGACAAGGAGAGGTAGAAACTGGAATTGATTGTGTTATCATAGAGAGTTTTATTGGATAAAAATCATAGAGACCATAACACTAAGGGGCACATTTACTAAGTTCGAGTGAAGGATTAAAATAAAAAAATACTTAGAATTTCGAAAAAAAAATTTGGCTACTTCGACAATGACTGCGACTTCGAATCGAACAATTCGAATTATAAATCGTTCGAATATTCGACCATTTGAAGGATTTAACTTTGAGGGTCGAATATCGAGGGTTAATTAAACCTCGATATTTGACCATTAGTAAATGTGCCCCTTACAGGGTTATTTATCAAAGTCCGAATTTATATCAATATTTTCTGCTACAAACTCAGATCAAATCCACTCTGGTTTTTTATGCTTATTTATTATTACATTTTCCCGGAAATTGGCTTTGTGGGAAAAAATTGTTTTTTTTTGGATTTTTCAATTTCGAATTAAAAAAATTCAAATTTCAAGCTATTTTTTATGTACTTCGACTAGGGAATAGTCCAAATTCGAATTTTGAATATCAAAATGTATCATGTACTGTCTCTTTAAAAATTCGACTTCGACCATTCGCCATCTAAAAGCTACCGAATTGCTGTTTTAGCCTATGGGGACCTCCTAGAATTCCTATTTGGAGTCAATTGGTGGACTTCACAAATCAAAGTTTTTAAAAAAAAAAACTTCGAATCAAATTCGATTGAATGCGCTATTATTCAATTCACATGATTGAATTCAGCTGAATATGGACCTATTCAATAAAAAAATGGACCTGTTCAGCCAAAAAAAACTTCGACTTAATTTCGGTTGGTCTTTTAGAATTAGAATTTTAAAGTTTTTCAAATTCAAAATTTGACCCTTGATAAATATGCCCCTTATTATACCCCAAAGTTGGTAATAGCTGGAATCCGGAAATACTACAGTTAAAACCTGTCCAGGTCATGTAGAAGTCAATGGCAGATGACACTTGAACCATTTGAAGATGTTAATTGCCTTCATGATGTTCCATTTTTCTGATGGGTTTTACTCAAAAAGTTGATTAATTCAAGCCATTCAAGTTTTTTCAGAGAAAACTCGATAAATTCTAGTATTCGGGCTTTTCATCCCGAACATTCGAGTTTTTCCAGATATTAGAAAACATTTGAGTTGTGATTCAGCAAAACAGATAAATGCAGTATATACTGGTTTATACTACAAATAACTTTACAAATACATAACAAAAAAAATAAAGATTTTATTAATGTATACTGGAAATGTATTTTCTTTCATTACACACACAAAAAAAAAAATTTTGGTTGGAAATCCCCTTTATCATGTTGTTCTTAGAACATACCTATCAATTTAATTTCTCTCTTTTTTATTATCATAAATTAAGTATCTCTCTCTCTTTTAATCTCCTCGAAAAACAATACAGCAGGAAATAATTCTGTATTTTCTTCCATACAGGCTTAAGCTCTCTCTTTTTCTCTTTCTCTCTCTCTCCAGTAAATTCACACTTTTGTCAGATTTGCAGAGGAAAATCTTTTTTGTAATCTTGAAATATATTTTTCTACAGAATAAGCTGATTTCACTTATGTGACCAAAAGAATGTTCTTTGTCAAATTATATTCTGCTTGAAAGCTTTTCAGATGACTTAAAAATCCATTTTGCACAAAACAATGACCATGCATCAGCTTGAAGAGATTGCACAGTAGTTACTTAGCTTGGCGAATGGCAGGAAAATGTCAACTGAAATGAAAGGCACACAGCCCAAGGCTTATCAGGAAAAGTACAGATGATTCATGTAGCATCATAAATAAGTAATACAAGCTTCATGTCTGATAGCTCTAACTGTAGAGGTTCTCTTACCATTGCTGGCTTATTTCAAAATAGCAATATTAAGAGTTTTACAGTTGATTGTGACAGGTTGCAAGATAAGTTATACTGCTTTTACCATTCATATTTCAAGGTCACCGAGGGATACATTTCTAACAGAGCGCACAACCTTTATCACATAATGAAGTACTCTGTCTATGGCTAAGAAAAACACAACTCATGCTTTAAAAAGAAAACTAAGCGCAGTATTTCTGGGGAACTGGGAATGTTAAATACTAGGAACGAGGGAATGTTAAATAACTAGCAACGCCAGTGCACCTTGTATTAATAATGCATTGACAATGTATTCAGTACATATTTGTAAGTGGTAAATTAATTATAAAATTAGCTTAAAGCCATTCTAGTAAAATAAAAAAAGAAACTCCAAAAAACTATTTTACAAATGTAAGAGCTTTTGCTTTTTGACATTATTTTTTAAATCTAATGCTTGAGGCAATCACCAAATGTATTCTACTCCTGCCTTTGAGACAAGTTAGTTTTAGAGCTGTCTGTGCATATTGTTTTTGAGTACTGGTAGTAAAATATATGTTCCCAGCACTGAGTATATAATTGCATAACATATATGTTTGTACATAAAATTATTTTCTGAGAAGATAGACACAGCTTGAGAACCAGGATCTCATGCTACAAAACAGACATTAGGGGCTGATATATAAAAGTTCAAATTTGAATTCTTACCACAATTTGATTTTTTTTTGCACAAAAACTCACAAATTTGAGTTATATATTAAAAACTTGAATGTTTTGTATTTACAAAAAACTTGAATGTAAAACTTCTACATCTAAAAGCTGGCACGTTCAACAATAGTTGTCCTAAGAAAAATTCAAGCCATTTTTATTTAGAAAGTTTACATTTTTTGTGTTTTTTTTTGAGCTTGTAAAATCACATATTTGAGTTTTTTAAGCCTATAAACTTGACAATTCAAGTATTCAAGTTTTTATGCACAATTATATTCAATCTAATTTTTTACATTTGGATTTTTTTTGAAAATGAGACATTCATGTTTTTTAAAATTGATTCTACAAAGTATAAAAAACTATATATATATATATATATATATATATATATATATATATATATATATATACAAAACAGTCTTGAAAAAACCGCACTCACAGGACTTGTAAAGATGAAAAAAAGAAAAGTAAAAGGCTCACCTGAGGAAGGCTCTAGTATTAGAGCCGAAACGTCGTAATAAAACTTTTCTTTTTTTCATCTTTACAAGTCCTGTGAGTGCGGTTTTTTCAAGACTGTTTTGTACATACTATTTGTAACCTGCACCCAGGCAGTTGGCCTTGATTGTATGAGTGCTCCAGCCTGATGAGAATTATATATATATATATATATATATATATATATATATATATATATATATATATATATATATATATATATGAAGAAGCAGGATCAGCACACTCTGAGCTTCTCCTCTCTGATCATCGCTGCCTTCGGGGGACTGGGCAGAGGGTCCTGGAGGCTGCGATGATCAGAGAGGAGAAGCTCCGAGTGTGCTGATCCTGCTTCTTCATGTATACAACATATTGATCGTGTACCTCTGGTCTCTATCTACATTTATATATAAACATGGCTAGGGCAGCCATAGTTTAACTTGATTCACAGATCTCAAATGAGGTGGGGCTGTTGCTATTAGTGGGTACGGTTTTGGCAGGCAGTGGGTGTATTTGGATATAATGGGTCATGGGCTGGGCACATTGGTGGTGTGGTAAAGCCTGTACTATATGTGGGATTTGTTTTACAGTTGGGGTCCCATTCTACTTAGTTGGCAGAACCTACTACCCAAGAGGCCCAGTCAGTGGTCTAATTAACTTGGACCTCTGGGGGGAGGACCCTGTTAATTAAATAATAGGGGACCTTTATTTCTAATGGCAGCCCTGAGTATATCCGCTCGGGTGGCAAACTTTGGCAAAGATATGCTCATTTGCTAACTTCAACAGACAATTCAGCTAAATAGATTTTCTAGCCATTATCATTATCTACAGTATTTTCTGATATCAGTGAGTACTGTACCCATATTTACCAACCATTTACCTTGTAAGCTCTACTTAGCCAGACATCGGTGCCCCCTGATCCTCTGTGTAAACATTCTCTGTTATAGTACCATTTAAAATCACATAACTCATTTCAAAATTGGGTATATATTAACTTATTAGTGTTATAGAATGTAAAGTAAATGGGTGTATCAAACATACAGATTATATCCAAATAATAGTTGATACAAAAGTTAGACACCACAAATATAATTTTTAGGTTACAGTATTATGATTATTATTATGACATAATGTCTCATTTTTTTTTTATTGTTATTATGGCGAAACTGTCATTGTGAAGTCACCACAAATATTATTTTTTATTCATAACTGAATACATTTTATTGATTATTGTGTCATGCTGTAAAATTATCAGTGTAATGTCATAATTGCAAAAATATCTTTGCTATGTCATAATGCCACAAATATCACTGTATGTCATATATGCCATAAATGGCTTTGTTATTTCTGAACTGTCATAATCGCACCGATATCATTGTGAACAGCTTCAACTTTAATGACACAAAAAATGTTTACAATCTAATAAATATTGTTGTGATTTCATATTACAAAAAATCTGTGTGATCCATAATGGCACAGATAAATATCCAAATATTAACTGATATAGGAGGTAGAGTGGGCCATGCTCAATAGAGCTTACAGTAATTAAGCAAAATGGGGAATGAAACAGAAAGTGTGGGCATGAGAAAGATCATTATTTAGCAAAATGAGAGATGTGGCATTCAGCATTGCAGTTAGCAGGTGGCAGTTGCATATTGTGTATAGCCGCTTTTCTAAAAAAAACACATGGAACGTGGGAGTGAGGTGTTGAGAAGTAGATATTTTGTAACTGTAAAGAAAAGTTTGTTGAGTACTTAGAGATAAGTTCAGAGATATAGGATGGAGATCTTATTTTTGTTTAATTTTACCTTAAAAGGTAGCAGAAGCCAGTGTATTGACTGAAATAGTCTCATAGCAGAGTAGTTGCTGAGGTATATGAATCTGGCACCATTTTTTATGAACTGTGTAGTGGCAGTCACTGAAGGGGAAGGTTAATCAATAAAGATGGGGTTATTTACTAAACCTCAAACCTATCTGGTCTGTCTTTTTAGGGCAAAAACTAAAATTTTTCATGAAAAAAGAAATTACATTTTTTGAGATTTATTATACCCTGATGCTGTAAAAAGCTCAAATCTGAAAACCCACCATCGCAGACCTGTCAAGGTCTTGTATAAGTCAATGGGAGAGGCATCTATCTCAATTAAAATTGATTGTGGTCTGTGCTGGGTTTAGCCCGAAATTCAACTTTTTCAGAGTTTTTGGGCAAAAACTCAAAAAAAATATCATTTTGTCCACAATCCGATTCATTTGGATTATTTTATTAATAAATAAGGTCAAATCAAGCATGGAAGTTTGGTCATGGCTTTTTTTTTTAAAAAAAATATGTGATAATTCGGATTTTAGTAAATAACCCAATTATAGTATACATATATTGTATATATATTGTATATATATATGTGAGATGATTAAAGAGTGAATCAAAGAGATCTTTTAAAAGACATATCCTTGATTTATATACCATGTGAAAGTGACATGATATTATTTAACAGTGTTCATGATATAGTTAAGATATTATTTAGCAGTGCTGTCTAACAGTAGTAGACATTTCTATGATGTTATCAGGCCCGGATTTACAAACTTGCCGCCCCTAGGCTCCCCTGCCGGTGCTGTCCCCTTCGCTTTCCCTGTCCAACACTGTTACCTCCACTTCCGGTTTCCCGCTGTCCATCGATGTCCCCTTGCCTTCCAGGGCCTTCCACTTTCTGTGTGTGCACATGCACATAGCTTAATATTCGGGAACAGCACTGTGCCGTCCCCTTCGCTTCCACCTGTCCAGCACTGTCGCCTCCACTTCCGCTTCCCCCTGTCCAGCGATGTCCCTCCCCTTCCAGGTGCAGTCCTCTTCCCCCTCAGTGTGTGCCCTAGGCCCGGGCCTATGTGGCCTTGCCACAAATCCGGGCCTGGATGTTATGATTGTTCAGATGGGGGAAAGAGAACCCTTTTACTCTGATTTAATTTAAAGTAGGGTTAAGGTAGTCATAAATTTAAAGCCATAAATATAATTTTTAGGACACATTGCTAAACATATATTATTGTGAAGTCATATTATACAAATATCTTTCTGAAATGGATATCTGTCATAATGTCTCAATAGTATAAATATCTTTGCAATGTCATAATGCACCAAATATCTTTGAAATGTCATCATGGCTCAAATATACAGTATTTGTATGACAAAATATTCAGCAGTAGTGATGGGGCAAAATTCACGAAAAGCATTGAAGTCACTGGGCATCAAAATAAGCGACAATTTTGACACAAGCGACAATTTTTTTTTGTTCCAATGCATCAAAGTCAATGGGTGTCTGAAAAATTTTGACACGCAACCATTTTTTTTTCCACAGCAGGAATTTGCTGTGAATCCTAGCCTTGCGAATAAATTCACCCATCACTATTCAGCAGTGTCCGAATTTATCTCAATATCGGCTGCTACAAACTCCAATCTAACTCGCTCCGGTTTTTAATGCTTATTTATTATTACTTTTTCCCGAAAATTTGAGTTTTCACCAGAAAGCTCAGAAAACATTGTGAAATTGCCGAAACCCCCGACACAACCAAAAATCAATGGGACTGTTCCCATTGACTTTTATGCAACCTCGACAGGTTTGAGATGCCGTGGTTTTATATTTGGGCTTTTTAGCCCTCGGGGTTTAATAAATTCCTAAAAATTTGGGATTTTTTTAAAAGTCTGATTTTATAAAAAAATCATAAAATTTTGGGATTTCGGGGAATTTCGGGTATTCGGAGCTTAGTAAATAACCCCCTTAGTGTTTCCTCCACTGCAGCAGATAAAGGGTTCAAAAATGCAAAGTGTCCATCCACTCAACAGGCTGATCCTGTGCCTGTCAGCGCATAGTCAAAGTAGGAAGGATGGAGGCAAGTCAGCATTTTGTCCACAGGTGTGTCCATGCACTGCCCTAACTCTTTTATTTCCATTGTATTATCCTCTATCAAAAAATAACTTATGTGTTATAAATACCATAGAGGGGTCAAGACAGAAATTAAGAAAGAACATAGTGCCTAATTTATTTCTATTGCAGAGGAGGTTCAAAATTTTGTCAAAGTAATTCCTGCCTTATGGTGTCTTTTATTTTGTTCTGATCCTTCAGGCAAACAGTGCACCATGCACTGGCTGATATGTATGCATCAAACCTGTCTGATTACCAAACTGATTAATATCCATGGTATCTGGAGATTGGTTTGGATCAGCAGGACCCCATAAACATACCAATAGGAAACTAACCCTCATATGTAATAAAAGTCACTAAGTTTGCCCAGGAGCAGTAACCCATAGCAACCAATAGGATGTCTGCTATTTAACAGGTGACTAGTAAATAATACCTGCTGATGTTTGCTATGGGTTACTACTCTTAGGTAGTGATGGACGAATCTGACCCGTTTCGCTTTGCAAAAAATCTGCAAACTGGTAAAAATTTGCCAAAATGCATTGAAGTCAATGTGGTACAAATTTTTTGGACGCCATTAGAGGCATCATTTTCGTGGAGAAACTTTTGCTCATCACTGCTCTTAGGCAAACTTTGTGCCTTTTATTACATAACCCCCTAAGAGAGAAATTTGAATTTTTTTAATTCAAAAATTCACCTCAACCTTTGATAAATCTGTCCCTTAGTAGTTTTAGAGGTATTTAAAACCATGACTAAACTCACTTTCTTTTCACGAATGTTATGACAGTTATTAAAAAATCTAAACTGAAAGAGCATGAACAGGAAAAGTTGCAGAACAGTCGAGAAAACTGAGACTTTTTCATATTGTTGCACAAAAGCCAGTGTCAAAAATATCAGAAAACCTCTAAATTCCCAAATCAAAGAAATCTTCTAGTTGTTGTAAGGGACATCTGCCATTGATTTCTACATATTTATGACAGGTTTTAGCTGTTTCAGTATTTTCATATTCAGAATTGTTGTAGTTTTGTCGCATAATAAACGTTTTTTCAGCAACTTTTTTGGATTTTTGGTGCCAAAAAACCTGATTCAAAAAATTTGTGGCTCAATAAATCAGCCCCTTAGTTGTACACAATATTACTGGAATGTGGCTAGTTTTACTTTTAGCTGATCCAAAGGAAGGCAAAAAACTCATGTGGTTGCCAGGTACAGAAATTGAAATGCAGATAACATTTAACATCTAATTACACTGATATTTGCAT
Source organism: Xenopus laevis (assembly GCF_017654675.1). NCBI lineage: Eukaryota > Metazoa > Chordata > Amphibia > Anura > Pipidae > Xenopus > Xenopus laevis. The sequence continues at coordinate 183,449,908 of NC_054371.1, forward strand.
TTTGATCACTGACACGATTTCTCTATTAATTACTGTATCTTTTTCTTATTTATTCTTGAACATACTTTCAGCAAGTATTTATTGATGTAAATAAATCTGAGTTTAGCAAAGACATGCAAAAGCCTTTGCAAGATGAAAATAGATTCAAAACAAGTCAGACATCCCTAACTATGTCTAATTTTACAAACTTATATTGCATACTATTTTCTCTGCTACAGAATATACATTACATCCTTGCAATTGTAATTAAGATGCTTAAAAAATGTCCTGGATAAAACTGTTTGGCGACCGCTACTGACAGTGGAAGAAAGATTGTTCATTCTAAAGTTTGTGCCAGTGCATAGTGTATTCACGGAAAAAGTTACGTTTGCTCCAAAAGATTATGAAACCTTCAAGCACTTCTTAAAAATGTGTAATGGACAATTAAAATCAACAATGCAATAACAGTCCAATGAAAAATATTACATTGCAAAATGCAAATTTTTTTCTTATTTGTGCACATTTTGTGACGTACAGTATCCCAACTAATAACTAAGGTCCTGGTCAAGGCTCACTCTTCTACCTTTCACTTCCGGATGAGCCCTCCGCTACTTGGACGTGACAGGACCAAGGAGAGAGTTCTGTGCAGGCAAGGGAACCAACGTGTACAGAAGGGGTGCAGGTAGCATAGTTGTGGAACAAGTCGGGTCAATACCAAACAGACAGTACAAAATCAGGAAGCAGAAGCATAGTTGAGGTCACAGGCTGGGGTCAAACACACCAGTAGCACAGTACAGAATTGTGATCGTTGGGCGATTAGAAATAGGACATTGCACTTATGAATATTTGAATTTTGCACCAAACGCAATGCAGCGCGCCAAAGTAAACAATGTTGGCGTCAATCCTGCACATCAAACCCAGAAGTGGCAGTGCACGTTGGCTGCGCATTGAAGAGGAAACAGGGGGAATCCCTGCAATGAGCATGGCAGGCATCCCCAGGTACACTCAAACATTTGTTTTCTCTTTGCAACTTTTATTAAATTTCCCCCTGTGAATTTTATCGTTTGCACCAGTGCACAGTGTATGTAATTAAACTTCTCACTGAAAAATGTTTGCTCCAAAAGATTGTGTTGGTGTAAAAGATTATGACATCTTCAAGCACTTCAAATTAAAATTCGCAATATCAATCTAATGAAAAATAGCAAATTTTTACTCTTATTTGTGTGAATTGTTTTTCTTTTTGCGACTTTTATTACATTTCCCTCTTTAAGATCTTACATTATGTGATGGAACATATGCTTTATCTTAGCCTGTGAAAGTTAACAGTACACTTGTAAAAGACTGTTCAAGGGATAATGTTATATGTTTATAATTATTTTTAAGATATATATAACATTAATCCGCCTTTTAAGATTTAGAGTAAAATAAAAACAATTTTGCTTGGAATTTATTCTAAAACAGACAGCACAAGCCGAAAATGTGTCTTAGTTCTGAGATCCAGCATATCATAGCCTAGATTTATTTTGTTAACACAAGTTTTCCAAACCAGTAATCCATGCATTCTATTCATCATTTCTTGCATGCAATAAGGCTTTATTAAGTTGTTTTTGAAAACCCAATGGAATATCCTGGACAACTTATAAATTTTGCTTTTAGACTTTTAGAGAAGAGATTGTTTTTCAGACTGTTAGAAGATATATACATATGAATTTCTGTAAGTCTATGCACTAAAATACCTAATGTAAACTAACTACAGCTGAAATGGTTACTTATGGGAGACCTCACTTTACTATAGGTGTTAAACTGTTTTAGGTGACTTGTATTATTACCCTCTGATGCATGGACATGTCTTCCAAGTAAGGCAATGAAATGGCATACTAAGCACTCACTGCTGCAAATGTGGATATTGTTTATTTAGGGAACCATGCTGAACCTTTCTGGAGTTTGTACCTCTGTTTCCTGATAAAGGGTGGTACACACAACTTAAACTGTCACATTGGCAAGCTAGCTAATAATACAGACTTTTGCAACTTCCTGTATTTGCTAATTCTCATTTTTTGCTTGTTCTGGTAAGAGAAAATGAGCATAGATGGTATATAAGGAGAGAGAAAATTGAGCACAAAAAGTTAAAAGCAGGGTTAAAACATCAAGCCTTGTCAAATGTATGTAAATAGATTCATTTGCAGCAGGGGCTCCCAAACTTGAGGCCAATGTAAAAAGTGTGGAGAGCCACCCAAGTATGAAAATGGTCCAAATAAATTGTGTGATTGGCTATTTGATAGCTCTATGTGGACTGCCATTCTGCAGCCAGCTCAGTTTGGAGTAAACTTGTATCTGTGCATTCCAAATCCAGGAATTTAAGGGGTGGTGGGTACCATGTTGCTCAAGAGAACATTTGTTGGGGATCACTTTATTTATGGAAAAAACAGCAGCTGATTCTCTAACATTTTTAGTGAAGTTGTATCAGTACTATTAAAAGTTTTCCATTCCATGGGTCAATACTCCACTATGGTTCATGTTTGGGGTTCACATTATTATAAAATCACGATAGCACCTTATGAATAGGGTTACTTCTTGGAAAGATTAGTAAAACAAAATGCAAGTTTAACTTGAAAATAAAGTGAAGAATCAAGAAATTTATTGAAAATGTGCCACGTTGTGGTGATATAAACAGCCACTCTCTTCCTCTCCATCAATCATGGATGGCAATGTAGCACCAGCAACTTTGAGGGGGTTATTCATTTAAAATGCCAAAACTCGAAAAATTCAAGTTTTTTTTTACTATAAAATCTAAATTTTTAGTGGTAAAAAAAATAGAATTTTTTAAAATGTTTTATACTTAGAGGATAGAAAAAGACGGATCCAAATATCCAGCATCTCAGACCTACTGATGTTTTATATAAGTCAATGGAAGAGTTATTTGGAAGTTTCTGTGGTGGAATTAACCCAAAAATCTGACTATTTCGGGTTTTCAGGCAAAAATCTGAAAAATTTGGCTTTTTAGGAAAAAGAAAGAAAAAATCTAGCATTTCGGGAAAAAACACAGAAACAATTTGAGTTTTGCTGGTTTTTACCTGAACTGTTTAATCAAGCTTTTTTAATAATGAATAAAGTCAAATTGTGGATTCTAGTCTGGTCAGACTTTTTTAATTTAAATAATCAGATACATTCAGATTTTAGTAAATAACTCCCTGAGTGTGCATATGCTAATTTGTCAGTTTCCTTATTCTTCTTATTATTAAATGTCCAGTATTTTCTTTCCCTTAAATGATTAGACAAGCAAAACTGTAAAACTGCTGCTAAAAGCTAGAAATGAACTAAGCAGAACTTTATCTTCCGTTGCCAAGTAATACATGATGAACTCTGCAGTGACCCAAATTTATTACAGAGCAGTTCTCGGTGCTGCTGTTCCAAGCACTCTGTAGCAATTATAGCACATTAGGCAGAGGAGTGAATCTCAAGGGGAAATGTCTAGTCTTTTAATCAAGCAGCACAGAGTTCAGTGTGGACATAAATTACCTGCACCCAAACATATGTACCCACATAAACATACACACAATTTTGCAAGGTGGAGCAAAAGCATATTTTGTCAATCACAACAAATATTTTGAGAACTATTTATTGTTTTTTTTTTGGCAAATTCCTTACTGATTCGATTGATTGAGCAACTGAATACAAAAAAATTATTTTGTCACTGCATGCAGGAATGACTGCTTGAATCACCCTAAAATATGCAAGACCTATTACACCTTTTTAAGAAATATTTTTTAAGATATATATATAAGTTCTAAAGCTTTAAGGAAATAATGGTGTACAGTCACTCTAAAAGTTTTGGTTTTAAAAAATAAAAAAGCAACACTCATAGCAGAACATAACATAAGCCCAATTAGTTCCAGATGACAGTGCCATTTACAAACTGACATTGAAATTTAAAAGTGCAAATTACATTTCACTTGCATAAACAAACATGGTATGCACTTTACAGCTGAATGACAGTGCCTCTTCCAAACTGTCATTAACATTTAATAGGTGCATGCAATGTAACAATAACATTTTTATCAGGCATAATAGAAACCATTATACTTTCCAGCTGAACACCGCACACTTGCAAAATGACTGAGAATTTTAAATATACACTTTACAGTTCTGTTATCTTTATAGTAACATTTATTTTTCAATAGACAGTTCAAAGCAACATTTGTCAAGCGCTGGAGATTTCCACAGTTCATAGACTGCAAAGTTCAATGTGATATCCTCCTCTGTTGCAAAAAAAAAGGGAAAGCTGTGCTCACCACTAATTTTTAAACAATTGTACTTCATTGTACATTTTTACAAAGGGACCTAAGTATTACCTGCTACTTGCTTCTTTTCATTTGGGAATTGTGGAGACTTAGGGGCGTTGTGTTTTCCACAAATTATCGAGTTGAAAAAAAACTTTAAGTTTTTGAGACTTACTATACCCCAACCCTGAAAATAGCTCTAATCCAAAATACACCATCTAAAACTTATCGATGTAGGAGTCAATGGCAGAGGTCCCTTGAACCAATTGAAGATGTTAACAGCCTGCTTGAGGTTCAAGGTTTTTTCAGAGAGTTTTATCCAAAAACTCAAATGATTTGATCAATTTAAGTTTTCAGGACCAGCGATGGGCAAATTTGTCCCATTTTGCTTCGCCACAAAATTTGCGGGTGAAAAACTTGCAAAACACAAATTTGGACGCCGGCATCAATTCGCGGACATCAAAATTGATGCTGGCAACAATTTGATGCCAATGCCACATTAAAGTCAATGACCATCTATTTAATTGACGCCAGCATCGGAATTGTCGCTGGCATTGAAAAAACAAAATTGCACAAATACCCTGCAAATTCACGCCTGGCGAATCAATTCGTCCATCACTATTCAGGACTCACTGAACCGAGTTTCTTCTATTTAAGTTCTTTCTTAAATCAGATACCATTCTAGTTATGAGTTAATGCGAGTGATTAAAAAACTCTAACACTGGACCTTTGACAAATAGATTAGCTGGTAATCAAAAAGTGTATCCATGAATAGTTACAAAGAGACACATCTATACTGCTTACTTGTTCTAAAAGACCGAAGGCCAAATTCAAATAATTTAGAAAAGGTGAACCCTCAGAGCCCTTATTTTGTTTAATAAAAGTTAATTTGTCAACTGTATCATGTGTTTCATTTCCAGTAGAGACAGTTACGGTGCATATCCAATCTTTACCCATACTATTTCAAGATAATGCAAGAACAGTATGTCTTAAACTAGACAGTGAACACTTCTTAGAGCAATGTAATGCTGTAGATGTCCCAGAGTATCAATGAGGAAACATGTATAGCACTTGATACTGCTCACAAAAAACATCAATCTGTATAAATCATTGGGGTTTAATAAAAGCTTAAATGGGAACTAAAGTTTCTATTTGGTGGGGTGGGTGTTAAAAAGAGATTATTGTAGGGGCTTAGACATTAAAGCTCATCTAAGGGAAACAAAACAGAAAGTCAAGCAAAACAGTAAGAAATGTGGCCACAGAAAATATGTCCATTAACTTGCTAATAATGGATCAAGTAAAACCTACTGACCTTCATATGACCCCAAGCTTGGTTGAACTTGATTTTAAGTTAAAGACATTTTAATTAATTAAATCAATAACCCTAAGAGGGTGCTGCTTAGATACAGTAGGAAAATATAAAGTTATTCCATGGTTAGATAAAGGTAAAGAAGAGGGAAATAACAATATAACTTTTAAAAGATTTGGGGGCCCATTTATTAAACCTTGATTTTTTTCTGGTCAAGGTCTTTAGGGGGAAAAACACATTCTTTTGGATTATGATTTATCATAATGCTGCTAAAAATCCAAATATTCAAATACGCCATCTCAAACCTGCCGAGGTAATGTAGAAGTCATGTAAAAGCCAATGGCAGATGTCCCTGAAGTTGCCTCTTGACATTGTGATCTGTGCTGGATTATATGAAGAATTCTGGGTTTTCATCCGATAATCCGAAAAAGTTATGTTTTCACTGCAAACTTCAACTTTTGGAGCATCGATTTTACAATTAGAATTGATGTTTTTTTCTAGAACAATTATTGATAAATGAGTTAAAACTGTGGAAGGGAGTTAGGTCAACTTTGTTTTAAAATTTATTTTTTAAAACTCAAGTTTTATTAAATCAGCCCCTAAGAAGTCCTGATTAAAACTCATTGAAAAATATTTGTTTTCACATCACATATTTAAATGTGACTTGTGATAACCCCATACAGAAGTGTATTTGTACAGCATTTTTTTGAACCTGTACATTGACAAGCAGCAGGCGAAAAGCAGCACAGTAGTATAGTAGTGTAGGGATGTGAAAATCTTAGACACCCTTACACATTACAGACAGGCACATCCCTAGTTATATGGACGCCTAAAAGGTCCTTATGGGGACCTTGTGCTTGTGTAACCTCTGTAGTTCACACAGTGTACACCAGATGGCACTGTGCCAGAGTATAAAAGGTTTAGGAACCATGAGGTCTGGGCCCATTGCTTTAGCCCAACCAAGCAGGCTGGAAGGGAATGGGTAGTGTCGACCCTAGGCACCTTGGCCCTAGTAATTAGACAGCTATACTCAATTATAGATCACTCTAGGAGTGATAGAGAGGCTAAATAGTTGAGCAGCTCAAGGCTCCACCGAGGAGATTAGAGGGATTAAGATCCCAGGGTATTACTGACCCGGATTAAGGATTTAAGTGTTGAGATCGGGATGATAGGAATTTCCCTAGTCTGCCACTGGAAGATATCCTGAAAACTGGGCAATACCCATCACATGCTGTCAATTTACTCTCTGCTGTTTATTCCCTAGCCTGTGGGGATTCAGCCTATACATGCTGTGAGTATATGCTTCCTTTATGCTGCTGTGTATGTTCTATGCTCCATTGTGGATCAATGTGCTGAATGATCTATGTGCTATTGTTCAATAAATACAGTTCTATGTTCAACCGTTAAAGAACTACTGGTGGCCATCATTGTGCTATCGCACCCAGTTACAGTTACACTACACCCTGCCTCCACTGCATTGCGAGGGCTTGCCCCTGAGAGAGAGAGCTCATCTGTGGTATCAGCCCACAAAGGAAAGTAGCTAAAACTGCCCTCACACAAGTCAGTTTGCTATAGCGCTACAGTAGTAACAGATAACAGGCTTTTGAATCTATCTATTGGTAAAGGGTAATTTGTAATTATTCTGCTTGTGTCTCCAGTTGCAGTGTACAAATTGTGCATACGTTTTGATCAGCAGCAGCTGCAATGTAATAGCAGCATAAAGAACTTTGTACAGGGGCACATCATTTTCTACTTTTAATTTTCAAGTGTTCTTACATGAGGAAGTTATGATACTGCCTCTAGGAGTTAAAAGGCTCTGGCCTGTACTGATTACATCCAGTCTGAAAAATCTCTGGTATAGATTATTTTTTTTTAGTGTCTGTGGCTATCTGTGTGAATAGATGATAAAAAATTTGCTGGAATCAAGCAGACGGCTTTAGCTTGGCATAAAGATTGGGTACTAATGTTTGATGGGAAGATAACCGGATGCCTTAGCATTATGGAAAGGAAAATTGCCAGGTCAACACTTTTGTGAGCACTGACTATTAAGGTACATTTTAATAGCTGAAGAGCTCAGGTTAAAATCTGCCAAGGACATTTTAAGACAAAAAGAGCCGAGAGTTTTGCTATTCTGTGGTAGTCACAGAGACAAATTTAATTCTTATCATGAATATTATTTAAAAGTAAGCCCCTACAATATTTATCCTGGACTTGTCATATGAAAAATATGTGTTTAGAAAGAGTTTATTAATTACCAGTGTATTTTAAAAAGATGGAATGATTTTTTTTTGAATAATTACATTGTTGGAAGCTAGAAATCGGAATGACGGCAGCCACCCCCACAGGAGGGTGCGAGGTTGGCCCAAACCCGATATACTGTGTATATATATATATATATATATATATATATATATATATATATATATATATATATATACTACTACTACTACTACTACTACTACTACTACTACAGAATTACAGAAATTAGCCCCAGCACTCCAATATATAGCCCCCTGGGAAAAACGATTTTGCACAACTGAACTGTAACTCTGGTAAAAAAGACACTTTTAGTTACAAAGTTTTTGTCCAAGCATCAGTCCTAAGTGAAAAAAGAGAAAGAGTTATCTTTGGGGGGGGAGAAAGACCATAACTGCTTTTCTCTTTTTTTTAGCATGATCTCCTCCAAAGACACCATTAAGTGGGGGTTGGGAGAGCAGGCATTGAGAAGAAAGCCACATCCCCATAATATAAAATTAATACAACAAAGTGAAATGCCGCTCATCCCTTTTTATTGGGTGCACATGGGTCAGGATTGATATACATAATACTACAGAAATTAAACCCAGCACTCCAATATATAAACCCCTAGGAAAACCTATTTCCTGGTCACTCTCCATATCAGCAATACACCCGGGAGGCCCCTCCCATTCCTGCCCCTAGCTCAGATAGTCCCTCCCTCTCTAGACTTTAAAGGCACCCCAGACACTCACCTCTTTGTCTTTTTATTTTCTGTTTCTGTCCGTAGCAGGAGGGCTGGTTTGAGTTCCTTCTATCGGTGTTAAACCTTTCAGAGGAACACTAAGGCTAGAGGGGGGTCTCTTCCTCCGTTCCTGGTGAGGGTCTGGAGAGAGAAAGTTGAAGAAGGTCAGACTAATAGGGAACTATGCAGTCTCCTTCTATTATCCCCTGAGGCGTGCCAGGTGGGTGGCTAGAAAAGTTGCCCCTGTCACAAGTGATCCTAGGGCTGTGTGAGGTTCGCTTGGTATGCGGCCGGAACTGTTATTGCCCTTAAGTAGGTTGGTGTCCTGAGCTGTCCTTGGCAAATTCGGGTTCTGGGGGGGGGCTTCGTCTCCTCCAGAGAAATGCCTTTCCTTCCTCGCCTCTTACCGTCTAGTGAGAGCTCTGTAAGAGCTCTTGCGATCTCCCCCTGCCGTTCCTTCTCGTCTGCAGCATCTTGGGCAGCTTAGAAAGAAGCGAGCGCCAGACCCAGGGGAGCGCGTCTGCCGGCAGGCGCGCACAGCTATGACGTCAGTCGGCTTCAATTACACGGAGGTAGGGCTGCGGGGCGCGCCAGGTACCAGGGGGTAAAGGTGAGGGTTGTCCTCAGCGGAGTCGTCTCTGTGCTATCCGCCAACACGGGCGGTAGCCAGAAAAGGAGTAACGCCAGTATGGGGGGCATCTTGGCAGCTTGTTTCTCTGCCTCCTCCAAGATGGCGGCGCGTCCAGGCTGTTTGCAGCAGTAGCGACCATCTTGGGGGAGGAGTTAGCTTCCCCCAGTGGTTTTAAGGAATCGGCTGGTTGCTTCACTGGCTATTTTTCCACTACTGCTGCTAGGAATCGAGTGCCTGTGTTTCAGGTAAGCCATTAGTTGTTCAGGACTGTTGTGTTCTTGGCTTGTTAAGGGTTGTCAGTTAGATTTTCTTATGTTTTCTTTAGAGGTGTTAGTTGGAATTATTGTGATGGATCATTCAGCCTCAAGTGCCTCTGCCTTTCAAGCTAGGTAAGTCCCTCCTTTAGTGTTTTGTTTCGGTAGCCTTTTATCTTATCTTTTATCTTATCTCTCTCTCTCTCTCTCTTCCTTGTTCTTAGCTTGCCTGAAGATTCTCGTAGTAGAAAACGCAAGACTAAGGGAGCTCCTATTCAGGAATGTGTGGGATGCTTCAAACCACCCCTATTGGGCAAAAAATTTTGCGACACCTGTTGGAGGGATCTCTGCAGGTCAGCCTCTGAGCCCACAGGAGGGGTTCAAGAGACCTCAGTGGAAGGTCAGGAGTCTGCTCAAGAAGCTTGGAGAGATAATGATGACTCATCAGAAGAGGAAGAATTGTCGCATACTAATGTAATGACCTTTACAGATTCAGAGGAAGAATCTGAGATGGTCCATGAATCTTTTGATTTTGCATTAGTCTCTCCCCTTATTAAAGCCTTGAAGCTTACTTTAGGAGTAGAAGAGGAAGCGGAATCAGCTAAGACCCCCAAGGTGTTGCCTACTCCTTCCAAGAATCGACAGACATTTCCATTGTTTGGGGAAGTGACAGATTTAATTAAGGCAGAATGGCAGAAGGCTGCTAAGAAGGTCTCTTTTGTTTCGCCAGGTACCAGATTCGCCAAACTGTATCCGTTCAAGGAATCAGAAGTGAGGGATTGGTCCATACCTCCTTCAGTAGACCCTGCAGTTATTCACTTGGCTAAGAAAACTACTCTACCGATTGACGACTGTTCTGCCTTAAAGGATCCGATGGACAGAAGAGTGGAATCGGATCTCAGAAAAGCCTTTATAGTGGCGGGAGCAGCTTGTAAGCCAGCGGTTGCCTTAGTGTCTGTAGCAAAAGCCATGTCTTGTTGGATTGAATCCATTGACAAAGCGGTGAATGAGAAGGCAGACATTAAAGAGATTTCGGCAAGTCTAGCAGAGCTGAAAATCGCAGCAGGTTTCATTTCAGAGGGTGCTGTAGATTTGACAAGACTGTCTGCCCGCTCGATGGCTATTTCTGTGGCAGCAAGACGAGCACTATGGCTCAGGTCATGGTCCGCGGATACCTCATCTAAGATGAGTTTGTGTACTCTTCCTTTTGAGGGTTCTTGTCTATTTGGAGTGAAACTGGACGAGGTCATAACAAAGGCTTCAGGAGGAAAGAGCCAATTCTTGCCACAGGAGAAAAAGAAATCTAATTTTCATCCTTTCCGATTCGGTGGCCCTCGCGGGGCGTCGGGGGCAAGTTCCTCTCACCATTCCTTTAGAGGGAATAGGGAGACATTCAAGCCCTTTGCTTGGAAGCGGGGCCAATATTCCTTTCCTAGAGGATATAAGTCCAGGCCGACTCAACATCCTAAGAAACCTTCCTGACTATCCGTTGGAGGAAGTAAGGGTGGGAGCAAGGCTGGGGGAGTTTGATCATGTCTGGCAAAATACCATCTCAGACCAGTGGGTTCTGGATATCTTGAGAAGGGGATATCGCCTGGAATTTTCTTCGGTTCCAGGAAGGGACAGATTCATAATATCACCTTACCCGGCTTCAAAGGCCAAAAGAGTGGTCTTGGATCAATATGTGCAGTGGTTGTTAGAAGTCAGAGCAGTAATGCCAGTTCCAGAAGGGGAATTAAGAAAAGGCATTTATTCAATCTTGTTCCTGGCAAAGAAGAGTGCAGGGGGTTGGAGACCGATTCTGAATCTTCAGGAAGTCAACAAACATCTGAAGTTTCAGAAATTCAAAATGGAGTCCATCTTCTCCATCATTCAGACGGTTTTACCGGAAGATTGGCTTCTGTCTATAGATCTTCAGGATGCCTATCTTCATATTCCAGTCAGACAAGCCCATCAGCGGTTTCTGCGCTTTGCTCTGGCAGGAAAGCACTTCCAGTTCCGGTGTCTTCCCTTCGGTCTTTCAACTGCTCCAAGAGTTTTTTCCAAGGTTTTGGTAACGCTGATAGCGGCCTTAAGGCTGGAAGGGATTTCCATATGGCACTATTTAGACGATATTCTGATGTCAGCAAGGAACAAGGAGACTCTTATTCTCCATCGGGAAAGAGTTTTGGAGTGTCTACAGGCCCATGGCTGGTTAATAAACTGGGAAAAGAGCCAGCTTGTTCCCTCACAGACATTGCAGTACCTAGGAGCAATATTCAACACCAGAGAGGGAATAGTGTCGCTTCCACTTCAGAGAGCACAAGACTTAGCTCGTTCAGCAGCAGCCTTAAAGGAACGGAAGCATGCCTCAGCCAAGGAGTTAATGTCTCTGATAGGCTCCATGGCGGCGACCATCCCTGTCACAAAATGGGCCAGGTGGCACATGAGACCAGCTCAGTGGTTCTTTCTGGATCATTGGGACAAAGCAAGGGGAGATTGGAACCAGCAGATTCGGATGTCTCAAACATTCAAACAGTCTCTCAGATGGTGGATGTCAATAAAGAATCTCTGTACAGGCCTTCCCTTAACACAACCCCAATGGAGGATACTAGTCTCAGATGCTTCCACGTTGGGTTGGGGAGCACATCTGGAAGAGAATTGGATCCAGGGTCTGTGGTCTTCACAGCAGATAGGAGTACCATCCAACATTCTGGAAATCAGGGCAGCAAAGAATGCTCTGTTTTCGTTTGCCCAGGAGCTAGAGGGTTCGGCAGTCAAGATGCTGATAGACAACACCTCAGCAGTGTCCTATGTCAGAAGGCAGGGGGGAACAAAGAGCCGATCTCTGCTATGCGAGGTACAACCAATTGTGGAATGGGCAGAGAGGAATTTGACTCATTTAACAGCAGCTTATCTCCCAGGAGTGCAGAATCAAAGAGCGGACTTCCTGAGTCGGAACATTCTGTCGGTTCACGAGTGGGCATTACATCAGGAAGTATTTCAGAGGCTGGGAGAAAAGTGGGGTCTCCCAGAAGTAGATTTGATGGCAACAAGCAACAACACACAGTGTCCGACTTTTTTCTCCAGGAGAGTCTGTCCCAAGGCGAAGGCAACGGATGCTCTTCTGCAGAGCTGGAACTTTCAGCTAGGGTATGTGTTCCCTCCGTTTCCACTAATCCTTCAGACTCTTCAGAAGATTATTCAGGAGAGAGCGGAAGTAATCTTGATAGCTCCAAGATGGCCACGCAGGCCGTGGTACCCTCTTTTGTTAAAATTAGCAAGGGCTCCACCATGGCCCCTTCCCAGGAGGAAGGACCTGTTAAGTCAGGGACCTATCTTGCATCCAAACCCAGGAGCCTTATCTCTCCAGGCTTGGAGACTGAGCGCAAAAGATTGGAATCCTTGGGTTTTTCAGACAGTGTGATCTCGACGCTCTTAAAATCAAGAAAGCCTTCGACTTCTACAACTTACTATAGAATTTGGGAGAGATTCATGGAATGGAAACTGTTACAGGAGGAATCAGTAGAGATTTCAATATCTCATATCCTTGGTTTTTTACAAGCAGGATTAGAGAAGGGTCTTCAATATAGAACCTTAAAGGTCCATGTTTCAGCTATATCAGCTCTATCTAATAGAGCATGGGCAGAGGAGCCTATGGTTAAAAGATTTTTTACGGCTGCCCTCAAGTTACAACCACCACGGAGGTCAGCTTCAGTAGTTTGGAGTCTTCCTTTAGTCCTTAAGGCCTTAGCCTCGGAATCTTTTGAGCCACTGGATTCTTTATCACCATGGTATCTGACGCTCAAGACTCTTTTTCTGGTGGCGATAGCTTCCGCATCCAGAGTGGGGGAATTACAGGCGCTCTCCTGTAGTCCAGGACATATTATCTTCTTACATGACAAAGTTATTCTAAAACCAGATAAAGCCTTTCTACCAAAGGTGGTGTCATCTTTTCATTTAAAGAAAGAAGTCATTCTCCCCAAATTCAGGTCAGAGGATGCAGAGTCTGAAGACATGCTTAAGATTGATCCAGTTCGATGTCTGGTTCGTTATTTGGAAATAACGAGAACATTTAGGATTTCCGAGAGGTTGTTCATTATTCCGGCAGGTTGTCACAGAGGACAGGCTGCTTCTACGACAACAATCAGCAGATGGATATGTCTCTGTATATCAAAAGCATATGAGTCTCAAGGCAAGCTAGCTCCGGAAGGTTTAAAGGCTCATTCGTCTAGGGCGATTGCTGCATCCTGGGCAGCATTGGCGGAAGTTCCAACTTCTCAAATCTGCGAGGTGGCCTCTTGGTCGTCAGCAAAGACCTTCATTAGGCATTACTCACTGGATGTCTCGATATCTAGCAATCATGCCTTTGCAGCAGGAACTCAGCTTGCATTTGTCTCTTAAAATAAATGATCTTTTTGCAGTATTGGAGTTTGGAGTTGTTCTTCCCACCCTTCTTATTATGGCTTGGTAAATCCAGGTGTATTGCTGATATGGAGTGACCAGGAAAAGGGAGAATTGTTTCATACTTACCGTAATTCTCCTTTCCTGGTCACTCTCCATATCAGCATTTCCCACCCTTAAATTGTAAACTTGGTATTTGACAAAGAGGTGAGTGTCTGGGGTGCCTTTAAAGTCTAGAGAGGGAGGGACTATCTGAGCTAGGGGCAGGAATGGGAGGGGCCTCCCGGGTGTATTGCTGATATGGAGAGTGACCAGGAAAGGAGAATTACGGTAAGTATGAAACAATTCTCCCTTTTTGCACAAATGAACTGTAACTCTAGTAAAAAAGACACTTTAAGTTACAAAGTTTGTACAAAGTATGCATAAGCTGATGCGCCCCGACAAGGCAGTGTCCAAGCATCAGTCTTAACTAAGTGAAAAAAGAGAAAGTGTTATCTTTGGGGGTGCTGTGGTTAATTTGTGTAGTAGTATGTATATCAATTCCCATTTGAGTTCTATGTGCCTGAAGCACTCCACAACAGTTTGAGAAGCCAAACGTGAAATGTGTTCATTAAAAAAATGTTCCTTATGCTTGTACTGTATGGCTGTTGGCAAGCCTTATGTGGTCTAATGGCCTGCATGAGCCTTTGTTTGGTTGTACACAGAAATGTGTAAATTTTGATCCTTCATTGATAAGTAACAGCTGTGAGGTGGTTGAAGCAATATCAAATGGTAAGAGATATTCTGCCTGGGTATTTCTCTACCACAAGTCATGTGTTTTTGCCTTTTGTATCATCTTTAGTGATGGGTGAATTTGGGGCAATTCGCCACAAATTCGCCCATCACTAATCATCTTCCAAATTTTCTTTATATCACTGTTTGTAACTTTTGTCGACCAGCAAACTGTTAGCATTGACCTGTTGGACATCTTTGTAAAATATGATTCTGACTATTAATTAAATATTTATAAACAAGCATTGCAACTTCACTGCACTTCATAGCTTCAAGCCAGCTTAATGCCTAACATGTGCAAAGAGCAAGCATTAAAAAAGGAAATGAATTATTGGAGGCAGAATTGATTGGCCAGGCTGCTTGTTAGCCTTTTGCTGTTTATTTGCTGTTTTTACAGCAGTTAATCTCACTGTAGCCACTTAGGCAGCACTAAGTCTGTGTATTGCATGGTCTTTCTATTAATATAATTACTTGATTAAGCAGACTGTCTTCAGAGTCTGACCTCTAATTTTACTGGGATTTATTGAGTTACAGATGTCATCTATATACATATTTAACTCATGCCAAGCCTGTTGGCTAGCCATATATTTATTTGTGTTTAGGAATATATATATATATATACTGTATATATATATATAGAGAGAGAGAGAGAGAGAGAGAGAGAGAGAGAGAGAGAGAGAGAGAGAGAGAGAGAGAGAGAGAGAGAAAAAGAGAGAGAGAGAGAGAGAGAGAGAGAGAGAGAGAGAGAGAGAGAGAGAGAGAGAGAGATTACAGTATAGTTCTCCCTGTGAGTTTATCATGGAACATGTGGCAGAGCTCTCTCGGTTATGTAATGATATTAGTTGCAGTATATTCCCATTAATTCCTCACAATACTGCTAGCTTTGGGGGTAGAACTACTTGGGCAGGCTGCTTGTTAGTCGTGTGCCATTTCCTTGCTGTTTTACAGCAGTTAATAGCACTGTAATCACTCTGATAGCATGGAAGCCAGCCTGGGCCCAAAAGGCTTCCTCTGTATTGTATAGAAATCCAGGCTATGACACAACTGCTGCTATGTACAGAGATGGTAGTGAGGCTTAGTATAGGCAAATAGGGCAAAGCCTGATACAATAACTTTCCTGGGCTTTGCTTTCATAAGTCTGTGCATTATACAGCATTTCTATAGCTATAGTTATCGATATAGCAGCCTGTCATTAGATTCTGACCTCTATTTTACTAGGCTTTATTGAGTTACGGCTTTCAGCTCGTGCTCGGAGGACATTCTGCTGCTACATATAGTAAAAGCCTCTGTTAGTATGTCTAGTAGGTTTACAGATACCTACTGGGAGAATAAAGCAGAGCCTGCTAATTGTGGCTTGGATTAGATGTAGTTTACGGCATTCTAGGGTGTGCACATAAATATAAATATAGATGTATGAATTTATGTATGTATGAGTATAAAGCAGAAAGCTCCAACATAAGTTAGGTCTCACATTGCCTGGGGATTATAACTAGAACAATGTCCAGATGCTTGCCTTGGGGGCTATGGCCAGGATTGATAGGGCTGAGTAGCCAACTGGTAGCAGGACAGGGGCCCTGCAGGAGTAGGGACAATTGACTGCCTGGTTACACTTACCCACCCAAACCCTAGATGTTGGTTGGGTGGCCGGCATGTCAGATAGCCCAGGAAGGCACATGGTGTTTGATTATAGGCAAGCATTATCTATGGGAAAAGGGGTGTTTTACTTCATGCTTTAAGTTTGTATGGAATCTGCAGTGCCTGCAAAAATACCATACACTTAGCACAATGTTGCTTGCTTGCAGTTTCACACCACTTAGCTTGCACATCAATATAGAATTAGCAGCCCCCACAATTATAGTAGAGGTAGAGGTAGGTTTACTATATTTATTTATTTATTTATTTAGCACAGGAGTGCCCATACTTTACTAATGTGAGGTCTACTTTCAGTGATGTTGTCCCATTATGATCTATATCCATAAAAGCATTGTTATTATTCTGTTCCATGGAAAATATTACTTAAATATTATATTGATTTATGAGAGAATTTATATTGATATATTTAACAAACAGCTATTTCTATGTAACCATAACATAATAAATATGTGAACAAAAAGCATGAAATAGAAGAGTAATATAAACAACCTGTTTGTTGACAGTATCTTGAGATCTACTGATCACCAGCTAATGGTCTACTGATAGATCCTGATCTACCTTTTGGGCACGCCTGATTTAGCACAATGCTAGCCTTCTTTTTAATAGTGCCTAGTTTTGATTTTCTGAACAGAAAGCAGTCCCCCATTGCCAATATAAATTTTCATGGTCACCTGGGTGGTGATCAAGGAGTAAGGGTACAAGCAAGCAAGAACCTAACAGTCCCCATCCCAGTTATAACAAGGTTATCCGTTGATTCTTTCTGTGGCTAGTTGTCACTACAGTTACCATAGTATCAAAGCTTATGGAAAAGTGGTTGGTTGACCTTTCCCTCTGAGCTGGGCCCTTATGAGCTAGGCTTGTGCAGATGGAGGGAGGTCTCTACACAGAGGATGGGCTGCTACAGAAACAGCATGGTAGAGTGGTCGGTTGACCTTACCCTCTGAGCCAGGCAGGTACACCTAGAGGCTCTCCACAGTGTGGATGGATGGCTATGGGACCAGCATGGCAAAGTGGTTGGCTGACCTTACCCTCTGAGCCAAGCATGTATGGTTGGAGGGGGGGGTCTCTACTGAGTGGATGGGTTGCTATGAAAGCAGCATAGTAGAATGGCCAATTGGCCTTACCCTCGGAGCTGAGCTGTTAGAGCTGGGCCTCTAGTAGAGTAAAGGGTGTGCCTTACCTTGTAGCTGGGCTCTCTGAGCTGGGTATTCACAGCCTGAATGGGCAGCTATGGGACCAGCATGGAAAAGTGGCTGGTTGACCTTAGCCTTTGAGCCAGGCATATACAGCTGAAAGGAGGTCTCTACAGAATGGATGGGCTGCTACGGAAGAAGCATGGTAAGTGGTTGGCTAACCTTACCCTCAAAGCTAGGCAGGGCAGCTGAGCAGATGGACAGGGTGACCTGACTGCATTTTTATTAAATGAAAGGTAAGCTTGGTATCCAGGATGGAATCAAATTCCCTTTAAAAGGCTATGTTAGCATCATATTCTACTCTGTGGGCAGAGTAAATGGTAAGTTGTTGCAAAATAATGCTCTGCTTTCTTAGGTCAAGTCTACTGGCCAATGGAATGCTCTAGTGGTTTTGTTATTTGTGCTCATCCTGTTATCTAGAAGTGAACTATTTGGGCTGGTATGGCAGACAACCTAGTGGGAAGTTTGCCTTGTTGTAACCTGTCCAACAAATATACTTTCACAGGGGAGTAGCTGGCTATGCTAGCAATTGCACATGGTCATAGATTATTTAAAGGTATTTCAATAATATATTTTCAACAATAGTAATTTATTTCTTTATGTTTGACATACATATGATATATAAAAAAAACAGTTATACCACAAGGCTAAGCAAACATTCTGGCCATCCTGTGGTCCAGAATGTGTGATACAAAGGAATTGTTTTGTACATTTTGTGAATATTTAATTTTCATGTTTTCTATTTTTTATTAACTAATAACCAATAGTTACAAAGTTATGGTGGGGACTAGACCAACTGAAGGTTTTTCGTTGGGCTCATTGTGGCGTTATGACCTTGAGTACTTTGAGTACTGCACAGGTAAATTGAGAAGAGGGAAAAAGGAGGTTCTCTCCTGTGACTGCACTGTCTATTGATTGATACAGACGCTACTACTGCTTGTGCTAGGTGACAGCCTGCTTGGATTTCCTATCAATGAGACACTCCCATTCAGCACTGGCAGTAGCGATGCTGAACTTCTCTCATGGTGGAAGATGCAGCTCTTGCAGGTAACATAATTTGGGCCATCCTCTCTGTAGGTAAAGGCAGCCTAATAATGACATAATGATATAATGACATAATGCTGATCTCAAGTCTACAGTAAGGTATGACAGAACATAGTAGCAATCTTTTATGGAATTTTGGCTTTGAATATTGCCTTGGGTTGAGGCTGGCAAGGTCCTATATATTTGATAAAATGTGAATAAATGCTGTGACCATTTTACCCCATTTCTGGCTTCTGGTGTCTTTATTAAGGTATGTAACAACAATGGGGTTCAGTGGGATGGCTGAAAGGGAAGGGTCAATTGAGGAGTCCCCTGGTCAGGACAGTTCAGAAATAATTCACATGCTGTCCCCTATTAATATTTACTGTCTCATTAAAATGTATAACCAAATTATAATCCTCTTTGTTAAATCCACCTGTTTTCAAAAGATCCTTGTTATTCAAGATGGTTGTTGTCAGCTATCATTTTACTAATTACCCAGAGTTGGCTTCAGTCCAGCGCACTTGGACACTCGAGCTCTGAAGAATACACAACAAAACAAAGGCAAATAACTCAATACAGTTCATCTGTACTTTAGCTGCTAGTAAATCCATCAAGCACCAAATATATTCTGCAGCTAGTGAACACAGTATGCTTGTGTGCAGACCAAGCATTCCACCAATCATATCAATTATTTTGCATCTCAGTGCCTGAACTGCTCGGATATCATATTGACTTTTTTCTTCCCATCTGTCAGGGGCAATCAGTGTTCTGCTTTAGTGTAAAAGCATCATATTGCATTTTTCCCCATAGCATGGGCATGGAAACATTTTCTCACATCATCAGATGCTATGATAAGACTTGCAATATCATTACAAAAGCAGGATGTACATAGGTTAGAACTAGCCTGCTAAATGAGCAAATGTAGCAGAATCAAAATGCTTGGAATAGCTCAGAAAAGGCTCCCTGCTGAATTTCTTTATAGTGCACTGCTGTTTTCTGTCCTATCTGTGTCTCAGTAGGCATGGTATCATTATGTAATGGTGTGTATTTTGGCATGCTGAATTACATGTGTAAGCCAACGATAATAGGATATGTTTATCTTTACTAGTTGAAAACACATCTGAAATATATGTCAGGAATGTTTCAGTAAATCCAATTATCTTCTTTTCTGTATATCAAATAATCATCCAAAATATCTTCGTTGTAACAGGAAACATTACAGAATATTCTGTGCATACCTTTTTCAATTTATTGTTGTTCCTACAACAAGATTGATTTTAATTGGACCTTATTTTGAGTAGCTTTAGCTTTTCCATGTCATAAGGTGAACTTTTGTTATATATATATCAGAAGACTTGGAATTCTGTAGAAAATTACTCACACCGAGATTAATTGCAAACTGTATGGCCACAAACCCAACACATATACACTGGTAAGCATTTTTCCAATTTTTTTTTTGCTACTAGAATGATGGCAGTTACTGTATATTTATTGTTGGATTTAAGCTAGTAAGTGAGGGGTTTAGGTGACTGATCATTACACAGTGAGCCTTTTTCAAAAGAGTGACCCCATCAGACAGCAAAAATTTTGAGCTTTCTAAATGTGAATTAACAACTGACAACAATCTTTTTAACTATAAGGGCTTGTTGTAAAGTGACTGATTTCATCATTACATTTTTTAGAGGTTTTTTTTTCTTTCAATAAAGCTCACAAATTAAAATTACATCTTTCAAAATTTAAAATTTTAGAGATGGGGTGGCCGTTTATCAACATTCTTATTTTAGTGGTTTTAGAGTTTTTTTTAAAACTGTGATTAAACTCTATTACTCTAAAATCACGAATGCCTTGCAATTTATTAAAAGAGCCAAATATAAAAAGCACAAACATTAAAAAAAACTGCTGAATGATGTGCTAAAGAATATGAAAACCTCGAACAACTACTAGCTAAAAAATCCAAAAACCTCTAAAAGTCTTAATGGCTAAAAAAGGTCCAATAGGATCACGCAGCTCTCATTGACTTCTATAGGACCTGGACTGTTTTAATTGCTAATATTTTTTGTTCACTTTTTGTGATTTTTACACTTGATAAATCTTGAATGTTTAGAATTTTAAATTTTTAAATTTTTCGAATTTTAGGAAATAGGTCTATTTATTAAAACTGTCTGGGGAAATGTAAAATCCAGAGATGTAAAATCAGGGTTCTACCGTATATAATTTTCCACCCCAGCTTGTACACAGTCTCAAAGCTAATTATGATAGTGGTCTTTTTATTCCTCATCTGGTTCTTTTTTGTTTCACTCTATTCTAACAAAAAATACTTTAAGATAAGATTGTAAAAGTAAATCTAAAACATTTTTTCCTCTTTTTTTTCTCTATTTCCCACTCATTTCCCTAATTTACATATGCAAATTAGGGTTCCAATTCTGTTCGGTATTCAGCTGAATTTTTCACAAAGGACCCTAAATAGTGGATTCGGTGCATCCCTATCTAAAATGGACTCTATGGGAGATATCAGTTCTATAGGTTGATAAAAAGCACACACCCATCAAGTTCAACCTTTAAAGTCTTTATATAACCTGTCTATCTGCTAATTGATCCAGAGGAAGGCAAAAAAAAGATTTAGAGCATCTCCAATTTGGCTCAAAGGGGGGTAAAATTCCTTCCTGACTTCAAGATGACAATCGGACCAGTCCCTGGATCAACTTGTACTATGAGCTCTCTATCATAACCCTGTATTCCCTCACTTGCTAAAAGCCATCCAACCCCTACTTAAAGATATTTAATTTATCATCCAGTACAACTGATTCAAAGAGAGAGTTTGACATATTTATAGCTATCACTGTAAAAAAAACCCTTCTGTACATTTAGACAGAACCTCCCTTCTTCTAATTGGAATGGGTGCCCATGTGTCAGCAGGAGGGACCTACTGATAAATGAAGCATTAGAGATATATTTCTGTATTTCAGAGCTTTCTGGATAAAAGGTTTCTGTATAAGGGATGCCTTATCTGTAATAATTTTGCCTATTTTTTAGGAAGGACTTATTTTATCCACAGCTAATCAATATGCATTTCAATACAATACATCTCTTCTTTGATTAAGTGTAGGTTACTAATGATGTGTGGCCTTGTTTGCCAATAAACAACCAAACACAGCCAACCATGAATCTAGTGGTAAGTTTGCCTTGCTGTAACCTGTCCAACAAATATGGGGGGTAGCTGGCTATGCCGGCAATTGCTCATGGTCATAGATTATTTACAGGTATTTCAATAAAGAAATGTATTATTTTAATTTATACCACAAGCTAATGGCCAATTTTATTCCATTCTGTGGTCCAGAATGTGTGATACAAATGAAATGTTTTATAAATGTTGTTAATATTTAATATAAATTTTTTCTATGTTTTATTAACTAATAACCAATAGTTAAAAGGTATGGTGGGGACCAGCCCAACTGAAGGTTCTCACTCTCTGTTAAAAGCCGCAAGCTAGTGGCGGAGGAGGATCTAGCCTTCAGACTGAAACCAAGGTTCAGTAAACATTTACTTCAATTAGTGCTACTATGCAGAGAGGCACAAGAACCTTTATACTATGACCAGAGGTAAACAAGTTAGGGACCACCGTGTGGGGTTTACCTTGACGTGGTATGGTGGCTTATCAACTTTATGACCATAACTTTGTAACCCTGTCTTTGTGAACACATGCACTTGCATATGTACTGAATTACTTAGACAGGGGCCCAGGGAATGTGGACTGATTAATTTGGCCCCTTTTGTGTTTGAGAATCCTAAATATCCTTACAAGTCTGAATATGTTTTTTGCAACTATCACTCTGTTTTGGAGGTTCAGGCAGGGCCTCTGCCCATCTATATTCAAATCTCTTTCTTAATCCAGTTTTGTAGGAAAGAAATGGAAGTTAATATGTCTCTACATTTAAATTGAAGGTTCCTTGTATTTCTATAATATTTTGGACATCTTTGTCTTACTTTGTTTCATATGTAGATAGGATTGGAAAGCATTCCATTTAGATATCTATCTATCTAGACCAAGGAGGAGTCGGCACTCTTGATACAAGGTTCAAAAATGCCTGGGTGCAGTGTCCAAATTTAGTCAGCATCATCATCAAAATGTGTGAAATAGTTAGACAATACATTAAAGCCATAAACACATTCAGTACTAAATACATGACACACCAACATTGAACTACACCTCCCCTACAATGTTAGGGCCGAAACTTCATCCATGTGAATAAACTTTTTTATTTTTTCTAAGACCTGAGAGTGCGGACCTTACTTGTGTATATATATATATATAGATAGATATCATACCAAAAAAAACACACTCACAGGACTTCCTTGGTGAAAAAAACAAAATTTATTTTGTCATTTCAGCTTACAACTTAAGCCGTCCTCAGGAAGTGCCAAACTACAAACCAACCCCGCTTATTAAAGGCTCCAGTGGCGCTAAAATTCAAACACATGTGACGTCATAGTGGGAGTGTTTACCCCAGGGTAACCATGTACTGTCCCCACACAGTGACCGTGTTGGAAAAAACGTAAGTGACATCACCCATGTGTAACATAGTGGCCTTTAGTATATGCCCACCATGTTAGGTATATAGTGCAAGTGAAATTAAAATGAGGATCGGGTACCAGACCTCACGATCCACCTTCTGTTCCAAAACCTGGAACCACTTACCCAGCGCAGAAGCCGAACAGTCATCGTCTTGCTCAATCACTCAATATCGCCCATTCAAAGGTGCACGGAATTGTATCAATTCATCTTCTGTCCCTGCCCATAGTAATAGTAAATCATCTATATAGCGTTTATAGAAGATTATGTACTCCTTGCCCATTGGTAATAGCAGGGACTGAAGATGAATTGATACAATTCCATCGGTCATTAAATGACCTGCAGACACCCATCAAACTTAGCTTAGAATATGACCAACAACAGATACACTTCTTAGACATCATGATCTATAGACAGGAAGACAAGATAGGAACCACTCTGTATAGAAAACCGACAGATCGTAATAGTCTTATACACGCACAATCACATCACTCACCACACATATCCCGGGGGGTCCTGTATTCCCAATTTCTGAGAGTCGTCAGGAACAACTCTGATAAACTCCAGGCTGAACTACAACTCACTGTGCTAGCAAAACAATTCGCCATGAGGGGATATTCCAACGAGCTAATTGCTGAACAATTGCAGAGAGCAAGACAAAATACACAGGCTGATCTGTTGCAACCACATGGACAAATGCCACGGAATACTCCTGAGCTAATTTTTGTCACAGATTGGACCAATAAAAGTCAACAGGTCAAAAGAGCGCTCAGCAATAGGTGGGAGATTTTGAATTCTGATGTGAGCTTACCGTTTGTGGACAAGAGGAAGCCATTAGTGGCCTATAGACGTGGACAAAGTCTCAGCGACTTATTGGTGGAAAAAGATTTGGGTGAGACTCCGAAAGCAGGAGGAACCTGGTTAAATAAACCCCTCAAGAAAGGGTGTTACAAATGTTCCAGCTGTTTGACATGTGGGGGGATGCTACAAGGGACACATTTCACCCATCCCAGGACAGGTTTCAAATTGCGGATCGATCACAGAGTGACATGCACGTCCGATCATGTTATTTACATGGCCTGGTGTCCGTGCGGAGTACATTATGTGGGCAAAGCATCCACAACGTATAGAGAACGCATGAACAATCACCGTAAGCACTAACCACGGGGAAGGCGGATCAACCAATTGCAAAACATTGGCTTATGACAAAGCACACTTTACCACAATTTAGGCATATGATCATTGATCATGTGCCAACACTCCGGCAAGGTGGGAACAGGGGGTTACTACTCCTGTGCAGAGAGTCGATGTGGATTTTCAAACTTGATACACTGACTCCCAGAGGCCTGAACGAAACACTCCCTATGTCTCCATTTTACTAATCTGCGATCCGACAACTAAATACCATGAATTGTAACAATGTGGTCTTCTACCAAATAGGACTTTGAAGTTGCGTAATTTCTAGCAATATCATAGACTCTTAGTTTGACTGTGCAATGTAGCTATTTAAAGAACTAAATACAATGTGTCTTTCAACTTTTGGGATATGATACCATAACTTTGGCTATTGACACTTAGCTCAAGGTTGTGGATATGAGCTTGCAGACTTGTATGACTGAATGATGAGTATAGCTACAGTCGTCGAAACATGTTTTTATTTTTGTCTTTTTGTTTTTGGTCTTTCTGTGGGCTTTTCTCAGGCTTTAGACACCCCAATGCAGATACCGACAGCTATAGTCGAAGGTCGGCCTGAAAAGGTGTCATGCTCCACCAAGTAGCTATCCCTATGAGAAGGTATGATAGATCCAGTGCACTAAAGCGCTAGAAACTCAACATAACAATATGGGCACAGAACCGTACAAGGCTGGTGACACCTACCCCCACCCTGAGTGTCAGCAAATTGAAAACAGTCCCTCTGTGGTGTTGGTGTATGCACCTCAGCAGAATGTCATGCCTGAGTGCCAGTCGTTACCCCAGTCTAAACATTCGGCAGTGGTGATTGGCACAAAGTGTTTACCAATGATAATGAGTAGGTCGGGCCACATGGATGCGATGGGTCCGTCACAGACGGAATCGTGCGGTGGTAGCAATTCGCTACATCAAGCTATGACAGGTGGGGGTGTGTCCAGCAGCGCAGAGGTGCGCTACGGTCACCGAATGACGTGAAGGACACAGGATAGTGGAGGCGCCACACAATGGGTACACAGGGGCTCTTTCTACTCACGCTGTGGTAGCGTGCACCTTTGAATGGGCGATATTGAGTGATTGAGCAAGACGATGGCTGTTCGGCTTCTGCGCTGGGTAAGTGGTTCCAGGTTTTGGAACCAAAGGTGGATCGTGAGGTCTGGTACCCGATCCTCATTTTAATTTCACTCGCACTATATACCAAATATGGTGGGCATATACTAAAGTCCACTATCTTACACATGGGTGATGTCACTTACGTTTTTTCCAACATGATCACTGTGGTTGCTAGGGGACAGTACATGGTTACCCTGGGGTAAACACTCCCACTATGACGTCACATGTGTTTGAATTTTGGCGCCACTGGAGCCTTTAGTAAGGGGGGTTG
Organism: Xenopus laevis; assembly: GCF_017654675.1. NCBI lineage: Eukaryota > Metazoa > Chordata > Amphibia > Anura > Pipidae > Xenopus > Xenopus laevis. The sequence continues at coordinate 183,475,509 of NC_054371.1, forward strand.
GTTTGTAGTTTGGCACTTCCTGAGGACGGCTTAAGTTGTAAGCTGAAACGTCGAAATAAATTTTGTTTTTTTCACCAAGGAAGTCCTGTCAGTGCGTTTTTTTTTTTTTTGTTTGTATGATGAATAATTTCATTTAGCCAGCACCTAGGCATTTAATGATCCTTTTGGAGTGCACCAGTTTCCAAACCTCACCCAGTTGCACAGTTAAAGCTTACATATATTTTCAGAAAAGAACCAGCAACAAAAAAATTTTTAAAATATATATATATATATATATATATATATATATACAGTATATGTACAAAAACACATATATAATTGGCTACCAAATCTGTGAACAACAAAAGAACATTTGATGTATTACAATTATGAATTAATTTTTGGCAACTTCATCTAGGTGCCTATTAAATCCTAATAAGTGAGATTTTAAAAAGCATTTGATTTTTATTTAACATGTAATATTCACCTCAATAAATTGTATTTTACTGCTGAGAGGACTGCCAAAACATGTAGCTATAAGAATTGTAGGGTATAACAACTCTAATTATTTAATGCTATTTTATTTAAAGAGAACAAGATTTGAATGGCTTACTATTGGTGTTGACCCAAAACATGAAGTCATTTATTTGCCATTTACATCATGAGATGAAATCCATGAAAGCATTTTTTGCAGTTAAGATTTTCATAATACCGTCACATTTCTTATTACATAAAGAGAAGCACATGTCTGGGAAAATAACTGCTGTATAAGGTTTATATTACAGTATGGCTAGCTGAAGCTTGACAAAAATAAGTGCTGATAATTTAACATTGTTACATGAAACTTTAAGAACTTAATTTCTTTTCCCTGTGTTACTGATAAAAACTGTTAAGGGAAAAAAGATTTAGTGAGGTAGGAAATGTGATTTGACATATCCTGGCATTCATTTTACATGTCAAGATTTATAGGCTATTCTGCTGTATTTTTACTTTTTTAAATAACTTTCCATGTTGTCATGGTGGTGTAATTTATCATAACTGTATCAGTAATTATTTATATCAAGGTCAAAGAATTGTTTTATTTCACTCAGAGTTAAAGAGTTACAAATGAATTCAGTTGCATCAAATTACAAAAAACAATAATTATTATTCAGTTGCTTAAGTGATACCTTTTTTGAGCCATTGTCCTAAGTTCCTAAAGAACAAGAAAAGCCTCTGTTTATGATACATTACCTTTTCTGAGCACGTTTGCATTTTACATAAATTTTTTATTTGTAATGGTTTCTGAGATACTAGCATTTTTAGACTGCTAATAGACTTTTGGCTCAACAAGGAGTCAGCAACCCTAGGGTTAAGTGAATCCTAGAAAGTACTCTGACACTCTAGGCCTTCAAAGAGAGCTGCTGAGCCAAACCTGTCTAGAAATATAAAATGGTCTAAAAGTGTGAATATCAACCACCACAAAAAATGAATGTAAACTGCTAAAATGCTCAGAGGACCACTCAGAATAAGTTTGCACCAATTCAGATTTTGGGATTAGGATCCCATTTTAGTACTGTTGTTTTGAGTAATTGGTCTTTATAATTAGTAATAATGTTAAATGGAACATGTTCCATAGCGCTAAAACGATCAAATATGCAATGCTTGCCTTAGGGTCTTAAATTAATTAGTCAATTAGTCATTTAAGATATCATTGTCTGATTTATTTTTGATGAAACTTTTATTATATCTGTGGTATTAATCAAAATTTTAATTTGTGTTAAAAGTTTTTTCTAGTACAAAACTGTGAAAAATAACACATGCCTCTGAAAAATGCTTTCAATTTGCTGTAGACAGTATCCATTGACTTTAACAAGAATTAGGCAGCTTTCACATTTTTACATTTGAATTTTTTGAATATTTTGTGCTTAATAAATATCATGCATTTGAGTTTTTAAAAGCATAATTCAAATTCAGGTGTTTTAGCACAAAAAATGTTTTTATTTCTTATTATATCTTATTAAATGTATGTCTTTTGATATAACCCTCTGTTGTAGAAATTCTTATGGAGTGATGTAATAATTGCAATGCTTGAATTTGTTCTAGTAAAATATATCATCTAATCAGTTGTTTGCTTTCAAGTCAATGGTCTGCAAGTGCAACTTATAAGTTGCTGGTGTGATCTTGTAGAGGTCTATTTATCAACAGTCTCAATCTAATGGTTTTTAGATGTTTTTGAAACCTAACCTAAAATCAATACCTAGCGAAAACAAAAAGAAAACCTTTTAAAAGCCGGAATTGATTAAAAATTGTCCAACAGGATCAACGCAGCTCCCAGTGACTTCTATTTGACCTTGACAACTTTTACCTGGAGAATTTTTTTCAGTTTTTCATGGTTTTTTCACTTATCTCAAAATAAACAGAAATATAGGAAAAAAAATATTTGGAAAAGTTTCTCTAACCCTATCGACACTCCTTCTGTCCGTGTTACACTTCACGTTTTAAGCTTACCTGATGGCATGGACAAATCTGAGCCACTCTGCAGTGGTATTGGGAGAGAATGGGTACCTAGTACCGATTAGTGCAGTGCCTCCACCTAGTGTTATCCAGGAATGCACCTACGGGTGGCCCCACTAAGACAAACTGATAATGCACATGGACTTTGGAAAACTAAATAACTTTTTATCTAAAAGTAAATGGCCAACTAATACAGGCAGCACTCCTAACAAGGTGGAAGGCCTCACTAACTAACTAGGCAAGTGCAAACTGTCTGACTAACTGAAAGAAATCAATTCCATAAATATATATCCAAATCTTCAAGCACTCCCTTAGGATAGTGTCAGATGGGAGTCACCTGCCTGGCTGTTCCTTCAGTCGCGACACCTCTCACACTTTGTTTCTCTCCAGACATAGTATCTGGCTTCCCTGTGCCAGCCCGATCCAAATGTCTGCTTTTGGTGGGGCCTTCCAGCCGTCTGGGCTCACCAGCAGCTCTCAGATCTCTTATTTTCTCTAACTCGTGGCTTTCTCAGCCAGGCTTTGCTCTGTCAGGTTTTCCTCTGCCAGGCTTTCCCTGGCAAGGTTTAACTGTTTCCTTTTACTGCTGGCCACTCCCAGGCTGCTGTGCAAATTCCTGCAGCCCTGAGATCACAGTGCAGTTAGTTGCTAGGCAACAGGTTATAGCAGACAGACACAGACTCAGTGTCAGCTCCACTACAGGAGGGTGGTAAGTGCAGGGGTTCTGCACTATCTCCCTACATTTCATTTTAAGTTTAAATTTCATTGGTAAATGTGTGTGTAGATATGCATCTGCACACATTTGCAGATTACCTCCATCTCTACTGAACATTTAGATTTTCTGGCCACCTTTGAACAAGGCTTTACAGTGGAGGCAAGTTGTCAATTCTGCTGCCTGTTGGGTATGTTATGGTTATTACAACATATCGTTTCAGTTTGTATTATTTTGATTGATATAACTATACTAACATCATACATCTAAGTCTCCCACATGGTCACTAACCAATCACAGACTGTTTTCTTTGATGTGCTTCATTGTTTGATGCTGAAAGCAATTAGCAGCAACACAACAAATCCATTTTCACATGAACTACCATGGGCTACATTCGCCAATTGCTCCATAAATAAAAATTGGTTTATGCTAAGTACCTACATCACAGAAGAAGAAGAAAAGGTTATCAGTTCTGCTACAAATATAACATACAGTTTGATCAATTACATCTTTACTGAACTGTGCAGAGTTTTCAGCAATGTCTTAACTGAGAAATTGGACCTGGGAAAAATTAATAATGCATTCACTGCAGTGCAAGACTGTAATAACCCTTAAGTGCCTTAGAAAAATGAGAAATATTGATGGACGGTTACAATATATATTTGGGCTCCAGTTGCATTTATGGAAACAAAGTGATTACCAAGGAATAAATAAATAAATAAATGCTTTCATGTTGAAAGCAAAGGTCAGATCTCTTGAGATTTGTTTAAAACGCCATTACATTTATTGCGTGGAGGTTTCTGTTTTTATTCCAGCTGCAAAATGAATGTTTACTTTTTAATCTTCCTTATCTTTTCACAAGATATTTTTAAGGAGTCTATTATGTAATCTTTGGTACAATCAACCTGGGGGTAGGAGGGACTACCAATTTATTTTGAAACAGCATAAACGATATAAAAAGCATAGAAGAAAAAAACATATATCTAGCATTGCCTGCTACTGGTAACAATGGGATGCTACAGTTATTATCTTATGGACAAATTCCAGCAGTGAGAAGTAAACAATATTATGTTTCTTAGTATGTCATTTTTATCCTAGCAGCATAAGCAAGATCAACAAGATATAATGCATATGAAATAAAAATAACTGAAAATACTGTAGTCTGTAGAGTAAAATACCCATGTTCAACATGAGCCAGATAAATGGAGCTTGCATTGGAAATGCATACATCATTTTTATTTGAAAACTTGTTAATTGAGAATGATTTAGCTTTATTATCCATTTACCCATCACAGCCCCTGAAATCAATAGATTTCCCTTCCCCTAAATGTTTCCTTTGTTTCAGATTTATATTGAAATATATTATATTATTATATTTATATTAAAAAGAGAAGGTTATTATATAAAGAGTTTAACTGTAAGTAAGAACTTGATTTAATGCTTTCATCTCTTAAAACTGCTCTGGGGAAGCATAGAAGCACTGTTTATATCTGTAGATATGCAATTCACATTTTTGAGATTTGGAAACATGGCAGATTCATTGAAAATGATGGGTAGAATGTGATTTTGCTGTGTTCCCATTGTTTTTTCATGCTCTTACATTATAAGTATTATAAATAACAGTAACACAAAAAAATTTAATTGTCCTAAAGTAATGAAAATATAATGTAATGCTGTGCTGCACTGGTAAAACTGATGTGTTTGCTTCAGAAACACAACTATAGTTTATATAAACAAGCTGCTGGGCAGCCAATCAAAGCTGAAAAAGGAGACAAGGCACAGGATACACAGCTGATAACAGATAAGCTCTTTAGTATACAAGGGTATTCTTCAGAACTTCTGTTATCTACTGTGTATCCTATGCTTGAATGGCTGAGCAGCTTGTTTATATAAACTAGTGTTGTTTTTCTCTGGCAAAGGAACCAGTACATTACATTGTTTTTCCTTTATAACACAAACATTTTTTTGGTGTTACTGTTCCTTTAAAAAGCAAACATTCAAGTTTGGTAAGTTTTCAAAATGAAAAAAACAACCTGAAAATTCAAATTTAGATTTTTTATAAATATGCCTCTATGATTTACAAAAGCTGCATATACAGTGTTGGACTGGGATGCCTGCGGCCCACCAGAAAACCTTAGCAGGGATGGGCAAATTTGACCCGTTTCGTTTCGCCAAAAATTCGCCGCCGGTGAAATGTCGCAGACGCCCATTAAAGTCTATGGGCGTCAAAAAACAATTTGTCGTGCGGCGAAATTATTTTGTCGCGCGTCTTTTTTTTTTTACGCACGTCTCCATACAAGTCTATGGGCGTAATTTTTTCGGTGAAACGAGGTGAAAAAATTCGCCCATCCCTAAACCTTAGACTATGGGCCAGTTACCAAACTATTATTCCTCCTCTCTTTACTCAACCTCTTTATTCTCCTAGTCTTTTATATCTCCTTACTATATTTTTCCATTATTACACATTTTTCCCGTAAAGAAATAGGGAATGACCATGAAATAGGCTGAATGGTTAAAACCGAAAGTGCCCACTGACACCTGGGCCCACTGTGAGTTTTCCTGGTATCTAGGTGGATCAGTCCGACACTGTGCATACAGAGCAGATTTTGTTCATATGAACACATAATTAGTAGCTCACTTACTGGGACTGAGACACTCATACCAAAGCAGATATTTAGAACTTTATTTAAGAATGCTCAAGCCTTTCAGACTCAAACATTGGGTACTAAAACCATGCAAAAGCTCCAAAACTCTCTCGTAGTTTCTTGATTCAAATACCTTGGGTGCTGAGATTTTTAATTTTATTGAAAAACCATTTGATTTACTGGAATTTGCTAAATTGTACCAGTGCAGTTACCCATAGCAACCTATCAGCAAGTACTTCAAAAGATTCAAAATTACAAGTAGGATAATGAAAAGATTAGATTGTTTGCTATGGGCAAGTAGACTGCCACGATTAAGCACCCCTATTTATGTGTTATCTGTGTTACTTATCATATCTCTGATGTTTTACTTTTCACATTTTTCCTGCAGCTATCAGAAATGATCAGTTGACAAACCAATACATGTAAATGATCAATAAATTAGGTTTTCTATCTATAGCTTTTCAATAATGCACATTAGGAATACATTTTACTAAACACCAGCACTGCTACCTGGGCAAGAGTTATTTTCTCCCCATATATGTAGGTTCCTCTCACATTGCGAAAACATATAGGCAGGATAAATGGTTCCAGATGAAATTGATCCTGGCATGTTGTGAATATGATAGGGACATTAGACTATAAGCTCTACTAGGGCAGGGTCTGATGTGATTCATGATCAATCTCTGTACAGCACTGGTTTCATACGTCAGGCCTATATAAGTAGAGTAAATAAAAAAATTAATTACAATGTCAAATACATTTGACATTCAGGAAAACCCCTGAACAGGGCAGTTTTCTGCTAACAGGGCCACTGGCCCAGGAAATCAGGTAAGTAATTACAATCATTGGGTCGAGCCTAACATATGGTACCCCCCAATGATTTACATTTTTCTTCTTCTTTAAGAATGCTGGAATGTTCAGACTTAATTTGCCATAAACCACTTTTTGAAGCAACCATCCATGTAAAGTAGAGTAAGACAGAATAACCAAGCAGTAAACATGTAGACAAAATAAACAGGTGCGATGTTTTAGCTCATAACAGCCCCTGTGATAAAACCTACATCACACACAGAAGCACCTTACAGAGATCTGAAAAGTATACTTGATATGTGTTTGCAGTTGTCCCTCATTTTGAATGAAACTTTTGTATATCTTTTGTCTCTAGCAGCCATTCAAACACATTCTTCTTATTAGTTACTTTAGCAAAATCCAGACGTATGAATTGCCCTTACCTCACAGATTGTTTGAATGTAGTTCATTAGAGGTTACTTTCAAAAAAGCAATTGATCCCAAACCTTCAATAGTGGACAGTAAAAAGTAAATATCTTCACAGGAAGAAAGATATTAAGCTTTTATTAAAAGTGAACAAAACAGTTGTCGCAGGAAAAGCTCCTCATTGCCTGCTGAGTACAGTAATTGAGTACTCAGGGTTCTGCAAATGACATGCTGTCAGAAAGAGTCTATTGAATCACAGCATGAACATAATATAAGACCTATTATCACTGATTCAAAATCTCTACAAATTATTTTTGTTATGAGAATTAAACAAAACAGAGAAAAATTGCACTGCTTGTAACTCAATTCAAAAATACTTGTTTAGATTTAAGATTTCGAAAATAGTATAATAACGTATTAATATACCTATTAGGTTTTTTACAGTCAGATTTGCAATAAAATGAAATGCATCACATAAATATGTAATTTAAAAAAAAGAAAATATTTATCTCCTCATTCATTGTTTTTTTGTCAGAAAACAAACAATTCTACAAAATATCTTCGGAATTTCTTGAAAATTGTAGTAAACTGGTTTAGAATATTATTTCTTCTAGCAAAATAAATGAACAAGATACGCCAAATAAATCATTCTTTAATGTCATAATAATAGATATGAGTTTATTGCTGTCTCCCTTGCTAGTTCAGAGCTCTTTTTCTTCTCTTACAGGTCTATAGCTTTGCCAGAACCTCCTGCTGAGCTCTAGCAATCTTCTATATGCATCCCTTTCCCTGAAGATAGGAAATTTATTTCTGCTGCATATTTAGCACTTTAGCGATGGAGTAATGGCCTGAGCATTTCTTAAAGAATTTATTTGTTTAAAAAAACATAATTCATGGTCTTCCCAACAGGGGAAAGTAATTCAGAACTAGAGGCATCAAAACATCCCCAATCATCATCATCATATATTTATTTAGCGACAACAAGTTACACAGTGCTTTACATTAGATAACAAACAGGGAGCAAACATTAAATAACAAACAAGGGTTTACAGAGTACAATAGGATTAGAGGGCCCTACTAGCAAGAGTTTACAAACTCCTTACAAAAGAGTTAGGGTACAATTGAGACAAATTTTAGAAACAAATTTGTGATTTAAAATATGACTGATTAATTAAGATACATTGAATAAGATTCCCTAAACAGGTGGGTCTGTAGGGAGCATTTGAAAGTTTGGAAGGAAGGAGAGATTCTGACTGCTGTAAGCAGAGAGTTCCAGAGAAAAGCAGACACCTGAGAGAAGTCTTGTAGACATGAATGGGCTGAAATAATGAGAAGAGAGGTGAAGGTTAGAAGCAGAGCAAAGGTTGAGTGAAGGAGTATATTTTGAGACCAGAATTGAAAGGGACTTCATTGTTTAGGGCCTTGATTGTGAGTGTTAAGGTGGCCATAAGTGCACCAGAAATATCATACAAAATTAATTTTCATATGATATTTGGTGCATTTCTGGTGGAAGACAAGCAGAAGACTTGGATATCGGTCGGCTCATCAAAGGGCTGGCTTGAAAATTTTGATTGGGCACCATTGAAGGCACCCAAACATCGGCCATTTTTAGTGCTGATTTGTCAGATACAGGTAGAATTCTATTTTTTTCTTCCTGTGTACAGTGTCGGATTGTCCCACCAGGATACCAGGAAAACTCCCGGTGGGACCAGGTGTCAGTGGGCCCTCATGCTAAATAAAAGAAATAATAGATTGTAGTATGTAAAGAAAAGAGACAAGGAGACGAGAGGTTGAATGAGGAGAGGAAGAATAATAGTATTAAGAGTAAGCCCCTGGTCTAATGCTTTTTGGTGGGCCCCTGGTCTATGATTTTTGGATGGGCCCCAGTCCAACACTGCCTGTGTATCTGACAATTCAGCTATATACGTGTATGTTGAAATGAACAATCTTTCTTGGAAAGATCTTTTCCATGAAAGATCATAATTGTTATGTCAAATTACCTATAGTAATTTGGATTTGATTCTAGAGGAGATTAGGAGCCAGTGAAGGGATATGCATAGGGGAGCAGCTGATGTTGAGCTGTGAGATGAATAAGTCTAGCAACAGCATTTAGAACAGATTGGAGTTGTGAAAGGCGACTTGTTTGAATACCTGCAAGGAGTAGGTTGCAGTAGTCAAGGCAGGAGATGATTAGAGACTGGATAAGTGTTTTGGTTGTATCCAAACTGAGATATGGACTTATTTGGGCCATGTTGCCCAGCTGAATTTGACAAGATGAGGTGAAAAATACAAATGACAGTCTAAGATCATTTTTAGGTAGCATCCCTGTGCGGCTGAATAAAAGGTGATGTTGTTAACTGTGAGTAAGATCTGAGGGACAGGGGCAGATTTTAGAGGAAATATAATGAATTCTGTTTTAGAAAGATTCAGTTTCAGGTGGTGGTATAACATCCAGGGGAGACAGCAGAAAGCCACTGTGTAACTTGGGAAGGACAGAAGGAGAGAGGTCAGCAGTAAAAAAGTAAAGTTGAGTATCATCAGCATAAAGGTGATACTGAAGTCTAAACGACTGAATAAGTTTTCCTAGAGCAGTAGTATAGCGTGAGAACAGTAGAGGACCTAAGACAGAGCCTTGAGTAACTCCAATAGAGAGAGGGAACATAGTAGAAGTAGAGTTATAGAAAGAAACTTTAAAGGAGTAACAACTAAGTGCTGTTGACAAACATGAATCATCAATATTTTTCTTGGCTTGTTTGGTGTTCCCTTATTTACCCAGGCATCTGATGATAGTTGGATTAAAAACTGGCAAACTTTCAATGTTTGCAAAGTGCAATATAAGGCGCAAGTTGACATGTTTTTTACCCACAATGCAACATTTTCCCCATTATTCCAGCATAATTTTGCCTGTAAGGTGGCTATGTCCCTAATGCCATTGCAGCCGATGTGTTAAAATTCGCTAAGCAATTTGATGTAAATTGAAATTGTAAATTCTGGGTGTCATCATTTTCAGCGCTTGTGTCAAAATGCAGACACCTGTGCCTAAGTCTTTAGGCACAAGTTTGCCAAGCACAGCTATGCCCAAGGTCTCCTTTAGATGTAAATATCTGTATGGCATATATTCCTGTAATGACTGGAGTCACAAATGTACTTAGCATTTGTAAATTAGCCCTATAGTTACTGAGCAGCTTATATTAGCTTTACAGTAGAGTTTACTTTTGGCTCCCATTTGGAATGCAATGTACATTATAATACTGGACTAAAAACAACAGTTGATATATGAATTATTTCCTGTTGAACTGCAGTGTATTACTTTTTAAATGTTCTACTGCTTAGAGCTTGAAAAAATGAAAATATCAACAATGCCCTATTCAAGGACTCACATTACATCTTCTGAAATATTACGCGCAAACACTTCTCGGCTGGTTCTGCTTAATCAATTCTTTTTGTGCACAAACTGTTCTGGTTTCCTCAGTGATTGAACCTCTTAACATTAAACATATGAATTTACATAAAAACAAAATGTCTGTTTTTAGATGTGCTGCTGTGATTAATATATTCTTTCAGACATATGGCTAATTTTGACAGTAATGTACTGGATTAGAGTCTCTTATAAATGTGTAAAAACCCATCAGTAAAATCCTAGTCTTTTCACACTGTTTGTTTTAGAGATCTGAAATGAGAGCATTCCAACATTCATCTTGCAATGATGGGTTCCTCAGGAAATCATGCTGTTTAATACACCTTTTCCACTTACACAAAAATCAATTATGGAAGTCTTGAAGAATTTACTGAAAACCACTAATCTACATACCACACCTGAGAAATACATTATTACTTCTACAGTCCTAATGGTGAGCTTTTAGTCACAATAAAGAACAAGCTGTGGTGTTTAGCGTCCAGAGAGTGGGATATTACAGAGAAAAGGAGATTGATTGTTTATGCTTTGAGGAAGAAATCCATTCAGCAAACTGAAAATAATAGTCTTACATACAGCTTGCTGTATTTCTTATAAAATAATGCTTCTCTTTAGCACTAATTCCAGCTTTTTAAAGAGACAACATACACATGTATTTCTCTTCTGTATCATGGGTCAATCTTTCATGGTGGTATCCCACCATTGGCCTGCAGGCTGAATGGACAGATGCTATTGGGTCATACATTTGCAGGACCACCATCTATTTTGCTGTTTGTTCTGGACAGTAGCCTGAACATGTACAATAACAGGGCTTTAGTTCCTCTTTACTCCCTCATCCGGGATTACTTTAATAAATGGGCAAAGGGAGGCATTTTCACACAGAATTACCATTTTAATGTACTGTATATACTCGAGTATAAGCCGAGTTTTTCAGCACCCAAAAAGTCTACCTCGGCTTATACTCGAGTCTTTATAAATATATACCTAGCTGATCGACGTGAATGGCTGCGCTTCTGACCGGAGTCCCATGCACCTGATCGCCGGGTCCATGGTGTGTTGCGAGTGATGTCACCAGCTGCGCATTACATGTGATATCACTGATAGGGATGTCGCGGACTGTTCGCCGGCGAACTTGTTAGCGCGAACATCGACTGTTCGCGCTCGCCGAATGTTCGCGAACGTCGCGCGACGTTCGCCATTTTGGGTTCGCCTTACCTGGCGCTTTTTTTTTACCTCTCACCCCAGACCAGCAGATACATGGCAGCCAATCAGGAAGCTCTCCCTCCTGGACCACCCCCACACCCCCTGGACCACTCCCCTTCCATATATAAACTGAAGCCCTGCAGCGTTTTTTCATTCTGCCTGTGTGTGCTTGCAAGAGCTAGTGTAGGGAGAGAGCTGTTACTGATTTCACTGATTTCTTTGAGGGACAGTTGATAGTAAGTTTGCTGGCTAGTAATCTACTTGATACTGCTCTGTATTGGAGGGACAGAAGTCTGCAGGGATTTGAGGGACATTTTAGTTTAGGTAGCTTTGCTGGCTAGTAATCTACCTTCTACTGCAGTGCTCTGTATGTAGCTGCCTGCTGTGGGCACTGATCTCTTCTGATCTCATCTGCTGACTGCTGTAATAACCCAATAGTCCTTGTAAGGACTGCTTTTATTTTCTTTTTTGTTGTTTTACTTTGCTACTTTAACAGCCCAGTGCTATTAGTCTAGCTGTGTTGGGGAGTGGGACTGGTGTGCTGCTGTGCTGCTCCTAGTAGTTCAGCAGCAGCAACCCAAGAAATTTTTTTTTTTTAATATACATATATATTTTTTTTCTTTTACTTATCTTACTGTTCTTAACGTGTACAGTGCTGTTGCTGTTCTTCATAGTAGTGCACCAATAGTAGTGCACTTGCAGGCATTATTTGCCCAGTGTGTTCTTCAAACAACAACCATCTAGCTGTGTGAGCTTGTTCACATTCTGTCTAAATATCAATAATAATACCGTCTCCAGAAACACCACCCGAGTGACGTTTTTCAGGCAGCAATAATATATTCCGTATCCACTGCTGTAGTAGTGTATACGTTGACCTTGTAGGCCTTGTTTGCCCAGTGTGTTCTTCATTTTCAAACAACGGCCATCTAGCTGTGTGAGCTTGTTCACATTCTGTCTAAATATCAATAATAATACCGTCTCTAGAAACACCACCCGAGTGACGTTTTTCAGGCAGCAATAATATATTCCGTATCCACTGCTGTAGTAGTGTATACGTTGACCTTGTAGGCCTTGTTTGCCCAGTGTGTTCTTCATCTTCAAACAACTCCTATCTAGCTGTGTGAGCTTGTTCACATTCTGTCTAAATATCAATAATAATACCGTCTCTAGAAACACCACCCGAGTGACGTTTTTCAGGCAGCAATAATATATTCCGTATCCACTGCTGTAGTAGTGTATACGTTGACCTTGTAGGCCTTGTTTGCCCAGTGTGTTCTTCATCTTCAAACAACTCCCATCTAGCTGTGTGAGCTTGTTCACATTCTGTCTAAATATCAATAATAATACCGTCTCTAGAAACACCACCCGAGTGACGTTTTTCAGGCAGCAATAATATATTCCGTATCCACTGCTGTAGAAGTGTATACGTTGACCTTGTAGGCCTTGTTTGCCCAGTGTGTTCTTCATCTTCATTTTCAAACAACTCCCATCTAGCTGTGTGAGCTTGTTCACATTCTGTCTAAATATCAATAATAATACCGTCTCTAGAAACACCACCCGAGTGACGTTTTTCAGGCAGCAATAATATATTCCGTATCCACTGCTGTAGTAGTGTATACGTTGACCTTGTAGGCCTTGTTTGCCCAGTGTGTTCTTCATTTTCAAACAACTCCCATCTAGCTGTGTGAGCTTGTTCACATTCTGTCTAAATATCAATAATAATACCGTCTCTAGAAACACCACCCAAGTGACGTTTTTCAAGCAGCAATAATATATTCCGTATCCACTGCTGTAGTAGTGTATACGTTGACCTTGTAGGCATTGTTTGCCCAGTGTGTTCTTCATTTTCAAACAACGGCCATCTAGCTGTGTGAGCTTGTTCACATTCTGTCTAAATATCAATAATAATACCGTCTCCAGAAACACCGCCTGAGTGACGTTTTTCAAGCAGCAATAATATATTCCGTATCCACTGCTGTAGTAGTGTATACGTTGACCTTGTAGGCATTGTTTGCCCAGTGTGTTCTTCATTTTCAAACAACGGCCATCTAGCTGTGTGAGCTTTTTCACATTCTGTCTAAATATCAATAATAATACCGTCTCCAGAAACACCACCTGAGTGACGTTTTTCAAGCAGCAATAATATATTCCGTATCCACTGCTGTAGTAGTGTATACGTTGACCTTGTAGGCCTTGTTTGCCCAGTGTGTTCTTCATTTTCAAACAACTCCCATCTAGCTGTGTGAGCTTGTTCACATTCTGTCTAAATATCAATAATAATACCGTCTCTAGAAACACCACCCGAGCGACGTTTTTCAAGCAGCAATAATATATTCCGTATCCACTGCTGTAGTAGTGTATACGTTGACCTTGTAGGCCTTGTTTGCCCAGTGTGTTCTTCATTTTCAAACAACGGCCATCTAGCTGTGTGAGCTTGTTCACATTCTGTCTAAATATCAATAATAATACCGTCTCCAGAAACACCGCCTGAGTGACGTTTTTCAAGCAGCAATAATATATTCCGTATCCACTGCTGTAGTAGTGTATACGTTGACCTTGTAGGCATTGTTTGCCCAGTGTGTTCTTCATTTTCAAACAATGGCCATCTAGCTGTGTGAGCTTGTTCACATTCTGTCTAAATATCAATAATAATACCGTCTCCAGAAACACCACCTGAGTTGTTGTTGTTGTTTTAAAAATAATGCCAGGCAAAGGCAGGCCGCCACGCAGAGGCACTAGGGGCCGTGCTGCTATGCTATCCTGTGGCCCTAGGAAATTGCCCAGTTTTAAAAAGGCAATGACCCTGAACTCCCAAAATGCTGAAGAGGTAGTTGACTGGCTTACACAGCACACCCCATCCTCTACCGTTTCTAACTTTACCACAACATCCTCTTCCTCCACTGCTATGGCCACCCCACGTAACACTTCCTCCACCACTGGCGCCCCTTCTTCACTGGAGTCAGAGGAGTTATTTTCACATGAGTTTCTTGAACTGAGTGATGCGCAACCATTATTGGCAGAAGAAGATGAAGGAGATGAGGACGTTACACCAGATTTAATTCTGGCAGAGAACACAACAGAGATGGACATAATGAGTGATGAGGAGGTCCCCGCTGCTGCTTCCTTCTGTGAGCTGTCAGAAGAAATTGATGCATCTGAGGAGAATGAGGATGAGGAGATTGATGTTTTGTGGGTGCCCAGTAGAAGAGAGCAAGAGGAGGATAGTTCAGATGGAGAGACGGAGAGTCAGAGAGGCAGGAGGAGAATAAGACTTAGAAGAAGCAGGGAGGACAGCTCGCAGGGAACAGTAGGGCAACAACATGTATCGGCACCTGTGGTCAGCCGGCCAACGCACCCGCCATTGCCGCCAACGCCGCCGACTTCTACTGTTACCGCCAGATTGCCAGCCTCAAAAAGGTCAGCAGTGTGGGATTTTTTTAATGTGTGTGCCTCTGACAAAAGCGTTGTAATTTGCAATGAGTGCAGTCAGAAACTGAGTCTTGGGAAGCCCAACAGCCACATAGGTACAACTTCTATGCGAAGGCACATGAACGGCAAGCACAAAGCACTTTGGGAGCAACACCTCAAAGGCAACAGGCAAACTAAAAGCCACCCTCCTTCTGGTCCAGCATCTTACTGCTCTACCTCTGCTGTCCTTGACCCGTCTGAACCACCCTCCACTCCGCCTTCCACCTTGACCACCAGTTCCCATTCCCAGTCATCTGCCCCCAGCCAAGTTTCTGTGAGGGCCATGTTTGAGCGTAAGAAGCCAATGTCTGCGAGTCACCCCCTTGCCCGGCGTCTGACAGCTGGCTTGTCCGCACTCTTAGCCCGCCAGCTTTTACCATACCAGCTGGTGGACTCTGAGGCCTTCCGCAAATTTGTAGCAATTGGGACACCGCAGTGGAAGGTACCCAGCCGCAATTTTTTTTCAAAAAAGGGAATACCACACCTGTACCACCATGTGCAGAGCCAAGTCACCGCATCTCTGTCACTTAGTGTTCGGCCAAAGGTCCATATGACTACTGACGCATGGTCCTCCAAGCATGGTCAGGGCAGGTATGTCACCTACACTGCCCACTGGGTGAACTTGGTAATGGCTGGGAAGCAGGGAATGTGTGGCTCAACAACAACAGTGGAGTTGGTGTCACCGCCACGGATTGCACGCGGTTCTGCCACCACCTCTACTCCTCCTTCGCTCTCTACCTCGTCTTCTTCCTCTTCTTCGTCCTCTGCTGCTGGGTCCTCCTCCTCCACACCTGTGCACCCCCAGCTCCCCCTAGGCTATTCGACGTGCCAGGTACGCCGTTGTCATGCTGTCTTGGGGATGACGTGCCTGGAAAGCAGAAACCATACCGGATCTGTACTCCTGTCATCTCTGCAGTCACAGGCCGATCGGTGGCTGACCCCACACCAACTGAAGATCGGAAAAGTGGTGTGTGACAACGGAAGCAATCTGTTGGCAGCACTGAGACTGGGCAATTTAACACATGTGCCCTGCATGGCACATGTTCTGAATTTAATAGTCCAACGTTTTGTCTCGAAGTACCCAGGATTCCAGGACGTTCTCAGGCAGTCCAGGAAGGTGTCGGCCCATTTCAGACGGTCCTACACAGCCATGGCACGCCTTGCTGACATTCAGCAGCGGTACAACATGCCAGTCAGGCGTTTGATTTGCGACAGCCAGACTCGCTGGAATTCAACGCTCCTCATGTTGGAACGTCTGCTGCAACAACAAAGAGCCGTCAACGAATACCTGTTTGAACTGGGTGGTAGGACTGGATCTGCAGAGCTGGGGATTTTTTTACCCCGTTACTAGGTGCTTATGCGCGATGCCTGCAGGCTCATGCGCCCTTTTGAAGAGGTTACAAATATGGTCAGTCGCACCGAAGGCACCATCAGCGACCTAATACCCTTTGCTTTCTTCCTGGAGCGTGCCGTGCGACGAGTGACAGATGAGGCTGTAGACCAGCGTGACGAGGAGCAGGAAGCGCACGATTTCTGGTCGGAATCACCAGAACGAACCCAGGCACCTGCTGCAACGCAGGGAGAGGTGTCAGAAGTGGAGTCAGAGGAGGAAGGTGGCTTTGTGGAGGAGGAGGACCAACAGGAGCAGGCTTCCCAGGGGGCTAGTGGTGACCTTTTGGGGACCCCTGGTCTTGTACGTGGCTGGGGGGAGGAGACCGTGGATGATGCAGTCCTTGATAACGAGGAAGCGGAGATGGATACCTCTGCATCCAACCTTGTGAGAATGGGGTCTTTCATGCTGTCATGCCTGTTGAAGGACCCCCGTATCAAGAGGCTTAAGGAGAAGGACCTGTACTGGGTCGCGACTTTACTAGACCCTCAGTACAAGCATAAAGTGGCAGAAATGTTACCAACATACCACAAGTCTGAAAGGATGCTGCATTTACAAACCAGCCTGCAAAACATGTTGTACAATGCTTTTAAGGGTGATGTCACTTCAGGAACTCATCAACATTCCAGGGGCAGAGGTGCCAGTAATCCTGCCACGAGCGCACCTGCAAGGACAAAGCACTTTGGCCACTCTGTAACGTCAGACATGCAAATGTTTTTTTGTCCAAGGCAGCGGCAGAACCCTTCTGGATCCACCCTCAAAGAACGCCTCGACCGGCAGGTAGCGGACTACCTGGCATTAACTGCAGATATCGACACTCTGAGGAGCGATGAACCCCTGGACTACTGGGTGCGCAGGCTTGATCTGTGGCCAGAGCTGTCACAATTTGCCATGAACCTCTTGTCTTGCCCCGCCTCAAGTGTCCTCTCAGAAAGGACCTTCAGTGCAGCAGGAGGGATTGTAACTGAGAAGAGAACTCGCCTAGGTCACAAAAGTGTGGATTACCTGACCTTTATTAAAATGAATGAGGGGTGGATCTCGGAGGGTTACTGCACGCCGGAAGACTTGTTCTGAGTTTCTGATTCTGACTCCCCATGCAGCTGTCCTTCTCTGCACGCCTCATGACTCCACACACAGCTGTCCTTTAGCGTCCTCCTCCCTCCACCACCGTTACAAACTAGGGTGCAAACCCTACTGGTTTAATTTGAATCCAGGTAAATCCTGAGTTTTTCTGGCCTCTGTGCTTCAGTGGCTGTGACAAAAAAAGGAATATTTTCAGCATTTATATGGCATATTTTTTCTGGCCTCTGTGCTTCAGTGGCTGTGACAAAAAAAAATGAATATTTTCAGCATTTATATGGCATATTTTTTCTGGCCTCTGTGCTGCAGTGGCTGTGACAAAAAAAAATGAATATTTTCAGCATTTATATGGCATATTGTTTCTGGCCTCTGTGCTTCAGTGGCTGTGACAAAAAAAAGGAATATTTTCAGCATTTATATGGCATATTGTTTCTGGCCTCTGTGCTTCAGTGGCTGCGACAAAAAAAAGGAATATTTTCAGCATTTATATGGCATATTTTTTCTGGTCTCTGTGCTGCAGTGGCTGCGACAAAAAAAAATTAATATTTTCAGCATTTATATGGCATATTTTTTCTGGCCTCTGTGCTTCAGTGGCTGCGACAAAAAATTTTTTATATTTTCAGCATTTATATGGCATATTTTTTCTGGCCTCTGTGCTTCAGTGGCTGCGACAAAAAAAAATTATATTGTTT
This sequence comes from Xenopus laevis, assembly GCF_017654675.1. NCBI lineage: Eukaryota > Metazoa > Chordata > Amphibia > Anura > Pipidae > Xenopus > Xenopus laevis. The sequence goes on from NC_054371.1 coordinate 183,493,804, forward strand.
CATTTATATGGCATATTTTTTCTGGCCTCTGTGCTTCAGTGGCTGCGACAAAAAAAATTTCTATTGTTAGCATTTATATGGCATATTTTTTCTGGCCTCTGTGCTTCAGTGGCTGTGACAAAAAAAAAAAGGAATATTTTCAGCATTTATATGGCATATTGTTTCTGGCCTCTGTGCTTCAGTGGCTGTGACAAAAAAAAGGAATATTTTCAGCATTTATATGGCATATTTTTTCTGGCCTCTGTGCTGCAGTGGCTGCGACAAAAAAAAATTAATATTTTCAGCATTTATATGGCATATTGTTTCTGGCCTCTGTGCTTCAGTGGCTGCGACAAAAAAAACATAATTTTTCAGGAAAGTACACATGCCTAATTTTTCAGGGTTCTGCAACAGTGGCAAAATCGCATCTTTTATGGTCACCGCAGGTGATCAATAAAGTAGACCAAAACTGGGCCCACACTGCAGAATCTGTGTTTTTTGGTTCGCTTCACTGTACATTGAATTACCTCTGCCTGACCGTGCACGTGCGCACAAGCACGGTGACTGCTAAACACACCACTACAGAAATATTGCCACCAACAGGACGAACATCCTGGAGGTGACAAGCTCAACTAGTAATTAACAACTATTATTTGCTCACTTGACGGTATCATTCATTAAAGCTCTTTGCGTTTTTTTGCGTTGCAGTAAGCGCCGCGTTTCGTCTTTGCGTGTGAACAGGCTGTAACCTTTACACGACTTGATTGGCATGTAGACGCCGGACGTTTTAAAGCAGTTTATTACACAAGTTTAGAAATGTAGTGTGATTTCTGCCCTTTACAGCACAAAACGCAGCGCTGTGTCAACAATGGATTTTTCAGATACATTTTTGCCCTTGATCCCCCTCTGGCATGCCACTGTCCAGGTCGTTGCACCCTTTAAACAACTTTAAAATCATTTTTCTGGCCAGAAATGTCTTTTCTAGCTTTTAAAATTCGCCTTCCCATTGAAGTCTATGGGGTTCGCGACGTTCGCGAACCGTTCGCATTTTTGACGCAAGTTCGCGAATATGTTCGCAAACTTTTTTTCCAACGTTCGCTACATCCCTAATCACTGACCAGTGCACGCTTGTTTTCCACTCGATTAGCCCCTCACACACTCCCAGGTAAGCCCTGCGCCCCACTCTCACACTACAGGCTGAGAGTGGGGCAAAAGCCCACCTACTGCATGTCAACAGTTGCTGAAACAAAACTCCCAGCATCCTGGCGCTGGGTTCTAGGATTCTACTTGTGAAACATTGATATAATATCTTTAATTGTACTGCTGACAACTTTCCCTGCTATATCAGCTATATCCGACAGTGCTTACCTTAGCTTTTTGGTGCAAAACAATGCACATTTTTACCATGTTTTTGAGCATTCACTTGCTCTTTCAGCTAAAAGCTGCTGCATTTCTCACCCTAGGCTTATACTCGAGTCAATAAGTTTCCCAGTTTTTGTAGGTAAAATTAGGTACCTCGGCTTATACTCAGGTCGGCTTATACTCGAGTATATACGTTACTTTTATGTTGAAGAAATGATCTAAACCTTTTTCTTAATAAAAAGCTAGAATCTTTAATGAAGACATTTTTGCTTTGTGGTGTCTCATCAACAGTTGAATTATGTGGTCCTATTTATTTATTTACTATTTCCTAGCAATGAGTGTATAACAATCTGCATTATTATGCTCAAGTTCCCCTGCTTAGGGATAATACTAATACAATTTTGGATCTTTAACCTGTGTCCACTAATATCTTAACACAGCCTTGCCCTTATCTACACCAGCATGGTGCATCAGAAGTTTACATTTTTCAAGAAGGACAGATAATCTGCAATTCAACATGGGATGAATACTTGTGGGCATCCTGGTTGGAAAGTAAATAATTTTTGTCCCTATACACCTATATGAGTTCAACTTTCAGGGGGGATTTTATTTAAAAAAATGTTAAATGTTAAATTTGTAAAAAGGATATTTGTTATATTAAACTTAAACATATTGCAATTCAAACTCAAAGGGGGAATGTAATAAAATTCACTAAGAGCAAAATTAAATAAAAATTCACCTGTCAAAATGAAATATTCTTCATTAGGCTTTTATTGCATTGCAAATCTTAATTTCACATTGCGAACCTTTACAGTTTGATTGCAAACGTTGAGTCTTTGAGGTCTTTAAGCAGTCAATAATGGAGCAAACATGGCCGATAACATTTCTGTCTTTGCGACAGTTTTTTTGCACTACCAACGCATAATTTATTCCCCCTAAAGTGTTTTTTGCATGAGCCATTTATATTATTAATTAAAACAAATATGTTTTAAAATTAAAAGACACAGCTCACCTTGACTTCAAACCCTCTTTATATGGCCTGTGTTTGAAATGTGTATACACCATTCCTTTTAACAAAGACAATTGTTTGGCTTTGAAAATAATTCTCTGATTAACATGCTTTAGAGAATCCAGTTATAGCCAGGACATTGCTTCAAAAAATAACATTTTGTGCCCTGAGATTAAACACATTATCAGTGTCATGACCATTTTTGATCTTAAACTTGCAACTGTAATCTCTAGAGAAATGTGTTACTGGAATGTTAATGTATTGCTTTTCTGACCTTTCAAATCCTCACTTTGTTATAACCTCGAAGCATTCCTTTCCTTCCATTCTGTGCTAAAATAGAAACTCTGATGTATCTGTAAGCAGAAAAGCTCAGATAAAACCACATTATTTTAGAGGCAATAGCATTTTCATTCCCCACAATGCAAACTCTAATGTTTCTGTCACACTAGGTAACTTAGAGAACATAAAATATGTTGTAGTTACCAGCTGTACAGTGCTCATCTTTTAGAATGCATTCTGAATCATGACATATCTGTCAAACTCAATGTTTTCTAGTGTATCAAACAATGGATAAGGATTCAGTCACCTTTCTTTGTGGGGAAATTGAGGCAGGGAACAGGCTCTGATGTCATGGGGTGGGGTTGTGATGTCATAGAGCAGGAGCTGACATAATGGGGCAGGGCTACATTGTGGTGATCGGCAATTGGCTGATGACCACATCAATCAAAGGAGTTCACAAGCTAGGTTGTCCAGTTCAAAACCAAAATATATAAACCCTACATATGAATTTTAAGTAGTGGTGCCAGCAGATAAATTACCATATTGAAAAAACAAACATTCTTCTGCTGCTTATGCCATAGATATGTGTAAGTATCTCTAAGATCTTGAAAAACAGTATTCCCTTTATCAAGCACGTCCTTCAATCACACATTTGTCTCAATAGTAATATGGCCCACACTTTATATAAATTATTCTGTATACTCTCTATAAACGTCTGTATAGTCTCTATAAATCTATATATAATTCTGGAATGAGTGTTTTCTGGCCTTTCTAAGTGCTGGGAACAGAGACCCTTTCATTCATGATATTGCTTCTTTGCCTTCAATTAAGGGTGTGTTCAAGGTTATAAATAGATAATTTACCAGTCTCAATAAGGCCAGGCTAAAGCATATGAATCTCTTGACTCAGAGGTAAAATACTTGACAAATAAAATTAATACACATACTGGGGAATGGTAAAAAAACTCATTATCTGTACAAATAATCCTGCATATTCCAAAAAAGGGCTACAACCACCTTTCCCAATAGCAAAATATAATTGCCACTAGGAAATTAAACTCAAACCAAGTTAATCAAATAGCAGTTACTTAAAACATGTTTATTATGATTAATAGTGTGGAGTACAAAAACTGTTATGTTCAAAATAAAAAGTAGCAAAACGATCAAATGTTGTCAGTTTGACCTTACAAGGATGAAGCGAATCAGAGGGCATATTGATGAAGTGCAGGAAGATCCCAAAAATTTAGTAAAATACCATATTATTGTGACTTTGCATGTGGCCCTGTGGACATAGCTCTTTAAACTCTCAGAACAGAGCACAAAGAACTATGTCTTGGACATCATTCAGATGCACAAACAAAGGAAACCACATAGGGCAGAAGACACAGTGGATCACTATACATAACAAGAGCATTAGACAGGCATTAAGTACAGGCTGCTTTGTGCCTGACAGCACTCTACATTCAAAATCTGGCACAAAGTGCAGAGAGCAGACCTACAGTATAAAGGATTAAGTTTACAGTTTACAGAGCCAAATAACCTAGTGTGTGATATTGGTTCAGTATCATCAAGGGGCAGCAATCAATTCCATTAGAAGCTCATTATTAGGGACGGTTGCCATGCTACCTAGTTTAGACTGAATTTTATTAAGCAAAATTGTAGTATGTTATATTACTGAAACATGTTTAGGTATAATGTGCATAATCAATACCTCTGCTTATTATATGCCAGTCGCATACTCATCTAAAGTCTGCTAGTGTAAATGTCTATATATATATATATATATATATATATATATATATATATATATATACAGTGTATATATATATATATATATATATATATACATATATATACAGACTCCAACGGTTTAAGCACGCTCACGCAGTAGTATCTATCAGCCCAGGTGCTAGTCCTTGCCGTTAGTATACAAGTCCTCACAAGTAGGAATGCACACTGGGATTTTAATAAAATCTTCACTTTTTATTAAGTCATAATATTAAAAGAAAACAGGTTGAATATATATATATATATTATATATATATATATATAATATACATCTGGGGGATTATTTACTAAACTCCGAATGCAAAAATCCCGAAAATGTTTTTTCGGAATTTATTAAACCCTGAGGATGAAAAAGTCTGAATCAGAAAATCTGCATCTCAGACCTGTTGAGGTTGCATATAAGTCAATGGGAGAAGTCCCAAGGATTTTTTGATGTGTGTTGGGTTTTGTGCAATCCCCCGAAGTTTTCTGGGTTTTCCGGCAAAAAAGCATAAGAGTTTTCGGGTGAAAAATAACAAAAAAAACTGAAAATCAGATTATTTCCCGCAAAGCAAATTTTTGGGAAAATGTAATAATAAATAAGGGTAAAAACCCGAGCTGATATGATTGGAGTTTGTAGCAGAAAATGCTGAGATAAAATTGGACTTTGATAAATAACCCTCATAGAGTATATATATATATGTATATTGGAAAAATTTACATTCATATTTATATATGTATACGTATATATATATATATACATATATATATATATATATTTATATATATATAAACACTAGTACTAGTATATAAAAAATATAAAATTGATAGCGATAGTGATCTTTATCACGTTGACAGCTTCCATACAGATGTTTCCATGTTCCTTTTTTAATTGACAATTTAAAACATGGTACTCCACATTACTGAAACACCTTATCATTATAACTTGCATAAACTGCAGGGGTTCCTAAATATCTTAGCAATTGGTTGCAAATTTCAGTACAGAAGAAAAATAACCCACACAGTAAATTTTAGTGATTAGGTCTTATACCAGGTCACTATTAAACTGCAGGGTAGCTTTCATTTTTTAAATATGTTACCTTAATGTGAACCTTTCAATAAATACAAGAGCATGACAAACAGATGTATTTGGCCTAAAGTTCACATATATTTTATCAACACATCCAAGCCACCCTGCAGGAGAAACATTAAAAAAAAAGTATTCAAAAGGACAATAAAAGATTGATGACTGCAAAGATGATCAAACATCGATTTGAGAATCATTATATATGAATTCATTTTTAAAAGATCAAACAAACCGGCCTATTGCATAGATCATTTAAACTGATTGATTCAAACAAAAATTGTAATTTATCATAGTCTCTTGGCCATCAGAAATTTATCTTGGACACCCAAAATAACAAGTTGTCTAAGATGTGGAATTTAACATTTTTTCCCTGCATTCGATCAATAGCTATATAGAACAAACTGGCACAAGGGTACTCTTTCTTAGCTGATTAATCAGAATTAAAATGATTCAGAATGAGTAATTCTGACTGAATCAAATCCATTTTAATCGAATTCTGTATTTGTTTTAATAAATTCTAAAATGAATATAGATGGTTTGAAGTATGATACATTTATTAATCACTACAGTTGACAGTAGTGTTGTATAGAGTAATTGTACTGAGTATTCCCATATACTTTATCCTTCAAATATATCCTTACAGTCAAAACATTGCATTATATTTACTGTACTGACCCCAGGCAGTTTTTCAGAACAGGGTCCTTCATGCACGAGTTGAGGACTGATTATAGAATCATAATTGGGGCCACTTTGTACTATATTAATTAATATGAAGAAGAGACAATGCAATACAATTTGCAAGCCTGTATATAGATGGAGCAAAAAAAAAAAAAGCACACATTATCCTCAACCATTTTAACATATGCCACTACTGTCACTAAGTTAATAGAGTATCATTGCCATATGTTCACTGAAATAAATACTGTAACATGTTTTGTTGTTTTGTGCAATGCAGATCTAGATATATAAAAATGAGAGTTTACAGAAATGCACAGCAGAGACAGTTTCCTGTATAATTATCTACAGGAAATATTAGGGTCTGGTGGTAAGGATTTTGTTAAAGTGTCCGCCCTATTGTTTCATTTGTTTGGCAGACAGCCCAAAATGAATGAAACTGCACGAAGTAAAGAGGAGTCAGGGCTGGAACTAGGCTAAAGCTGGCCATAGACGCAAAAATCTGCTTGCACGAATCAATGTACGATCAGACTTTCCCATCTCCCGACCCTCCACTAACCATTCAGATCAAAGTCTTACCAATGCGATCAAATAAAGTAGTAAAAGAACAGATCAGCCTATGCTCTGCCCCTGACAGCAATCGTACGATAGTTATGTCCAACAAAAGCTAGTGAGTCTCCCACTGAAAATCATACGATCAGCAATACAAGCAGAGATATTATCTGCAGCCGACAGAAATTTCCTAACCTGTCCGATTGACCAAATGACTAATCCACGATTCATACTTTTGGATCGTTGCATCTATGGCCAGCTTAAAGTCAATAGAGGCACATGCCTAGGTTGCAACATTAGGGGGGTGCTAGGCACATACCTCTTCTGTCACCTATACCTAGTCAAAACATTTGTCATCCTCGCCACCTGTAGGTACATCTTGTACTTCTAACCTTTATTCCACTTCAACACATATGCATGTGCTCATATATGCATATTTGCGAACCTGGGTTGCCTTGGGCTTCTGGATTGGTACTGAGAGGAGAGGAGGCTTTTCTGCATCTGCTAGTGATAGTTAAAGTACATTGCCAGATGACTTTTTCAAACATGCAATTAACACTTGTTGATAGTTGTACTATATGTGAAGAAAAATCTAAGGTCTCAGTAAAACTCACCAATTGAGAGAAGAGGTCCAGGTGCATCACCCTGAACTTTCAGCTAAGGGAGCGGACCACCATGTAGAAAAAAGAGCCGGCACTTCCAAAGACCAATCCTCCAGGCAGTCTTGTCAAATCATAAGTAGTTTAATTAAAATGCATCAGTTAATAGCACTCCTCAAGCAGAATCATGAGTTTAAATCTGCCTTTCAAAAAAGCAAATACATTTTTTATATTTAATTTTGAAATCTGACATGGGGCTAGACATGCTGTCAGTTTCACAGGTGCCCTCAGTCATGTGATTTCTGCTGTGATGAATTTTTGTCACTCTTTACTGCTGCACTGCAAGTTGAAGTGATATCACCACCCTTCCATTCCTAAAAATCCAAGTCTAGCTATCCAAAGTTAAAACACCTTCAGTTACATTGAGTTGGGGAAACAATAGTAATTCCATTGTGTTGTTTCTTTCTGAAAGCACATGGCCAGGCAAAGTTGCCTGAGCTGGCTGCATACACAGTGATATTACAACTAAAAAAATACATTTATTGATTCAAGAACAACCACTTTATGGGGCAGATCTATCAAAGATTGAGGTGAATTTTCAAATGAAAAAAAAATGAATTTTGAGCTATTTTTTGTGTACTTTTTGTGTAATAGTCAAAATTAGAATTTGAAAAAAAATTAAAAAATTAGAATATTGAAATTTATCATGTACTGTCTCTTTAAAAATTTGACTTCGACGATTCACCATCTAAAACCTGTTGAATTGCTGTTTTAGCCTAGGGGGACCTCCTAGAACCTATTTGAAGTGAATTGGTGGACACTGAAAAATCGTTTTTTTTGGAAATAACTTTGAATCGAATTCGAACTAATGCGTTATTCCTTCGATTTGAATCATTCAAATTTGGGCGAATATGGACCTATTTGATTGGAAACTGACCTATTCATCCCATAAAAACTTTTACTTAATTTCGGTTGGTCTTTTTGAATTCGAATTTCGAAGTTTTTCCAATTCGAAATTTGACCCTTGATAAATATGTCCCTATAATGTGCTCAGTGTAATTTAATAATAAAAACAATACCATAAAAATCATGACACAATCCCTTTAAAGAATATGTAACTACTGTAGTGATGTCTATTGTAAACATTTCTGAAGAACCAGGTGGATATGGCCACTGTGTGATATGTACCGAACCCTGATATTTTCTGGGTGAGTGCTGCTATTGAATATGACTTAGAAAACATTTTACCAACCAACTGCAGTTTTATTTTAGTAATCTAATTCTAACATTGTAAGTCTCTTAAGCTGGCCATAGACGCAAAGATCCGAACGTACAAATCCTCGATTCGTATGATTTTCGGATCGTGTGGAGTTTCCCGACATTTATCTTGCCATGCCAATTGGGTGTTCAGTTGATCAGACAGGTTAAAAGATTTCTGTCGGCTGACGATCATATCTCTGCATGTATTGCTAATGATCCTCAGTAGGAGACTGTCACTGTCAGCTTTATTGGACAAATACTTTCCTACAAGTACTGTGGGGCAGAACATCGGCTAATCTGTTCTTTACTGCTTCGTTTGATCTGAATGGTTAGTGGCAGGTCGGGGGATGAGGACACACAATCGTTCGTCCGATATTGCAGGGAAATTTTTGCGTCTATGGCCAGCTTTATACTGTACATCTGGAAGATTTGAAATGCAGTATTGCACATCAGAGTTTAAATTAAAAAAACATAAACATAATTAAAAAAAAAATTCTTCACTGAAGAAACATTTAACTAAAAATAACTATTGAAAGTAGACAATAAATTAGTTATATGGAAATTAGTGTCTCCAAAAATGTAAGCTTGGTTTGCCAAAATAAAAGCTCTTTCACTAAAATCCAGGTAAAAATCTGGAGCATTCAGACAGAGCACTCATAGGATGCAGTTTCCATTGCTACATAGGAATAAAAAATGACTTGCCTGAAAAGGGGACACAACATTTCCTTATACTATTAGCCTTTAAAGACATCAGCTGAAGTCTTCTATTTTTTTTTTTTTAACAAAGCTTTATTGAAATAAAGTACAGAAACACGGTCAATAAGCAGGTTCACAGGAGTACAATCAATAAGCATTTTAGACCATTACAGTATACATCAATTTAAGATTATATTCTCTTTTTTGTTTTTTATTGATTTTATTGTATTCCGCATTTATACTTTCAATAAACCTATGTATGGTGTCGTATCTCTGTACCAATAAAACTACCAGAACAACCTAACTCAACTCGTGCTTTACTGCGTTGTGTGCTTGTCAAGCTCTACCTATAGTGCCTAAGTTTCCAAGAGAAACAGGTGTACCATCTAATTAACTCTATTGGGGAATGCTAGGGTGGGTGTTTAGGCCCTCAAGCAGGATTCTCATGAATGTCCATCCATGGGGACCAAATTTTTGTAAATTTCGCCGGGCAGCCCCTTCTAGTATAAAGAAGTTTGTATAACGGTACTGCAGAGATGATCAGGGATTCCCAGAACCGAATAGTTGGGGCTAAGTCTGCTTTCCATTTTAAGGTAATAGATTTGCGGGCATAAGCGAACATTACGGAGATCAATGCTTTCTCAGCCATTGTTGGGGCTAAGTCAGATACGTGGTTCAGCAACATCCCAAGAGGCTCTACTACAAGTTGAATATCCATCATGTCGGAGATATACTGAGCTACATCTCTCCAAAACCTCTGTATCTTAGTACAGGACCACACCATTTGAATAAAGTCTGCCGGGGAAAGGTGTCAACGGGGACATTCACCAACCTGGGATGGTGACATTTTAGCTAATATATTCGGAGTAAGATATGCTCTGTGTAAGAATTTATATTGTACCATTTTATCTCTGGACGCTACTAAATGGTCAAAAATGGAATCCAGAATCTCCTTCCATGTCTCAGTGTCCAATTCAGGGATATCATTTTGCCATTTCCCCAGCAACTTGCCCAGTGGGGATTTCCCTGCCGTTATTAGAGTGGCATAAAAACCAGACAAACTTTTCACGTGTGTATTAGTGAGGGCTCTTACTTCTAATTGAGTGGGCTCAGTTGTTACCCGCATCCCCCTAAATTGTGATTGTGTGGCATGCCTAAGCTGAAGGAATCGGAAAAACATTTTATTGGGCAGGTCGTATTTAGCTTTAAGCTCTGCAAAATCCATCAGTTTACCCTCAACCATAATATCTCCCATGTACTTGATGCCACAAGAGGCCCAAGCTTGGGGGTCTGGAATGGTTTGCATGTGCGGTAGTTTAGGATTGCACCATATGGGTGTGAGTTTCGAGCAGTAATCTACCGGTTTTGGAAGGAGACCATGAGCTGTATTCCAAGCCCATACTATTTCTCTCATAGGTGGCGTCGCTTTCGCTGTATATTGGCATCCTCTATAAAGGAGATTTTTAAGTTCCTCGTATGACCCAATAGCCTGGGCCTCTAGGCGAGTAGCAGGATTGTCTAGAGATGGGGTCATCCACCACTTTGCTATGACCAGCCTTGCAGCCAGGTAGTATAGAAAAAGGTTCGGGGCTGCCAGTCCCCCCGCCTGTGTTGGGAGCTGAAGTTTGACCATGGCAATTTTTGGCGTAGACGGGTGCCAATACAATTGTGTAATGGAACTCCTAAGATTTTTAAAATAACTGTTTGGGATCCTCACTGGAGATTGTCTAAAGACATATGTAAACTTGGGCAGCATGACCATCTTGAACAAATTTATGCGCCCAATCAGGGAGAGTGGCAAGTGTGTCCATGCTTTGATTTTTTGGTCCAACCCCTGAATGAGGGGCAATAAATTTAGCTCCACAAATTTACTCGGGTCCAAATGGATGTTAATGCCCAGGTATTTGAAGTGGCCTGTCCAGTTCAAGCCATGAGGTAGTACAGGCGGGGGGGTTGGCAGGGGGTCTATTGGGAATAATGCAGATTTGCCCCAGTTTACCTTTAGACCAGAGTAGGTAGTGTGTACATTAATGATATCAAGTGCCGCCCCCAGGTCTCTGTCTGCATTAGCTAGATACAGCAGCGTGTCGTCTGCAAACAGGGATATCTTTTCAGTGACCTCACCCAATTTGAGGCCTTCTATTCTGGGTGATTGTCTTATCATGTAAGCTAAAGGTTCCATGGCCACTGCAAAGAGCAAGGGAGACAGTGGGCACCCCTGCCTAGTTCCCCTGTTTAGCCGGAATGGGCAGGAGGAGTTGTGATTCGAGCGGATAGTGGCCTCAGGAGCCCTGTACAGCATTTGTACCCATTTCAGGAACCTGGCAGGAAAACCCATACATTCCATCACCGCCCACAGATAGGACCATTCCACTGAGTCAAATGCCTTCTCGTTATCTAGGGCAGCAACGACTCTAGTGGTGGAGTTGTCATGGGTCACTGTGAGATTTGTGTACAGCCTCCTAATATTTATGTCAGTGGTCCTTGTGGGAATAAATCCTGACTGGTCTATATCAATGAGTTGCATAATAACCGTATTAAGTCGTCTGGCAAGAACTTTTGCTAGTATTTTGGCATCGCAGTTCATCAAAGAAATCGGTCTATAGGAGGCGCATTGTTTAGGATCTTTATTTGGCTTAGGGAGGACTATAATTAGGGCTTTGTTCATCGAATCTGGCAGGGGGGGTGCCCTCTCTGACGTCATTAAATAGTTGTATCAGACTGGGGGTCAACTCTTTTTGAAAAGTTTTATACCATTCCATAGGGAGACCGTCTACACCAGGCGTTTTCCCTCTCGGAAAGGAATTAACAGCTTCTGCAATTTCTTGGGCAGATATGGGTGAGTCCAGTAACAGCCGACTTTGTATATCTAGTGTTGACATATCTATCTGCCCCAGGTACCTCAGTATATCTTCGTAGTTAAATTCTAGTTTGGAGCTATAAAGGCTTGCATAATATTCCTTGAATGTGTCATTTATTTCCCTGGGGTCAGTGGTAGTGAGCCCTGGTCTCTGTTCTATTACAGGTATCGCTGTTTGCTGGGCAGGGTCCCTACTAAGGTAAGCCAGTAGCTTACCACATTTATCTCCCGACTCAAGGACATTTGTTTTTTGGTAGATAATACTTTTCTTAACTGCCTCCGTTTGGGCTAGAAGGAGTGCTACTTGTGCATTTTGCCAGGCAGCCATGGTGGCCAGATTGGGGTTGGCTATATAGTGAGCTTCCGTGGACTCCACTTCCTTTTGTTTCCCCTCCATATGTACCACGGCTTGGTTCTTGGCCTGTCGTATTAACATAGAGTACTCCCCCCTGATATACGCCTTGAGAGCGTCCCAGAGAATGGAGTTAGTAGCTGGTCCTGCATTTATTGCTAAGAATTCAGTAATTGAGGAGGCTATGGGCGTTAAGAGATCTGGATGATTTATCCAGTGTTGACTCAGGCGCCATGTATTGTCTTGGGGTTCAGGACTGACTTGAATAGTAAGGCTAAGGGGAGAGTGATCCGAAATCCCCCTGGTTAGAATTTGAATTCCTGTAGCTGCCCGTGCAATCTCCGGTGACCCCAATGCTAGGTCTATACGAGAGAGGGTACCATGGGCAGAGCTAAAGCAAGTAAACTGTTTAACCCCTTCATTGCGGACCCTCCACAGGTCGGTTAAGTGAAACGTGTCCACCCATTTCAATAATGCTGAGTCAGATCTGGTTGGAATTGGTAATCTGTCCAGGGCCTTGTTGAGCACATTATTAAAATCACCCATAAGTAGTATGGGCGCCATAGGTAGTGTAGAGATTTTGCCCATTACCGTCTGAAAATGGAGGGGGGATGTATACATTGGAAATCGTCCACTGCCCATAATAGAGAGGTGTAGTATCAGAAACCTCCCCCCAGGGTCAGATATCACAGTGTGCAGGGTGTACTGACACGTTTTCGCTATGAGGATGGACACCCCTCTAGAGTAGCTGGAGTAAGGTGCATGATATGCTGCCGCTATCCATGGCTTTTTAAGTGTCATGAGCTTACCCCCATCTAAGTGTGTTTCCTGAAGCAGTATAATTTGTGGGTTCTGCTTTCTCAGGAATTTGTTCACCAGACCCCTTTTGATTGGGTCACCCATTCCCCTAACATTCCAAGACAGCAATTTAATGCTGCACATTACAATCAGATAGTACATAAACTGCAGTATAACTTCCCATTACCTGTCCAACCTCCAACACCATAATTTATTCGTTTGTGGCACCAGAATTGGTAGTCCAGACAGCAAATAAAATTTATTGTGGTGAAGTGTAAACAAGATCAGTAAAGCATTGTGTAACTTCCCCTACCCCCACCCTATCCACCACAAACCCCAACCTGTAGCGGATCTGACTCCCAAGAACTGTTCGAATCAGTAAAAGTAACAAGACCAGAGTCTCAAAAGGTAAAGATATGCTCGTCAGTGTCAGTTATGGATGGTGGGCCCCGTGCCGGCCCCCTCACAGGATATATATGTGTGCATCCTAAGGCAGAAATATGCAAGTACGTCACCATAAAATATAGCTGTGCTGGGATTAGTCTCATACTTATCTGCGTGGAGATCTCGCAGGTCTATTATCCAGCCATGCGTCCACTTCCCTGGCTGTTGTAAAGAAGTGGGTTTGGCAATTAGCAACCACCCGCAATTTAGCTGGGTAAAGCATGGCATACGGCATCTGTAGTTGTATCAGCCTTTTCTTAACTTCTGCAAACTTCATGCGTTGTTTACGGATCTCAATTGAGTAGTCTGGGTAGACAGATATTCTGGAGTTTTCGTACATGATGTCCCCTTTGGCCCGTGCTTCTCGTAGTATTTTGTCTCTGTCTCTGTAGTTGAGGAGCCGTGCAATCATGGTTCTTGGCGGGGCTCCCGGTGGAGGAGGTCTGCCAGGCACCCTATGGGCGCGTTCAATCACAAATGTAGGTGAAGAGATCGAGGGGAAGGTTCTCTGGAGCCACTGTTCTAGAAAGACCTCAGGACGACCCCCCTCAGCTCTCTCAGGTAGACCGAGCAGTCGAATATTATTGCGTCTCAGCCTGTTTTCAAGGTCATCTGCTTTTGCCTCCGTAGTGGCCAGCCTTGATTCCATGGACTGTATCCGTTCCTGGAAAGGGTTAACTGTATCCTCAAGTTCACCCACACGTCTCTCGACCTCTTGGGTGCGCTCTCTAATGTTCTGTATGTCATGCCGAAGTATAGTAAAGTCAGAGCGGAGTTCATCCATTTTGCCAATAGTGGTGGCATGGTTGCTGTGTAGCAGGGACACTATCTCAGCCAGGGTGTTACTCTCCAGCAGGGTAGAGGCAGAGCTGTGTGCTATGTCCCCAGACCCTAGCAAGTCTGCCTGCTGCGTGCTAGCCCCCTCCCCCATCTCCAGTGAAACATGGGATTCCTGCATGACTGCGTCAGCCACCTCCAGGACAGGGGGATTAACTGTGGCCCTGCTGCCCCTATCACTAGGCTCACGGACAAAGCGCTCCAATTTATGCGCAGCCTGAGCTGCTCACCTTGCTGCTGCTGCTGTGCGGCGTCTACAGAGCGCCTGCGGTCGCCATCTTGGAGTTTTGCCTCAGCCTGTGCGCGCCTCGTTTTTGGCGTGTGATTGCGGTTTCTGCCCATTCCAACTGTACCGATCGGTGTGGGGTAGACAGCGGAGCGGTAGGGGAGGTTGCAGGTATGTTACCCAGCCCTCAGGATGCACTTTTAATGGGCTGACAGTGGGGTCCGGTACGGAGCTCCGTGTAGCACGTCTTTCCTCCTCTACATGCGGCCCCGCCCTCCTGAAGTCTTCTATTTAAATACAAACTGCTTAGGGAAGTTTTAAAAAATCCCAAAGGGTTCTCCATTATTACTTTTTTCTCAAACACAAGCTAATCCATTTTCCTATGATAATGTAACAGCAAGTTATTTTAGGAAGCTTGAGAACTCGCATAGAATATGCTAAAATAGATTTATTTTGTCAGTTGTGATTTTAAAGCCTACAAAATTTTAGCTCTTGAATTGATAATGCTTTCCCTTGTGCACTACAATATGGTTGACAAATTGATTTCTTAAGTGCTTAAATATAATGAAATAAATGTATTTTTTGATAAAACCATGAAGCAATCACTGACAAATCTAGATTTCTGTATTATTAGATTTACAGAGGGTTGGCTCTAATAAATTAGCATATAAATTAAAATATAAATTAAACTAGCTATTTAGAACTTGTACATGGTTTACTGCCATATTCTCTTTCATAAAATCTACTTTACTTCATACTGTATTTGTTAATGATTCAACAAGATAAAACAACTGCCAAGATTCAATTAATTCATTTATAAAGAGAAAACATGCAAAATAATAAAAATATAGAGAGAGATGGTATTCATTACTAGCCAAGTAATTTATCTTTTTTTACCCAATTAAACATGAATTAGGAAAAAAAATATGCTGCAAATCACATTAATGGAAGTAAAATATACCATCTTGACAAAAACAGCCAATGTCTGGCAGATTTATCAACATTCAAACTCAATTTTTCACCACAGTTTAAAGTTTTTTTGTGGTGAAAATTGTGAATTCAAGTTTCAGAAAATCTAATTATTTTACATGCATTTAGCCAAAACCCCTCACAAACACAAATATAATAAAAATTCATCTTTTAAAAACTGAAGAGTTGATGTAGATGTAAAGTTACTTTAAAATTCAAGTTTTTGAAATGAATATGAAATATGGCAGATTAATTTAAAATAATGGGTAGAATGTGATTTCATATAAAGGGTAGAATGAGACTGCATTATACTTGTCACTCACATTTTTATGACATCGAGTTTTTGAAATTCAAGTTTTTTTTAATAAATAACATTTAAGATTTTTGAGTTTTTGAGTTTTCTCTAATTAGAAAAAAATCTATATATGATCTAAATCCAGTTTAAGAATGGACATCAAACCCTATGTTAAAAACTTAAACCTTTCTGGTTTTCACTCTCAATACCCATAGACCAGAAATAATCTGTTGCCCTTTCATTGCTAGCCATTTGCTATCATCTTCAGTGGTTTGGCTCTTTGAGGAAATTGCAGCTACAATTATATGGTAAGCAAAATCATACCTATCATCCTGTTTTAGTAAAATGCTTTTTTATTTGTACTGTTGAACTGCAAGTGGGAGCAATTTAATTACATGCAATTATGTGTAATCCAAGTCTTAAAGTGATACTGACACTCTTTAAAAAAACTATTCTTTAAAATATTTGTGTACATTAAAAATGACCTATAGGTCATGTTGATCATTTTTCACTGATAGGTAATTGTTACCTGAAGTTCCTAAACCTGACTGTTGTGACAACCTGAAATATGGCAGCCCCTTCATAGAGAAACATGGATCAAATAATTTAAAAGCATTGAGCAAATAGTTTCATGGCAAAATTATCAATAGCACGCAATGACAGTGTTATAATCCCCTTTTAGAGACATAACTACAGTTATTCTGACCTTAAATAGAGCAAATATACAATATCTAAAAGAAGGCTGCTCTTGGTTTTTTTGTGATCCAGTCATCTGGATTCAATCCAAATGAGATCAGTATAATCTGGTAAATACATAAATGGGACAACTGCACATGAGCCACACTCGGTAATATTTTTTATTTTTTATTATTCTTTATGCATATTCTTTATTCTTTCATGCAATGGCACTAGAAATTGGGGGGAAATTCTGCATTTTGGCAAAGAAATATGGTGATTGCACTTGAAATTGCACTTTGCTCTGTGCGTTTAGGTAGGTTAATGCGTCCTTGAGAAAGTCGGGACACGACGAAAAACATTGGGAAACAGATTTAACAGACTTTATTGATGAACAATCATATTCTGCTCAATTGTAAGTGCAATATATCTTTCTTTGATTAAAGGTGTTGATACAATTTTACACAATGGGAGTGCACCCCTTTTTTATGTTTATTAATGCAACCTTTTATGATTTTATGTCATGGTCTAGCAATATAGTCAACCTTTTTTGAGAATCATATTTATTCTTTTTCATATTTTTTATCATAGTCCTTATAATTCCATTCTAAAGGATGTGTTGCTCACTTACAGCGCCCACAGCAATTTAAATTGGAACCACCCTATATACTGTTTATTAATATATATTATATATTGAGATCGAATGTTTCCTATCAGGGCCAGTGGAGTCAACAGAAATTCAAGAACAGTGAAACACAGAGAAACATGAGTAGACCTACGAAAATGCTGTGTGGGCTTCAAATATTGAATTGTCACACCACTGACACAGTGACATGGTACGATTGCTTGGCACTAGCCTCTTGCCATGGACTTGGTACACCATGACATTTTCATAAGAGGAGATAATGAGAGATAATGAGAACACCAAAATAATGTATGCATGAGGATTGAAAACAAAATGCAAAGCATACATTTATTAGCATAACTATGGAATTTTGAAAATATATATTATGGTCAAATAGTTGATGCTAGAACTTGTGACTCATCTTTGTATCAGTGGCCCCCTTCTTTAGCATGTTGTTATTATTAAAGCATTACAGAGTTATGTTTACCCCTTCTATGAAGGGCAAGGTGCAAGTGCAAGAGTGGGGTATAACATTATGTTAGCTCAAAATATTACTCCTAAATACAACAATTGCAAATAGCATACATTTTATTGATAAACTAAGTCTATAACACTTAATTAACAGGTAATTGACTCTTTTTAAAAAAGATCATGTTTGCCTGTTACCCATGGGTCTAATACCAAGCTCTTGACTTTAGAAAGCAATATCATCACATGTTTTATTCAGTCATTTGGTAAATATATATTAATTATTATGTTTATTATGTTTAGTGTGATTTTAATTTATTTAAAAATGCACAGTTACTGCAGCAACAGCCTGTTTAAAATATATATTTCAAATAAGTAAATACAAAAAATAACATGATTCCTGTTACCAAAGTCAATAAGGTCTTGGTTGAATTAAAACTAAAATCCTTGCACAGCTTTATAAGTATGTGGGATAATATGCAGTGCACATTGACTTTAAGAGGGTTATTTATTTAGGTTGAGTTATTATTATTATTAAGATGTATTTTTAGAGCACCAACATATTGCGCAGCACTGTAAAAGGAATGAGCTTATACAAAGAAATCACATGAATTACAAACATATAACATACAGAGTTACATACATAAAAACCAGTACCACTACAACAGGTGCGGAAGGCCCTGTGCAAAAGAGCTTACAGTCTAAAGGGGAAGGGAATGAGACACAAGGTGCGGGAGTGGGCAAAAATAAGCAGGTGAGAGATGTAGCATATGGTATTGCATTTGGTAGCTGAAAGAGTGAGTGTAGGCATCTCTAAATAAGTGTGTTTTAAAAGATATTTTAAAAGCAGAAATGTTGGGAGAAAATCAGACAGTCTGGGGGAGAGAATTCCAGAGGAGGGGTGCAGCACTTGCAAAGTCTTGAATGCGAGTTTGTGGGCGGTAACCAGAGTTGAGGAGCAGGTCAGTAGAGGAGCATAGTAAGCAGTTGTGTGAGTATCTAGAGATGAGTTCAGAGATGTAGGGAGGGGCAGAGTTATGAAGTGTTTTGAATGTCAGTGTCATTAGTTTGAATTGTATTCTGAAAGGTAGTTAATGGCAGTGCAGGGATTGGCAGAGTTGCATGGCAGAGGAGGAACGGTTGCTGAGGTGTATAAGCCTGGCAGCAGTGTTCATTATTGACTGGAGATGTGACAGCCTCTGGAGGGGAAGGCCAATTAATAGAGAGTTACAGTAGTCTAGACATGATATGATTAGAGAGATGTGTTTCTATTGTAGTTTCAGTAAAAACTCAAATGTTTTAGGGTAAAAAACAAACTCGAATTTTTCGAAATTTGTTAGGCCCCAAAGCTGCAAAAAGCTTGAATCTGAAAATACTCCAGATAAAACCTGTCAAGGTCATGTAGAAGTCAATGGCAGAGGTCTCTTGAACCATTTGAAGATATTTTTAGCCTTAATGATTTTTGGGGGGTTTTTCAGTGGTTTGTGCTCGAAAACTCTATCAATTCGAACTATTTTTTCATTGATATCTCAGTCAATTTAAGTATTCAATTTTCTACCCCCCCCCCAATGCATTCATTTGATTTTTATACATTCAAGTTTTTTCATAAATAAGCAAACATTCGAGTTATGAATTTATTTGAGGTAAAAAAACGCCTCACACACCTCTCAAACTCGACCTTTGATAAATAATCTTCTAGTGGTAATATAAATTGTTTTCAAACACCTTGGAACAAATTATTTTTAAATCAGGTTTGTTATTGAATCCAGATGGATAATCAGATATACTATACAGACATGTTGTGAACACCTATAACATTTAAATAAAGAGATTAAAAAAAGGTAGATAACCAAAAAGGAAAATATTTTATCCCTAGAATGAATGCTTTAAATAAAAACTAAAGGTACAACACAACCTGCAATACTATTCATCACACAGTATACAGTATGTAGCAGTTCCAAATGCCACATGCAGCAAATAACATCACCCTGTGCATGACATTACTTCACACCCTCCATCTCCAAGTTCATTACTGCATCCCAGTGCTCCTTTGTAAGGAGCAACTACACAGAGTCTATTACATATACCTTTCAAATACGACTTGCCCTCACTGTCCCCCTGCAGCACCTGAAAACCTCTCAGTGGCCATTACATCCTTCCAGTGCCAACCAGATACCATCACAGCTTAGCAATGTTGTCGGAAGACAATAGTTACCCTTGTTTTACTGTCATGCACATCAGAATAATAACATGATATTAAGCTACCAAAAGTAACATTGCATAAAAATACTGTAACTTTTAAGGCATATTTATCAAAATTTGAATTTGAGTATTTTAAGTTTTTTCATTATTTAAAAAAACCATAGAAAACTCAGTTGTTCGTTTATAAACTTTTAGTTGATAAGCTAACAACTGAGTTTTCTAGCTGTTTTTTGAGTTTTTTGAAATAATGAAAGAACTTGAAAATACTCAGATTCAAATTGAATCTCAAAACTTGAAAAACTGAGAAACAACTCAAACCCAGTAAAATCACATGCAGTGCTTTATTTTAAGCGAACCTGCAAAAAAAGTTATTAAATTAGAGAAAACTGAAATTTTCAGTTTTCTTATCGTCCTACAGGCAGCACACAATGGGACTTAGCAAGCTAATAGGGAGGGAAGAAAACAAAAAAATGTCTCAAGCCGAATGAAGGGCTGCTTCAAGAACTCTGCTGCCAAAGGCTGCTTCTTGAGAGGCTGCTAAATCCAACTTGTAATGCTTCGCAAATGTATGCACATTACTCCAAGAGGCTGCTCTACAGATTTCTGTAACCTCCAATGCTCCCTTTTCTGCCCAAGAGGTCGCAACTGCCCTTGTAGAATAAGCCCGAAGAGGAAAAGGTGGATCCATTTCCAACGTAGAGTAAGAATGGGTAATAGTATTCTTTACCCATGAGGCAATAGTCACTTTAGAGGCCACTTGAGAAAGGGCCCTTGCTGCCCGAAACATGTCGTGTGGAATGCACAATAAAGACTGAATAGCAGGTATTCTGCTTTTTGCTGTTTCTCTTGATTTGCCATTCTAATATATTGACTTTAGAGGCCTTCGTTCCCCTTCTTTTTCCGGCAAAAAGAACAAACAAGCCATCCGAAACTGAATTGTTTTGATCTTTCAATATAAATCGACAGACATCTATGTAGATCTAAAAGCTGTAACTTTTCCTCTATCCGATTAGTAGGTTGTTGACAAAATGAAGTCAATATTATTTGCGAATTGATATTGGTATGTCGTATCGATGTCGGTACCTTCGGTGTGAAGTATGGCATAGCTAACTGCTGCTAATGCCTGAATCTTGCCAATTTTTCTTGCAGAAGTAATGGCAACTAAGAAGGCCAATTTCCATGAAAGATGCCTGAGACTGGTTTCTTGTAATGGTTCAAAGGGAGATTCACATAACGCTGTCAACACAATGTTTAAATCCCATGGAGGCACCAGAGACCGCAACCTCGGCCTGATCCTTGACATTGCTTTTACAAATCTTCTTACCAAAGGTTCAATCGCCAAATTCTTGGAAAGAAAGTCTGAAAGTGCCGATATCTGGACTTTCAAAGTGTTCAGTTTTAGCCCTTTAGAAAAACCATGCTGGAATTGAAGAATCGCTGGTAAGGAACAATCCCTTGGGGAAATATTTTTATCTCTACACCAGTAGAAAAATACTTTCCATACTCTAGCATTGGCCGTGGATGTTGATTGCTTCCTGGCCATGATTGCTTCCTGGCTCATGTGAGAGACCTTGGAGAGCTAGCAACTCCTTCTCAGCCTCCAAGCCGTTAGACTCCACTTGGATGGGTTCGGGTTCTTCAGGCCTTTCTGAATGAGGAGATCCTCCCTGTTCAGAAGAACCCAGTATTCCCCATCCGACAACACCATCAAGTCTGAGAACCATGTCCTCCTGGGCCAAAAAGGAGCTATTAAGATCACAGATGCCTGATCCTGTTTGATCTTCTGAATCACCCTCTGAATCATAGGAAAGGGAGGAAAGATGTATGCCATCTTGAAATCTCATAGTACTGACATTGCGTCTACAACGGTCGGATTGTCTTCCCTTGACAGGGAAGAGAAACGGAACAACTTCTTGTTCATCCGAGTCGCCATCAGGTCTATCTCCGGACATTCCCACCTGAGAACAATCTGACAAAACACCTGAATATTTAGTTCCCAGTTCCCTTGATCCAAGTACACCCTGCTCAGAGAGTCCGCCACAGAGTTGTCCACCCCTCTTATGTAGACTGCCTTGAGAAATTGGAGATTCCTCTCTGCCCAGGACATGATCTTCTGGCATTCCTTCATCAAGAGAGGAACTCTGGTTCCCCCCTGTTTGTTCAAATAAGACACTGTTACCATGTTGTCGGAATGTATCAACACTTGACGACATTTCACCTGCTTCTTGAATCTCTTCAGAGCCAATCTGACTGCTCTTAACTCTGAAATTCGAGGACCGAGTCCTCTCCCAAGGTGACCTCCTGCTCTGGGCCATATGCCCCCTGAGGTGCGCCCCCCAGCCTAACACAGAGGCATCTGTTGTTAGAGAAATAAACTGTGATGTTCTGAAGGACTTCCCATCAGCCAGGATTCGAGTCTTGCTCCACCAAACCAGATCTTCCTTGAGACTGGCTGGAATTAGAAATTTCCTGCCCAGAGACCTAGGCGACCGATCCCAACTCTGAAGTATTCAATGTTGGAGTGGACGGATATGAGCCCTCGTCCAAGGAACTGCTTCCAAGGAATCAGTCATCAGCCCCTAGACTCTCATGGCATCCTGTAGTGTCACAAGACGGGATCGACTCAGAAATCTCACTGCCGACCGTAGGGCCACCATTTTCTCTTGAGGAAGGAACACCTTCATTTCTTTCGTATCTATTTGGAGCCCCAGGAACTTGATAGATGTTACTGGATCCAACCTTGACTTTGCCTTGTTTATGATCCAGCCGTGGCTCTCCAACATCAATATTACTATAGCTCTTTGGCAGAGTAACTTTGTGTAACAGGAAGCCTTCACGAGCCAGTCGTCCAGATATGGGACTACATACATCCCCTGTTTCCTCAGGGCTGCTGCTAAGACTACTATTACTTTCGTAAAAACCCTCGAAGCCAGAGTAATTCCAAAAGGTAAGGCCTTGAACTGAAGGTGGTGAAGAACAGAACCCAGTATTACTGCTATACGCAGATATCCCCTGCTGTTCTGATGAATTGGAATGTGCAAGTAGGCATCAGATCTATTGTTATCATAAAATCTCCTTCTTGAAGAATGCCTAATACAGACTTGATTGTCTCCATCCGGAATTTTTCCTTTTTTATGAACTGGTTTAGATACTTCAAATCTATAACCAGTCTGAAACGTCCTCCTAGTTTCGGTACCAGTAACACATGAGAATAGATTCCTTTTCCCAACTCCCCTGGAGGAACTGGCTCTAGTACTTCCATTTCTTTGAAATCTGTTATGGATTTTTCTAGCGCCATACGTTTTCTTTGGTCGGTACTGATTCCGTTGACACAGAATCTTTGCTTTCGAGGACGATTGAAATGTATAAAGTAACCTTCTCTTATGATACTGAGAACCCAGGAATCGGAGGTTGTCAACTCCCAAGTCTGGAGGAAAAAGGACAGCCTGCCGTCCACTTCCTCCTATACTCTGGCGTCAGAATGCCCCATCCTTTCCTTGGTTGGGCTCCTTCTTTTGCTTTGATTATTTATCTGCCCATTTTGATCTGAAATTTCTTGGTCTGGATATGAATCCTGTGGATCTGTCCAGATCTCTATCTGTTCTCCTATAAGAGTTTGACCGAATCGGTGATCTTCTTGATGTGGAACGAAAGGACCTTTTCCCTGAGGCCTTTTGCCTATCTTGTGGTATCGTTTTTCCTTTTCCAGACACCAGGCTTTCAAGCTGTTTATCTAACGGACTGCCAAACAATTTCCCTGGCTCAAATGGAATTGAAATTAAACTATTCTTCAATGCCATATCTGCTGACCAAGTCTTGAGCCAGAGTGCTCTCCGTCCAGCCATGGACAGGGCCATTGTTCTTGCCCCTAATTTAAGATTTTCAATCGATACTTCACACAAGTAATCTGATGCCAACTTGATTGAGCCCATCATATTTAAGAAGATATCTCTAGATCTTCCTGCTTTAATCTCCTCCTCCAAGGAGTTTATCCAATACTTAAGTGCCCTGGATACCGACACAGAAGCAAGTGCAGGCTTGCAAGAACTAGAGCCTGCCATTTTATGTTCTTCTTAATGAACACAATGCCCGTGATCCAACTGATCCTTTATTGCTGATTTCTCAACAGGAATGGTTGTCCTTCTTGATAACCTAGCCACTGGAATATCCACCTTGGGGTTATCTTCCCATTTTCCAATGTCCTTGCTATCAAAAGGAAACATCATCTTAAATCTTTTAGAGGTTTCTGGCTTTTTTCCAGGATCTTTCCATTCTTGTTCTATAATCTTTGAAATGGAAGGATGGACTGGAAAGGTAACAGATTTCTTCTCAGAAAAAAAAGGCAGCTGATTATCATGTGAAGTCACCAAGAGCGGTGAACCACCTTGACTCATTACTTTCTTCACTTCTTTAATTAACTTCGGTTCTTTCTCTACCGGAAAAAGAAAAAAATCCTCCTTGTTTATTTTTGCAGAGGATGAGGATGAATCATCAGAATGGTCAGAATTAGATTAAGACTCAGGATGACACAAAGCCACTGAAGGTGTATGTGATTTAGGAGTTACTGTTTTAAAGTCCTGAAATATCTCCTTAAACCATTCCACAAACTGCTCCAACTTATTTTCTTTTGAAGAGTTTCGGTAGCAACGATCACATTTATTCAAATCACAGGCAAAGTTTTATTACAGTCCACACACACACAGTGCCTTGATCTTCTCTTCCTTTTCCCAGATGCTCTGGCGGAGTATAAATATAACATATAACCTTGTAATATTTACTCATGAATAGGCACAGAAGGCTACAACATGTACCTTCACAGCCTCCAACACAGATCCAGCAACCTGGCAGCATGTTTTTTCATTGGTTTTTATTATTTATTTTTTTATAATTTTATAATTATTTGCCTTTTCCCTCTGACTCTTTCCAGCTTTCAAATGGGCGTCCCTGACCTCATCTAAAACACAAATGCTCAGTAAGGTTACAATGTATTGTTATTGCTGATTTGTACCTTCACAGCCTAGTAAGGTCCTCTCCTATTAATATTCCAGTCTCTTTTTCAAATCAATGCATGGTTACTAGGGGTAATTTGGACCCTAGCAACCAGATGCAATAATAATGCAAATTATAGAGCTGCCAAATAAAAAGCTAAATAACTCAAAAACCTTAAATAATAAAAAATGTAAACCAATTGCAATTTGTCTCAGAGTATCACTCTCTACATCACACTAAAAGTTAACTGAAAGGTGAACAACCCCTTTAATATATTATATATATAATTAACTGACTATGTCCTACACATCATTTTAAAGAGTCTATACTGTAACAGGAAGTGGCCAGAAATATTCCTTAGAAGGCCACATCCAACCCATCGGCCTGCAGTGTCACAGCCCCAATGTAGTTTAGTCAGCCCCTTTCCCAAACACAGGTCTGAAGCACTGTAGTTTCCCTTAAATCAGGATGGGAGCAGTGGATCAACAATACAAAGACATCGAGGCTTTTTATTTCTGAGGTATTTCAGTGCTGCAGTAATGGCACATATTACAGATCTAAGTACAAATATGTCAGTGCATTTCTAAATATTGAAAAAAAATTTAAAATAACTGAAAATGACAAAACACACCTATAAATACTCACATGAAATTTGGGGCAGAGTAATAGATTATAGCCTATTATATTATACAACATGTGAAAGCACTATAGCTCAGTTATAACTGCTGTATAGTTTATTAGAAGTTTATTAGAAGATACAACTGGAAAAACATAGCTTTAAATATGCAGTCAGTAGATATTAAATAGTGTGCAATACTGCAAACGTAATGCATTTATAAATAATGTGTAACAGCTAAACTACTATGAGAAAATATTGAACACTGTTTATTATTATGCTTTAGCATCCCAAATCCAAATTATATACTGAAGCATTGCATCAGTTCAGGAGAATAAATATTTTAAATGTAGCCACTAAACTTAATTGCAACTAAAATGCTATCAACAAATTCCCAAAAGAGAAAGAAATAAATGTTTTGACCAACAAGGGAACTGAGATATTTATAAATAAAATTGCTTTTAACGTCACCGCTGCCAACTGATCCGTTGAGTGCACGCTGCAAGGGTTCTGTATTGGCTACCAAAGTCTCCCAAATCTGCAGGTTCGGAGCGTTGCACCCGAGCCAGAGATCCGGAGCGGTGAATGACCTGGTTACCTTTAATGCATTTTGACCTTGGTGAATGAAGCGAAAGGTTCGGGGCTGTTGCACCCGGATCCACCCCAGGAGCAGGGTGAGCGTTACAGGGAACAAATGAGCCTGCAATTTCTTTAGAAATCTGCAAAGGTGTTAGGATTTGAGCTCACCAGTATACAGTGTACTTTACTACAATCAAATGACTTTCCTTATTTCACTCTTCCAGAATCGATTCTGACACATTTGTGCTACGCATAGTGGGGATGTAAAGAGAAGCACTTACTATATACAAAGCTCGCTTCCTGCGTCATCCTTCTTAAAACAGGTCAAACATAAGCCCCCTAAAGTCCTCCACAAATCATGGTTTGGCACTATGATCGACATGTAAAGGCATTTGAAAAACATTTATCATATAATATATTGTGAAGTATGCAAATGTGATTTGTTTAAAATAAAACATTTCAACTCACTGATTTTTCTCATTTTGTTTTCATTTTTTTATGTAGATTCTAATTTATCCAGGTCATGATATACAGTATCCAAGTAGAGTTAAGTCTAAAGCAACTGAACTTTCTGAGATTTCTTGAGAACGTTTCACCACTCAGAAGAAGACCTGAAGATGCCAATCGGATGAGTGGTGAAACGTTTTCAAGAAAACTCAGAAAGTCCAGTTGCTTTAGACTTAACTCTTTTAGATACTTCACTTTAAATATAGTAGAGTGCGTGGCTCCAGAATGCCTTGTGTGCCCTGTTGCATCTTTATTTGTGGCCAACTACTAGCCAGCGTTGATTCAGAGAAAAAACGCCGCCTGAGGCGGCTCCTGCAAAGCCGCCCCCTACTCCCAGTTTACCCGTTGGGAGGGGAGGCAGGAACTATAATGCGGAGAGCGCAGTTGCAAAGCTGAATTTCCGGCTTTTTGCCGTCCCTGGAAACCTCTCCGGCGTGCCGCCTGAGGCGAGTTTCTCAACTCGCCTCATTGGCAGCGCACCCCTGCTACTAGCCATGTATAACTTTTCTAAATTTAGCACTGGTACATGCAAGTAGCAATGCATACAGAGAGAAGCACAATTGTTTGCAGTCTACTTTGGGAGAGCTGTAGGTGTAACTTGTGAGAGGCAGGTGCACTGTGGTGAAAAAAAACTTTGTGCCTTTGTTTTTCCATTTCACACCTTTAAGGGCCTAACTATCAAAGGTTGTATTTTAGTGATTTTAGAGGTGTTTGAAACCATGACTAAACTCTAAAACTACGAATGTCATGAGATTTATTTAAAAATTAGAATAAAAAAAGTATGAAAGGATAATTAGGCTGGAAAATGTGAATACTTCAAAAAACCTCAAAAAATTCTAGTTTTTCAAACAATTCCCAGTGGGAAAAAAAATATGAAAAACCTCTGAATCTGAATTGATTTAAAGAGGTTCAATAGGATCACACAGCTTCTGTTGACTTCTATAGGACCTCACCAACTTTTACCTGGCATAGTTTTGTATTAGCGGCTTTTGTGGTTTTTACACTTCATAAATCTCGAATTTTTAGAGCTTTTTTAAAAAAAAATAGAAAACCACAAATTAGTGGAAAAAAATCGAAATTCAATTGTTAGTAAAGGGCCCCTTAGTGTTTATGTATGGATGGATGACATGGAAGACATGGATGAAAAAGTACAAAAAAATATTTGTGGATAATGTCTATACAGGACAATAGTCATGCAACCTGTGTACATTTTTAAATCAAGTATATGACTGAATATTTTGGTCTACGAAGGATGGATGAGCAATACAGCAGTAACTAACTTTAGGACAAAGTGAGCAAATACTAATGATTTAGCAGTGTCAGAGACATTTTAATAACAGATAGACATGAACTCACTTGTATAATACATCAATAAGACATGTAGAAGCCATTCTACCTTTTAAAATGCCTTTCCTTGAAATATAATAACTAGGTGTGTCATATTATACATAATTTATTCAGGTTCTCTTTTTTATATGAGTATAGTTGATATAAAAATTCAGTGCTTCAAGGGCAAAGTGTAATTATAAGTACATTCTCTAAATAATTATTAATTGATATTAAATAACACTTTCAAAAATGTCAGGTTAGAAAATATGGATACACTTTTTTCTCAGTCCCCCTAGACACCGAAGAAAACAAATTACTAAGTAGATTGACCTGTTCCAGTAGCCTCTCTCTCTCTCTCTCTCTCTCTCTCTCTCTCTCTCTCTCTCTCTCTCTCTCTCTCTCTCTCTCTCTGCAATTATTGGCCTATTCCAGAGCTTTATAAATGGGAAAATTTATTTGATAAAAAATGAAGATGGTGATTTAGTTGGTGTTGAGCAAGCACCTTTTTTCTTACTGTGTTTGCTCCCTCTCTATCAATTACACGTTCATTACTCATTAGGTTGAAAACACTACATGCATTATAAATGAGTTTTGTCCAGAGAGGTTTCCTTAGGCTGATAAAACAAAGGATAAACTGGATTATTCAACAACAGAGACAACAGATTTACAGTAACACAGGGCAAGTTATTCTGTCCTTTAACTATAATTTTGCAATGAGGTAAAAATACAGTATTTTGCACACGTGGGAAAGAGATGTGGGTTTTATCAGAGGGAAAACATGCCAATGCAACCAAAAAACTGATCACGAGTTTATGGTTGTATTGTGCTTAGTTTGCACTATAAAGGCAACAAAAAGATGAACCATAGGCACAAAAATATGGCCAAGCCTCGTGGGGTGACTACATTTTTTTGTAGAAATTTTCAAAAGGAAAATGCTGCCACATAATTAATTATATGTTTTTAATTTTATTTTTTAGCCAAGCTTTAAAAGTACTGTGGTATTTTTGTTCCATATTAATATCTAGAATTTCACATAATTATGCATTGTTATTGGTATTTTTGCTTTCCCCAAGCTTTATTATTTCTTCCATTCCTATAGAGCAATTGAAAACATGCCTCTGTAGGAAGCAAAGTTTAAAACTCAAACAAGTTCCTCTGAATAAGATTTTATTCCACAGTTGTTGCTCTCATTCGGGTTAGTGTGTTGACTAATTTATATTTTATCCTGATGCTTGTCAGGCCATCGGTTGCATATTGAATTATCATAAATATCATCCAACTACTGTGCCAATGAATGGAATTTCACTGGCTCAGACATACCTGGGAGCAAAAAAGAAATTCTGTTTTTCTGTCTAAAAGGAGTCATAATTCCAAATGAAAGGACAACAGCTTGAATGCATTGTAATTATATTAGCTTTAAATTGTATTTAAAGAATAGGTTGAGGATAAATATAAATATACTCATTGCTTCCTTACAATACTTTATTACAAAAGAAAATTAACATTAGTCGAAAGCAGTGATCCCAAAACCATGGCTCATGAACAACAGGTTGCTCACCAACCCCTTGAGTGTTGATCTCAGTGGCCTCAAAGCAGGTGCTTATTTTTCAATTCCTGGCTTGGGAGCAAATTTTGGTTGCAGAAAAACAGGTGTACTGCCTACTAGAGCCTCCTGTAGGCTGCCAATCCATATAGGGGCTACCAATAGTCAATCACAATCCATAACTGGCACCCCCAGGAACTTTTTGGATGCCTGGGACCTCTAGTCTTAGGGGCAGATTTATTAAGGTTCAAGTTGTTTTTTCTTCGAAAATTTGAGTATTTTCGGTCAAAACACACATTTTCGGGTTAAAAAAAAAAAAATAAAACTCAAATATTAGGGATTTATTATACCTCAACCCTGGAAATAGCTTGAGTCCAAAAATACACCACCTAAAACCTGTCAAGGTTCAGTAGAAGTCAATGGCAGAGGTCCCTGGAACTATTAGAAGAGGTTAACAGCCTGCTTAATGTTTGAGTTTTTTCAGAGGGATTTGCCCAAAAACTAGAATGGAGAACCATCTATTCAAGTTTTTGCCGGAACAAAACTCGAATCGATCAAATCGAGTGTTCAGCTTGCAGGACTCGAACTTGCAGTATTGGGTTTTTACCATTCGAGTTTTTTCTTAAATAAGATACCATTTGAGTTTTGAGGTCATTCGAGTTCATTCGAGTTCATTAAGTCTTTTAGTACCTTACAGACTAAAGAATCTATTTACTTCGGGTATGGCGCCTGAGTGGATTGTAGCACAGTGAAGCGGCTCCTGATGTGTCCCACCACAAGATGGCGACAGAGAGCTCTGCAAATAACGCAAAAGTTTCAGTAAATTCTCACACTGACAAGCTGAATGACTTATTCTTTAAACAAATGGCTACAGAAGTTGCCAATATGTTGCACCCTATTATTGAAGGGTGAAATAGTTCCAGAAGAAATCATTTACGTTTCATAGGTATCCCTGAGCATTACAAACAGGAGTCACTTTGTGCTCTTATTTCACAATGGTTGCCTAAGGCTTAAGGTTTACAAAAGGAAATACTCTCTTTAAAAATAGAAAGAGCTCACAGAGTGGGCACATTATCTGAATAGACCAACCAAAAACCCAGAACTGTCTTAGTCAGATTTTTGGACTACGCAGACAAATCCAATATATTGCAATCTTACAAAAGTCACAGAAATTTAAAGCTAGAAAGTTATAATATTCTAATCTTTCAAGATTTCTTGCCTGCTTTATCAAAGAAAAGGCAGAGTTTTTCTAAAGTATGTCAATCTCTATGTCAAATAAAAATAAAGTTTGCTATGATTTACCCTGCTATCCTGAAAGTATTTCTAACAACAGGAACTCATACCTTCCTGGATTACAGGGAGGCAAAAAGGTTTGTTTCCCGTCTTGACATACAATCTGGTTCAAAAAATCTATCTTTCGCAAACTCATCCTCATGCTCCACAACTGCTTCTTCTTCCAGCCAAAATAAAGAAGTGAGGTCAAACTTAGACTACAACTCCCATTTCTCCAGAAAAGGTGAAGTTTTAAAGTTAAAATTTATTGTAAGGTTAACTATGTTGTGTTATTACTTCATTAACTAAACATGTTTTTTTGGGTTCTCTTATCACCCAAAATGTTCTTATTGTAATTGTCTCATTGTTATTAATGGTAACAAATGGTACAAAGCTACTGTATTGACGATTTGGTATACATTTTATTTAGAAATATATATTTAAGGATAACATTACAATTATTTCATGGCAAGTAAATGGTATTAATTCCCCAATCAAAAGGAAAATAATTTTACAAGAACTATCAAATTACAAAGCTGATATTGCTCTCCTTCAGGAAACACACCTAAATGATGAAGAAAACTGGAAGTTATGTTCTTCTTGGGCTGCTGATAATATATATTACCCTGCAATAAATAAGAAAGGAGGTGCAGCAATTTTATTTAGCAAAAAGTTAAATTTCCATCTAGTAAAAACATCTAGAGATAATAGTGGTAGGTTTAGTCATGTGGAAATCTTTCTTCAAAACCAGCTATGGGACATTTGGTCTATATTTGCCCTGAATTGTATAAGGAAATTGTATAAGAAAATTATTCATAGAATAAATTCACTCTTTCAATATGATAGTGGGAGGAGACTTGGACATATTTGGACTTTAGATAAATGTAATACATCATACAAACCTTCGTCAGGCAAGTCAAAAATTTTCACAGAATTTTTGGATCACACTAATCTTAACGACGTTTGGAGAATTTTAAATCCTTCAAATAAAAATTCACTTTCTATTCTCATTCACATGGATCAGGGACAAGAATAGACTATTTACTCATGTCCATTAACTATCTCAGTCATGTTTCAGCTGCAAAGATAGGATAGGAAATTTTTCAGATCAACCCCTATAAGTATTGCTATTAAGTGATATGCTAATAACTGACAACATACTTCACTCTAGCAACCCAATACTTCTCTGGGATACCTGGAAAGCATACATTAGAGGAGAAATCACCTTATTTAGATCTCAAGACCAAGAAAATGAATTAAAAAAATATTGGAACTAAGTGGTAAGCAAAAGAATGCTAATATGGCATTTAAAGCAAATCCAACACAAGTCTCTCGGGTGGAATTTGAAAATTCCATAAAGGAATTGAAATCTTGGCTATCCATAAAGGATGATATTAACCAGAGTTACATGAAATCTAACTATTTCAACTTTGGAAATAAATCAAATAAGATAGCCAACCTGACAAAAAAATTGGTCTAAAAGCCATAATATATCTGCTATCAAATCTGATTACAATAAAATAACTCATAATCCAACAGAATCATAATTTTCAAGTCATATGACACACTCTATTCTCGTACTAATACGGATAGTAGGCAGAGACAAACACATAAGCCTTCCAAAAATATCTCATGATGAATTAGAAAATTGAAATGCTCCAATTTCCTAGGAAAAAGTGAGATCTACAATTTCATCTTTGAAGAAATACAAAGCAGGTGGACCAGATGGACTAACAGGGCCTTTTTATAAATGCTTAATAGATGAATTCACTCCTTTTCTAACACACAACAGACTATACAAAATTCTACCAAATCTCATCTCTCTTGAACAAAGCAAATTCATCAAGGGAAGATCAGACACTAAAAATATTAGAACTATAATTAAAGTTATCTACTGTGCAAAAACTAGTAATATCCCAACCACATTAATAGCAATTGACGCGGAGAAAGCATTCAACAACATTTGCTGGCAACTAGTGATGGGCGAATTTATTCGCCAGGCGCGAATTCGTGGCGAATTTGCGCGATTCGCCGCCAGCGAATAAATTGGCGAAACGCCCGCGAAAATTGGCGGCAAAAATTCGCCTGCGTCAAAAAAAAAAATCCATCAAAAATGGGCGCCGGCGTCAAAAAACCGGGCGCCGGCATTAAAAACGAGATGCCGGTGCCGTTTCGCGAATTTTTTGCTGTTTCGTGAATTTCGCGGGAAATTCGCAAATTTTTCGGCGAAACGAAACGGCGCAAATTCGCCCATCACTACTGGCAACATCTAACAGATTCTGTTAAGGCATTCGGTTTCAAAGGCCTCTCCACCAATCTAATTCAATTACTATATTCAACCACGACTACTCAGATATTGGCTGCAGGTGAACTTTCAAAAACAATACATCTAAAGAGAGGAACCAGACAGGGATGCCCTCTTTCTCCTTTATTGTTCAATCTATCATCGGAACCATTAATTACAACATTAAAATAAGCAGATTGTTTACCTGGCCTAAACATAAACAATTCATTGCAGATGATCTACTTCTATTTGTCAAAGATCCAAATAAAAATTAAACCAATATATTTTCCATCATCCAACATTTTGACGCTATCTCTGGATTTAAAATCAATTTAAATAAATTGGAACTCATAGATGTTTATGGAAAAACTTCAAATTTGTTACAACAAATGGGATTACACAAAAGTCTCCCTTTTATTAAACACCTAGGTATTTATGTTCCGGCAGATCTCCATAGGCTTTACTCTTTACATTGTTCTCCTATGATAAAGAATATAATTTCCCTATGTAACAAATGGAAAACCGTAATGAAAACATTCTGGAACTAATACATAACACCTCTTAAATATCAACCAACTGAAATAAAAGAAAATCCGCTCTACATAGATACTTTTGCTGTTTGGAAACTTATGCACAAGAAATATAAATCAAATTATATTTTGACTCCATATTTACCTGTAATAAAGAATTCATTGCTGCCAACATCATTCTTCTCTTTTGAAGAAAACAAAAAGGGGTTCATTATATAAAGGATATTACTCTTCATCTACTGTAAATATTTTGGATTGGTATGACTTCAGAGCTAAATTTCAAATTCCGGATAAGGAAAAAATATATTATTATCAATTGTCACATTGGTTTAAAAAAAAAAGAACCAAACTGATTTTTATTTTCACTTATGATTCCCACCTTTTATCTGCTCTTAATAGTCTTAGATCTTCTCAAAATAGCATGAAAAGGATTCAGTCTTTAATATGGAATGATTCCAATGGAATTGATAGCAAATAAATGGTCAACTTCTACAGCTTCTATCTACAAATGGAAATCCCCCTGGGAATGTTAATAAATTCTATAAAATGTTTTAATGTTTGAATTTATAAATACAGAAATATAGAGGGATCAACATTTTAGACTCATTCATTTAGTTTATAAAGCTCAGCTTCAGCTCAAAAAACACAATCTTACATAAAAAATGCCCTAAATGCGGCATTCTTTCACCCAATTAATTTCATCTGTTATGGGATTGTTCTTATATCAAAAACTTTTGGCAAGATGTTGAATGTCATCTGAATACTCATCTATGTTCTAAATATAAACTAACTCCAACAAGTGCACTATTAAATCTTTCGGATGACTCAATCAAATCACTCCAACTCAAATTTGGGAATATATCCTATTCTCTGCATTACACACATTTAGGGGCAGATTTACGAAGGGTTGAAGTGAATTTGAGGGAATTTTCGAAGAAATAAAATTTGAAATAAATTTTTTGGATACTACCACCATCGAATAGGCTACTACGACTTCGAATTTACTTCGACTTAGATTTGAAGTAAAAATCGTTTGAATATTCAACCATTCGATAATCGAAGTACTGTCTCTTTAAAAAAACTTCGACTTCAATACTTCGCCAAATTAAACCTGCCGAATTTCTATGTTAGCCTATGGGGACCTTCTACAACATTTTTCTAAGTCTTTACACATCGAATAAAAATCCTTCGAGTGATCACTAAAATCCTTCGAATCGTTTGATTCTAACAATTTAATCTTTCTATCAAATGATTTTTATTCGACCACAGGATTGCAAAATTTGTTGAAAAAACGTTGAATTCGAATTCGAAGTTTTTTGTACTTTGAAATTCTACCCTTGATAAATCTGCCCCTTAATATTAATTGCAGCTAAGGGAAGCATCCTCAAAAATTGGATCAAACCATTATCCAGAGATAATGGATGTCATCACAGTGTTGAAATATCTATGTACCAATGAAGCTATTGCTTTAAAATTTTACAGTGAGAGGAATTGTATGAATTTCTTGTCAAAATGGAAAACCTTCATGAGTAATTTTTCTCAAACTGATAGATCTAAGCTGGACTCAATTCTATATTCACCATAGTTCCATTAAATCCTTATTATACGACACTAGCTTGTACTATTATGAAAATAATTAAATCTAAATCAGCATTATATTTTAGATAATAGTCCTATAATATCCAATCTAATTATAGTATGGTGCTTATTGTACTAGAAATTCAATATATTTGGTTTTTAAAATGTATATTCTATTAGAATGCTTGCATCAATTCTTGCATTGCTTCGCATGCACTTTCTGTTGTTATTGTTGTAACTATCTATTCATAAAATAAAATGTAAAAAAAAAAATGATTTCCCTTTGCAGTACCATCTATTGACTGGTAACTAAGCTGTATGAATCCATTCTAGTGGCAAAACACTATTGGGTTTAATGCTTAAATATTTTATAATAGATTAAGGCATCTTGATCCAATTTATTGAAAGATCCCTTATCCATAAAACTACAGGCCCAAGCATTCTGGGTAATAGATCATATACCTGCATTACTACAGAACTACATTCTGTAAAGATATAAGTACAAAATATCCTCTCTAAAAATGTGTACGTACATTATGTAAAATTATGAATAATTATGTTAAATTCAGTTATTAGAATTAGATGATTTTTAAATTCTGTTTTTCTTCTGCTGTTTTAGTTTACAAAAGAACAAGGAATATATTAGACAGTGAGGCTACATGAATTTCTCCACCTCTAGCTAAGTCCTTCACATAGTCTATAAATAGAGAAACTTGCTAAGCTGTTCTGGAAAATATTGCTTGCAGTATTTGTGATAATCTGCCCTAAACATAAATCTAGGAAATTTAGCAGGATGTAGCTGTCACTTAGAGAAAACCTAGCTGAACACTAAATCTGTTGAACAAATACGTTGAGTAATTAAACTAACAATAATACATACACATTTGGTTTTTAAAAGCCTGCACTGTAAAAAAAACTGTTATCTTGCATTCCCTGAAAAATATACTACAGGAAAAAAACTATATTAAGTAAAAGCAAAATTGTGATAAATTCTGATCTTTGTTTTGTAATAAATGCTCATTGGGAATATTTCTTTCAGATGCCTACAGGAAGTCATGTTTAAAATTCAAGATTAAATTCTGTTCCATATTAATGCGTTCTCCATTCTTGTTTTCTAGGGCATGTATTTCGCTTCAGGTTCTGTTTTGAATTGATTTTTGATAAATTCTGCATACTGTGTCTTTGGCTACTGCAGTGATATAGTATTTTAAAAATTTATATTCTGCTAAGGGAGATAATTATTATTCCAGCAATGTCGAGGTCTAATACATTTAAATGTCAGAGTTGCTCAGTTTAATTCATCATGCATATATTCAAGGTGTCTGTACACATTCATTCTGTATGCATCTCCGAGGACTAAGAAGAACTATTCATATTTTATTAGCTGTAGGGAAGAAAGGACAGATCTTTTCTACATTCTTAACTGTAAACATTAATTAGATCCTTGACAGTTCTTAATGATTTCATTTAAAAATCCCTCCTTTGTAAAAAGCAATCTGCCATAATTATTTCATCACTATGCCAACCAGGAAAGCTATAAATGTAACTGCAATTTTTGTCGTTCCCATGAAGCTGCAAAGCAAAACAAGCTGAAGGAAAAAACAGCAATTTATTGTTGTACGCATTAAAAATGGGTCTAGTGTTAATCAGTGAAAAGAGAAATAACCCTGACTTTTTCCTTTATTTCAAATGCTAAGTAAAAGATGAAATTCATTTTTACATTGCTTGCAGAGAAATATAATTTTGCTAATCTTCAAGTCTGGGCAGATTCTGAATTATTAACTGTTCCCTGTATGTTTCACAACAATCTCTTGCCTGACACACATTTAATCATAAAAGATTATGCATATATTTAAAAAGTCCGCTAATGCTGATTAAGAATCTGTATTTTTCTTGCTAGAGGAGAAATGAGCTTGCCCATGTAGTAGTTCAGATGTCTGTAAAAACAGCTAGGCCTTTTAGATTGTAAACTCTTCTGGGCAGGTCCCTATTTCCTAATGATCAGCTACAAAGGTATCTGAGGTAAATAGCTGGGATAAGGAAAATAGGCTGCATCATGGGATATGGTATGTTAAATAGAGCCCTATATGTTTTTTTACAGTGTGAGGAGAAAGATGGTTTTAAAAATGAGCAAGGTTAATTCCACTCCTGGTTCAGGATATTCCAGGAATTGTAACTTATGTCTGTTTATGTCCTTTAAGGGCAGGGAACATGTGGCTTTTCCTTTTTGGACTTGGCACCAATATGTGAATGAGAAGCAGAAATTGGATAGAAGATTTATATCTAGCACATATATAGTGAATAAAGTACCCACTCTTGTAACATATAAGGATATTATAAGTTACCGAGGAGTTTCATGACCATATAAAAACACGAGGCCGAAGGCCGAGTGTTTTTATACAGGTCATGGAACTCCGAGGTGACTTCTAATATCCTCATATTTTGCAACTGGGGGTACTTTATTTATTATAATACACAAGTTTCAGTGAGTCATGTGATACAAATTATATCAGAACTCACCGTTTAAAACTGATGACATCAGAACTCACCGTTTATAAGGATATAATTTACAAGATATTCATAGCTTTTGTGTATTATATATATTTATGAGCGGCAGTTGTACCAAGAAGATGTAGTTTTGAAACATTTTCTCCTTACCCTGTTTAAAGTGAAGGGACAATAAGCTGGAGAGGGACTCACCTATAATTAAACCCCAGAGAGGCTTCTGCTGAAGGAGATCTGGACCACTAGAAGTATATCCTACTACTGGCAATAGTAACTGATCCAATGTGTTTTTTGCTATACCACTCAATGTTGATTGCCTTACCAATAGTTCTTCTCAAAGGAGTAGCTGCTAGTACCTGTTAATACACCAATTTGATGTGTAAGAACCCATCCATGTGTGTTTGAGATCATCAGACCCTGTTCCCACCTGTTACAAGGGTTCATCTGAGAGAAATGGTCATAAATGTAATGATTTATAGATAGATAGATCACTAGATGACAATGTTTAACAGAGTATTCATTTAGTTGTCTAATACTGTCTTATTAGCAACTGGATAGGCTTAAATAAATAGGCCCCTAATTCCATCAAAACACCCACTGTAAGTAACCGTGATTATAACTGGGACTCTGCCTGTGCCTGTAGCTACTAATTGTGCTCATGAGTAAGATCTGTGTGATCTCCTTTAACCTGTTAGATCTATTGTTCCCTAAACAGCATTCAATGTTCATTAGTGTAGGCTGCATGGCGCATCAAAAATATTTGCTCATTAAAGTACGTAGATTTAAGAAGTTTGGATTTATAGAAATGTCTTTTACATACTAAATAGGCATAAGACTAGCCTTCAATTTCTACCTGCTTTAGAAAAATTAAAGGGGTTATTTACTAAATTTCAATGCAAAAATCACGAAAAATTTGTGATTTTTTTTATAAAATCGGACTTTTAAAAAATCACAAGTTTTTCAGAATTTATGAAACCCAGAGGATGGAAAAGTCTGAATCAGAAAATCGGGCATATCAGACGTGTCAAGGTTGCATATATATAAGTCCATGGGAGAAGTCCCAATGATTTTTTGATGTGCACTGGGTTTCGTGCAATACCCTGAAGTTTTGGGAGTTTTCGGGCAAAAATTTGAGTTTTCGGGTGAAAAATCCGAAAAAAACACAAAAAACTGATGAAAATCCGAAAAAAACTGAAAATCACATTTTTTCCCGCAAAGCAAATTTTTGGGGAAATGTAATAATAAATAAGCATAAAAAAACCTATGCGGATTTTATCTGAGTTTGTAGAAGAAAATATTGAGATAAATTCGGACTTTAATAAATAACCCCCCAAGTGTTATAGGATTTTGTAATCATTTCTAATTCTGAAGAATTATTGTACATTAAGATTATTCTAAAGATCATTATCAACAAATCTATATATCTGAACACGCATGGAAATTAATCATTTTCCTACAGGTTTGGGTCCTGTTTTGCAGAATGCTCGGGACCTGTGGTTTTTCAGAATGGATCGCCATACCTTAAGTCTGCTAAAAATCATTTAAACATTAACTAAACCCAATAGAATTGTTTTGCCACCAATATGTATTATTAAAATATTAGCTAAGATACGGTACAAGGTACAGACTGACACTGGCGCTCATTCATACTCAATCGCCAGGCGAAGATGCGCTCTGGAGAAGGTACGTAACTGCGCAAATTCACTAAGATGCGGATTTTACTGAGCGTTACCTCTTGCACCAGACTTGCCTTCGCCACCTCAGACCAGGCAAAGTGCAATAGAGTTAATAGGACTTCCTGAAAATTTAGTTTTAAGTCCCTACATGTAATGTAATTTATTACATTGCCCTATAAGAAGCAAGCACATGGGCAAACATAGTTCTCTATATAGCAATGCAGGCAGGAGCTTAGCCCCTGATGATGAGTGTCAAGAGGAGGAAGCCAGGAAACCTGTAGTGTGAAGATAATGATTGCAGAGAATGAAATGATTGCAGGATCTTCTGTATAATATGAAATAAACTGTGCTGCTGAGCTTGAGGGAAAGGGTAGGGCAACTATACCTAAAATAGGTTTAAAAAAACAAAGCAAGTGAGCAAAACATGTACAGTAAAATGTTTATAAAGTCTTTGGTTACTTATCTTGTTGGTTGCACGTGTACATGCAAATACATCAATGCTTGCTAAAGGGCCCTTTCAAGTTAAATGCATATAATAATCATAATAGCTCAGGGTTATTCAGTAATCACATATAACATGTGCTCCCAATCAAGTAATCTGACATTTTAGTTTACAATTAAAAGCTGAATATCTTCAGGGTGACAGAGAAGGCTCTTGTTTTTGCATACACTGCAGGAACATTATTTCTGTTCTAAAATACTGCAGAACATGCTCAACTGTCTCTAATTAATTATGCTAAAACCATGAAGCAATTTCCTGCTGAAAGCTCAACTCACAGACTTTCTGTT
This sequence comes from Xenopus laevis, assembly GCF_017654675.1. Taxonomy (NCBI): domain Eukaryota; kingdom Metazoa; phylum Chordata; class Amphibia; order Anura; family Pipidae; genus Xenopus; species Xenopus laevis. The sequence continues at coordinate 183,534,016 of NC_054371.1, forward strand.
GTCAAGTATTTGAAATTCAGATTAGAAATATGTTCATTTGGATAGCATGAAAGAAAGGCTTTGTTGTCAGCATTGTTTTATGTTCTGCCAGCATTCAAATCCCTCTCCATTGCCAATCACTTGAAAAATAACCAGCCTTGTCTATTTGGACACAACTCTCTCAGGGCATTTACTGAGTCATATGGTGTAAGGGTAAAACAAATTGTTAGTTGCATCATAGTCACTATTAGATAATAATATGGTTATTTCGCTAAGCTGTCCGTTACTAAATTTTTGACGTGTAACTGTTGTAAATTAACTTAATCAGAAATAAAATATTTTGTAATTCACAGTGTATCAATTTGATTACATGACCAGGGGCAGCTGGGAAATTGACAAAATGTCTAGCCCCATGTCAGATTTCAAAATTGAATATAAAAAAATCTGTTTGCTCTTTTGAGAAATGGATGTCAGTGCAGAATTCTGCTGGAGCAGCACTATTAACTGATTTGTTTTAAAAAAAAAACATGTTTTCCGATGACAGGATCCCTTTAAGTAATTATAGAATAAATACATAGAAAGGCAAGCAGCTACATTTACTGAAAGGGTATAAATTGCTGCTTGCACATTGCATTGGCCCCCAGTTTACCCAAGGTGTATGCTTATTGCCTACTCTATCAGTGTTATTGTTGCAGCCTACATACATTGCAATATTTCTCATACCTACTGGGCTATGATGGTATTTTTTGTAGTACCATTTTGACCTCGTGTAAGACAAAACTCAGTAAAGGAAAACCTTTAGTAATAGTCAGGCAATTTATTCTTACATAATACAACATAACAGTTTTGTCTGGGTAAGCTGTTGGAGTAACACACAGAATGTCAGCCAAGGACTTACCAAAGACACACCTCTTGGTCCAGGCATTATATAGCTTTCAGAAGGCTTTTACAATAAGTGTGACAAGGGTTTCACGGAAATACCATACATAGTCTGTCTCCTCCTTGTACAATTAATGTCTAAATGATTTACTTAGTCTTACATGTTATAAAAGGAATGTTGTAACATACTGTGCCTAGCTCCAACGGTCCACAGCCTCGCAATCAGCTATCAGCTAACCAAGGCCATTGTGGTATTTCCAGTAATTTGAGCAGCACTTCAGCAGTAAGGGGCCCCCATCAGACAGACTGGCGTTATGCTGACACTCTGGAATTTAAGTAACAGAGTGATGATCTTTTGTTTGTATGGCCTAGTATAAACTATATGAGTGACCATTGTCCACAGTAGACCATTAGTCCTTAAAGTCCATCCTGCCTTGGGCCATATAGCGTTATGGCGTCATAGAGGGTGGGGGTGACAACTATCAACCCTCTGACACTAGCCATTCGTCCGTCTTAGGATTTAGACCGTTCCAGATATATATTATATAAACATTCCTCTCTTGAAACATTTAAAAATATGTTTCACATTAGTAATTACAGGCACAGTAAGAGTGCTGAGAGGACCCCCAGGAACAAGGGAGGTCTATTATAAATAGGACAGTGGTGTGCACTACTGTGAGTTACAGTTCAACTGTCGTGGCAGCACCAATACAGAAGTGCAGCTGAAAAGCTGAAATGAATGAAAACAAAGAAAACAGGAAGCTAGGGGGCTAGAAGTATTTCCTGTTTTTGAGGAACTAACGTGACTAGGAACCGCTGGAACCGCACAATGAAGCAAGAGCTGTCTGAATATAACATGTAGCCTAAGATTTAAGCAAATATATGATTATAGTGAAGTTAGATTTCAAAATAAAACAAAATAAAGCATTACAGAGAGATAATAAAAGGAAATCATTGCATAGAGATAATGAGACATAGTAATAATCATCCTGAGTAAGATAAAAATGTAAAAATGAAGATTAGTAAAAATGAAAAATACTAAAATGAAGCTAAAAATGAAAAATACTGAAATGAGGCTAAAAATGCTAAATTCAAACTTTTTTTTCTCTATTATCTAACTTAACCCTTCTGCTATCAACTTTTCTTGTTCCTCTCTTTGCTTTCTAGCTTCCTTTGATTCTTAGGCACTTTGACTTTCTAGGGCACATACTTGACCTTTTACCTCTTTTGCTGCCTCTCTCTTTCTCTTAGCTATTACGGGAAAACAACTCATCATAGAGTGGGGAGGCTGACGGCTCTATGTATGCCTTATGAGTTAATCTGTGTGTTTTTAGTCAGACGCACTTCTGCAGCGTCCCCCGTCGCCCCCCTTTTCTCTACTTTGTATTGTAAGGGCGGGGTAGAGCTTAGCTGTGGGGCTGGGGACAGCCTGCTCGTCTGTATCTGAGCTATAACTTTCAGAGAACTTATCTCTGAGCTTTTTTTTTTTTTTTTTTTTTTGTCAAACCTCCCCCATAAGGCTGCGAAAAGTTTTATCTTATAGATGTAAATCAAATGTGAGCAGAAGTTGGAAGGTACTTATAGCACAAATTCTAACAGAGAAATATAGACCAAGTATTAATGCTAGGATGACATGGATAGACTTAATGAAACTTCCAATGGAGTTGTTTTAACCAGCTATAAAATTTTACCTAATCATTTGGAATAACTGAGCTGTTCTATAAAAACATTACACTTATTGTTGCAGCTCTAAAACTTTGACTATATGACATTCAACAAACATTTCAGAAACAATATGAGTACAACCTTCTTTTTCCTATCAAAACACATGATAATCTAAAATCATACTATTTTGGTCAGCTACTCTATTTTTTTTTATAGATTTAACATTATGGGCGGGACTAGTCTTGGAATCTAGACTCTACTCAGTTCTAACATTAGCACATGACAGAGTTCTATTATTATGGGGTTTATCATTTTGTTTATGTCAGTGCCGTTTACACACAACCAGCTACATAGAGAGCTGAGGACCTGGGGCAATAATACAATAATGTGTAATTACAGGAAACTTTCCTTCTAAAACCTTTTTAAACAGATACAATTTTACCTTTGTTGTTTTCATAACTAATCTAAAATTAAACATATAGAGAAAATGTTACATTATCACATTCCCATTGTTCTCATAAATTGCACACAATTTAACTATATCACATTCAATACTGTATGAATCTAAAACTTAAATTTAACCCGTTTCAATATCAGTCCATCAGTTCATTATAGGGGAAAGTCCAATCAGAGAGACATCATGTCGGTGGATAGACATATGAAGAAATATTCAACAGTCACTTGTATTCAGTCAATGCAGCAGTCTCTGTACAGTTCTTAAGAGTTCATAATCAGTCCATGGATTCGATGTTAGGATAGGCAAAAATGTAAAGACATCACAGATATGAATGGCAAACTTGGAAATGGCTCTTTGTATGTATGTAGAGTTTCTTTCAATGAGTGGTGTGATCAATGATAGTTGTTCTATTTGGAATGGATTGGAATAATCTCAACAGCTACTGATGGAATTTTGCTCAGATCACCAACCTGGAAACAAAGAGACAATGTGACAATATCTGGTGTTCTGGTAATACTGACTTATCTAATGTACTAGCTAAAGAACTCTAATGAAACTACTGTATGAACTGTCAGTAATGAGAAGTGGTTGTACATGTATGATATGAGTGAAGGACGTTTGTTTTCTTGTGGTTAATTCAAATGGAGAAAGTCCACAACACCTGATAGGATTGTTGCGGATAATTGATAGGACAGCTGGGAATAAATCCAACCAAATGCTGCCAGTAATTGTGTTGTTGGAAGTGGGATGGTACAAAGACACAACTCCACTTAATATCAGTGATATTTGCAAATTTGTAACAGAATCGAAAATTTAATTATGTAAACTATCAAATACAACCTGTACTGTTTCCTTCTTATAACAAAATAATATTGATTAATCATAACCAGGAAAAACATTTAACAAGTTCTCTATTGTACCTTTATATATATTTATATATATATTTATATTTTTAGCCTAAATGAGAATGACATAGACCCATTTTAGTAGCATCATTTATTTCTACAAATTTGGTAGTGAAATTACTGGTTATCAGACAAAATCAACAATAAATCGAAGTCACTTCTGCATTTTCTTACACTTGCAGACTTGTGATGCAAGATACACAAGTGCAATGATTACGGAAGAATTTTTCTGTAGCAGCGGCACAAGCACATAATCTGCATTTTTATTAACTGAAACTTATTTAATTAGAAAAAATAGTAACAACAACATAACCCACAATATAATACTCCTCTCTTGTTGTACTGCAAATGCAGTACAATAATATGAAATAATAGATTCACATCTGTCTAGAGAATAATGAAAATAATTTAACCTGTACCAATGAATGAATCGGGTATGGATCCAAACTGCATCAAGTTTACCTTCATGTTGGTGAAAAAGATCCAGATGCAGGAGATACAGAAAAAAAATACAGATGAGTATGAAATGGTAAAGTTAAAAATATTTGCTGTGGTTAAAAGTTCCTGAGCCAGCTGCCTGACAAAAAAGGAAGCTACAAAACAGTGAGAGAAGTTAAGCATCTGAAACATTGTGCAACGGAGGATTCTGGGAAGTGTAGTTTTTATGACAGTACCAGCAAATAGAATCCTTCTTGTTATTAATTGGACTATGAACTAGATTTCCTCTAAAGGGTGCTGTAAGTCTAATGCACCATTAAGTACTTCAGTGTGAAACAACTGACCATGATTTATTTGGTCGTCAAGTTTGTCTTCAGAATATTCAGGGGAAGTACTACTGTTAATAAGCTTAAAACATTCTGAATCATTAGCTCAATAAGAATCTTCATTACTGGGGGCTGCACTGTCTGTGGAACCAAAAGTTCTGAGACTGTGTAACCCTGTATCACTCTAAAATTGCCAATAGGCACATTCAAAATAGCATTTAATTGCTCCTGGGTATCCATATAAAGGACTAGATCTAAATTTGATGAACAAGGAGCAGAGAATAGGTGTAATGTCTCAGCTGAAGTATATGTTAGAAATATCACTTTCTATTGTTGGCAAAAGCCTGCTAAATCTAATGGCATGCAATTAGTATAGTAAAATATTTTCTATTACACGTATCCTTTATCTGTCACAGTAAAATTTCAAGTTGTGAGGGAAGAATACTATCGCCTTCTGGCCAGGAAAACGCAGTCTTGTCCCCTCCACTGTGACACTTAACAAAGGCTTTGAAACTTAAAATGTTTTGGGCACTCAACTAGCATATCTAGGAGGATTGTTAGATATTCTAAACTGATGGAACATGTTCTTTTTTCTTTTCTTTCAGATCACAAGTAAAACATAATACACTTAGAAAAGAGTTATCAATCTGACACATAAAGATAAAAAAGAGAAATAAGGTTTGTTTGAGACAAAAAACTTCAACAGAGAACATTTAAAGAGACAACACTAATATTTCTGTTAAAATAGAAAGACAAGTGGAGTGAATTAACCTTATTCACGAGTAACCCATTCACAAACAGAAATACACAAGAGAACTAATGTTACTATGAGAATAATAACAAAGAAGACAATGTTAGGATAAAATAAGAATAGTGACATGATAGTCTAAGACAAAATGACAATATTTTAGTGACAGACACATAGAACAAATATTATATTACAAGAGGTACCTATGAAAACATATAAACATTAACGAGAACCAAAAACAGTAAGGCAAACATATTCATTACAGACACATCAAAGTCATATAACCGTCAAGTCAAGTCAAGTCAAGTCCTTTTCTTTCTAACATACACACAAGTATTACATTCTAAATATGCTCTAACAGACCTGTAGGATGCAAAAAAGCTTAGCAGCGAGCTATTAACATTGGTTTATAAAACAAACAGGGCAAACAAACAGACATATAGACTGGAGTCACCTGCAGGAAAAAATGATGTTATACTTTTCTCTGTAATTTAGAACAGGCTTACAATTGAGTGGAAAGGGAGAAAATAGGTTTGAAGTTGCAGACAACACCTAAATGTTTGTATGACTCTCGTTTTTCATCTGACAATTCAAACAGACAGGAAAGTGATTCACACTTCACACTCTAAAGAATTTCCTTCAGAAAACCTAGTTTTCCGTATTTCTGGCCTGCTAGGTCGCCCCATAAACAGGAACCGCAGAAAAACTCCTAAACAGCAAGCAGACTCTGAGATAGAGCCACAAATTCTCTCATACACCATCACACATATGACAGTTACACTAAAGTTATTCACACACTCGGCTAGGCAAACATCCAACATTCATGGATACTTTTGCATACATCAAACAACATACAGTACACGTGTAATTTCTATTTCAAGATGTTTTAGACTACACTTCATGATAAGGAATAAGAGACATACAAAATACAAAAACAGGAAGGAAACTGCGGATTCCTATCATGAATGGCAGATAATTTCAGCTGATTAACACAACAATTAACAAAACAAGAGGCAAAAAAGAAGAAGTTAGAAAAACATATATACCCCACCCAGGGGTACTTACGCGCGTGTATCAATCATCCTTAAAGTAAAGCTCGACGGGGAAACCTTCCTAGAAAAGAAATATCCACGGGTAAACTATCGACATCCGAGAACAAAGCTCCTCGGGTACACTCCAGTAGCCACAGCCTGGAGCCCTCCATTGCCTGAAAAAAAATGACTGGAAAAAACTGGATCACAGTCGGCGGGTCACCATATGATGGTATTTTTTGTAGTACCATTTTGACCTCGTGTAAGACAAAACTCAGTAAAGGAAAACCTTTAGTAATAGTCAGGCAATTTATTCTTACATAATACAACATAACAGTTTTGTCTGGGTAAGCTGTTGGAGTAACACACAGAATGTCAGCCAAGGACTTACCAAAGACACACCTCTTGGTCCAGGCATTATATAGCTTTCAGAAGGCTTTTACAATAAGTGTGACAAGGGTTTCACGGAAATACCATACATAGTCTGTCTCCTCCTTGTACAATTAATGTCTAAATGATTTACTTAGTCTTACATGTTATAAAAGGAATGTTGTAACATACTGTGCCTAGCTCCAACGGTCCACAGCCTCGCAATCAGCTATCAGCTAACCAAGGCCATTGTGGTATTTCCAGTAATTTGAGCAGCACTTCAGCAGTAAGGGGCCCCCATCAGACAGACTGGCGTTATGCTGACACTCTGGAATTTAAGTAACAGAGTGATGATCTTTTGTTTGTATGGCCTAGTATAAACTATATGAGTGACCATTGTCCACAGTAGACCATTAGTCCTTAAAGTCCATCCTGCCTTGGGCCATATAGCGTTATGGCGTCATAGAGGGTGGGGGTGACAACTATCAACCCTCTGACACTAGCCATTCGTCCGTCTTAGGATTTAGACCGTTCCAGATATATATTATATAAACAGCTACAAAGACTTAGGAGCAGATTTATCAAAATGTGAGATTAGAGTCTACCACAGAAAAACGTATCCACTTTCTATTCATTCCTATGGGATTTTTAAACATATTTATCAAATAATGAACTCTAGTGTTAAATCCTAAGCACTTTATGAAACATACCGTGTTACATGAAGTTCAATACACAATTCTAAATGTAGAATAATGATAATGTGCACCAGGAAAGTATGTTGAAAAGCCTGGCAGAATGTTGACTACAGGAGAGGAACATATCACAAAGTAGTATATCTCAGATAATCCTTGCTTTATTCAAGGAACATCTGCAAGCAAAATTTCACTTACAGTGTATAACGTACAAGAAAATGTGCTGGGGTTTCTACAACTTACTGTGTATACCAATATTGACTGTATATTATGTGCTTGGGGTGTCAGTACCTACTGTATATACTATACTTGGTATGCCAGTACCCACTGTAATGTGTAATGTGTAAATGTGATTTCTTCTCTTGCCTCACTGTACATTCCTGGTCATCTTCTCTGCATCTCTCAGAGACACCTTCTCTTCACACCATCGACATCCACTGCCACCTCTCGTCTCAAACCCTTCTATCTTGCTGCTCCTTACCTCTGGATTGCATCCTTGAATTCCTCCATAAGCAATCCTCTCTCAATCTCTTCAAGAAAAAAACTAAATGAGTCTACCTTTTGGAGCATTTAAACATTAGCCTATTCCTGTGCATACTGACTATTACTTACCTTGTGCACTTTTTCATCTCCAATTTGTGCCTGTACATTAGCCTCCCATGCGCCTAGACTGTAAGTTCTATGGGACAAGGACCTCCTTCCCACTGTGTCTCTTACCACATAGCACTTAAGCTTTTTGTCCTGATATGAATACTGTGTATATTAATTGTGTGATTTGTCTTCCCCTTGTATACTTTTATATATATTGTACTTTTATGCATTGTACAGAGCTTTCCAAATAAAGTTATACATACTGTATATACAATACATATGCATAAATACATATAATGTGCTTGGTATGCCAGTACCCACTGGATATAATGTGCTTGGGGTGCCAGTACCCACTGTACACTGTTTTTCCACAATTTTTTATACTCAGATTTTTTAATAAATAAGCAAACATTTGAGTTTTTAAATCTGAGTTTATATGAAATAGAAAAAACCTCTAAAATTACACAATATTGCCACCAACTGCTACTGGCCCAGCCCTGCCTGTTATGCATTTACACTGCAGTTTATCCTTCACTTCATTTAATCATACACAGCTGGATCTCCATACCTTAAGTCTACTAACAAATGATTTAAACATTGAATTGTTTTTGGGGTGCCAGTACCCATTGTATGTAATGTGCTTGGGGTTTTTTATATTCAGATTTTTTTTTTAAATAAATAAGCAAACAAGGAAACATTTGAGTTTTTTAAATCTGAGTTTATTTGAAGTAAAAAAAAACTCTAAAATTACACAAATTTGCCACCAACTACTACAGACCCACACTGCACTTCTGCCACCTCACTAGCAAGTTCCATACTACTCAATTCCTTATTAAACTGAATACTTGTTCCTGACTCCTTTTAGCTTTGCAAAGTCCGTTCAGCTAGGGCCAAATGATTTCGGATCTCGAACTGCATAATGGACTTCTGCGTATCTGTAAGCCAGAAACAGAAAGATGTAGGGAGGGGGTTGGTTATACAGAGCTCATTGTCTCTAGTTAAACTAATTCAGCATGTTACAGGGAAGATAGCAAGTGAGATTTAGAAAACAAAAATCAAGAGAAATATGCATATTTGTTACTTTAAAGAAAGGACAGGATATCTTTTTAAGCATGTTATATACTGTATATATTAGCTCATGTTGAAAAACAAACATATATATATATATATACACTTGTCTACAGCTCCTTTATAACTTGCCTCCATCAAACAGAAAAAGGTTAGACCTCTTTAGGAAAGTGAGCAAAAGCATTTATGTATTGCACAGCATTTATTTTCATAAGGAACATTATCGTTTTTCCTGCTTTATAATATTCTACATCTGATCCTAAAACAAATATATTCAAACTCAGATTTGCACAATAAAAAATTGTTACATTGCAGTTGTATCAGGGTTGGAACTAGGGGTAGGCAGAGAAGGCACGTGCCTAGTCCTGTCTGCAGAGTACTGCTCTTTGTGCTTCATTGCTCACATGCACACGTGCGTATGTGAGGGGGTGACATGGGCAGGCAGCGCGAAAACAGCCAAAAAATTCAAAAAGAAAAGTTTGCCTATTGAATTTTAACTTCAAAATTCCACCCTTGATAAATGTGCCCCTAGAAGTCTCAGCTCTAGTGCAGTTCCTTTAAGGAAAACAGAACATCATTGCACATGGTGCTCATAATGCCCATCAAGTACATGAAACACAGATGGAATGTAAATGAGTATATTATTAACCTTGGAGAAATCACCAGCAAGCTGGTTCTGCAAATGGGATTCTGCATTCCCTGACATGCATACAAACTAACTTTTTATTTAAGATTATAAAGTTTGTTATTATAAGGTCAGGTGGAAAACTTGAGTGTATATTCACTTGAAAACAAACAGTATGCTGAAAATGAATACATAGTAACTATTACAGATAGCTACTCCTGCTATGTATGTATAATGATTTCTGAATTTCATCCCAATTAGCAAAGAAAATACAACTATTTTCCCTCTTCATGCTTCATACAAATTACAACAGATATACAAACTGACCTGTTATCCAGTCATCTGTCTTTACAGCCACTGATGCATGGCCACTGAGCATACTCAGACAGCTGAGCTCGGCAGGCTGACTAGGTCTAATTCACCATTCTCTGCTGCGTGTTTGATAAATGAAGGAAAGCTCAAGGGTGATTATGTCCTTGTCCTAAACAGCGCAGACTGTAAGCAGACTGGGAAAAATAAATGAAATATTCAATGTGCAATAGTATTAATCAATCTCAGCAGTAAATACATTTCCCACAGGTAAGATAGCAGGTAGGATATCTTACTGGTGATCAGTGGCTACTGAAAGGTCAACTTCCTCTAGCGATCAATTTAAAAAGCAAAACAAAGGTCAGCTTGGGCTTAACGGTCATGAAAACTACTGTGCCAACAAATAGGAGCCAAAGTTTGGCCCTAAGACATATTCTGCAACTATAGCACAGATCATACAGCTCAATGATCTTATCTCCTTCTTGGTCTCCCAAACAACCCATATCCAAATATCCAATGAAAAGTTAAATCAGGAAAATAATCCAACAGAAAAAAATTTATGGCAGCAGGAAGGGTTTTTTTTTCCTCAGAGCAGCTGGAGGTTGTATTTCTCTACCTGTTGCAGAGAGTGAGTATGGTTACTCGAAATAAGCAGTTATTTTGGAACCATTTTTATATCTGCAGATTATTACATTATATTAAGCCTCACTAGACTTTGTTAAGCTATTGCTAAAAGCTTGTTTATCCTATTTGTGCTCTTAGTTAACACTGTTTTCTATTGTTTCACCATTTTGGCTTCCCGTCTCTTCCAGTTAGGCTAGGGCCAGCATACGGATAGTCACTGTCCTACTGTCACGTGAGGAGAAAAGTTTTTGCAAAAGCAAAATTGTTCACATTTTTTTTTGTATTGCAAAGGAATTGTGAATGATTTTTGCATTAGTGACCAATATTACATTCGCCCATTTTTACCACAAAGCTTACAGGAGAGGGCTATGGTTTTTAGATATAAATCTACATCCATCTATGGCCTGAAATAGTTTTTCCTGGCCACTTCATGTCAGCAATACTACGGGTATTTGCCCTGCCCCCATACCTCAGTTTAGCTCTGTCCCTCCCCCAAAGAAAATGATAAAGGACCCACCCCCTCCTCATTTACATGTCTTTTTTACTTAGTCATTCAGGAACATCTTGGCAGATGATTATTATCAAATCCAACTCTTCACAAGGTTGGCAATTTCTGAGGGCAAATCATTGAGTGAAACTGTCGCATGAAGCCCTCTCAGCAGGAATCAAATTCCTTGTTAGAGGCTGCTCCAGGTTAGTGATTTTTAAAAAGCTGCTACTGGTGTGTAGGATCTCCAGCTGGTTGCATTTCCAAACAGGCTTCCCAGGGGCTGAGTGTGCATTTTTCGCATGCACTTGTTTAGCACATGTGCATGTGTTTGCACATGCATGTTTTGATGTGTGCAAATTGTGTTGTGCGCATGTTTTGTTGCGTGCAACATACGACATACATTTTGGCGCGTGCATGTTTTTGACGCATGCACGTTTTTTCCAGCGTGTTTAAAGAGCTGAGTTGCCATTTTGGTATGCTTTGAAAGTGCATACGATCGTGGAAGTGGATACTTCAGTTTTCTGATCCAGTCAGGTAATTAAATGCCTGTCTTACAGAAATGTGGGTTTTATTAAAACACAATACATATTGTTCTTCTGTATTGCTTGTAACACACCAGGAGGTGCTTAAGTGTACAGCCTCAGTTACAGCTCCCCTTGTTGCTTGGTATGTCCCTCTTTGGTTTTCTCTCTCTCTCTTTTTCGGTGTTTCACACATTTTTTGTTTATTCTTATGATTCATTGTTTTATTGCCTCGGTTCAGCTTGCCATATGGAATCCATACAGAGGAAAAGAAAGAAGTTTGGCTCTCCTTCTCAAGTTTGTGTAGGCTGCTTTGATGCTTGAAGTTTTGCAGATCATGCTTTGGTCTTTTACTACAAAGTACACCTGATAGTGGAGTCCCCTCTGGTCAAGGAGGAGTCCTCCGATTTCTCAGGAGATGAAAGTCTGGAGCCAATGTCTGAGACATTTTCTGAGGAGGAAGAAGAAAAAGCAGAATCTTTATCCTTTGATTTGGCCTTAATTCCTCCTTTGATTAAAGCAATTAAGTTAATCCTGGGAGTAGAGGAGACAGTGGATTCCCAGAAGTCTAAGGTGCTCCCTTCTTCTTCAAAACCGAAAGAATTTTTTCCTCTGTCTCCGGAAGTGGTGGAATTAATTTCCGCAGAATGGGGAAAAGCAGCTAAGAAAGTCTCTTTTTCTTCTTTGGCTACGATATTTTCAAAATTATATCCGTTTAAAGAACAAGATACCAAAAACTGGGATTCAGCCCCTGCGGTGGATTCCCCTGTAATTCATTTGACGAAGAAAATAACTTTTGACAATTCGTCATTATGAGAGATCCCATGGATAAAAGAGTAGAGACAGAGCTTTGTAAGGTATATCAAGTCATGTAAAGTAAACCTACTGTAGCTCTAGTTTCAGTGGCAAAGGCAGTCTCCTTGTGGATCAACAGTTTAGGCAAAGCTATTGCTGAAGGTACAGATACAGACGACATAGGGGTAAATTTATCAAAGAGTGAAGTTCCGCCACTAGAGTTAAATTCCGCAGCTCTCCATTCATTTCTATGGGATTTTGAAAGGCGTATTTATCAATGGGTGAAAGTGAAAGTTCACCCCTTTGATAAATACGCCTTTAAAAACCCCATAGAAATGAATGGGAAGTGGCGGAATTTCACTCTAGTGGCGGAACTTCATTATTAACTTCACTCTTTGATCAATATACCCCTATGTGCGGGATTATCTGGATTAAAAATGGCAGTAGCATTTAAATCAGAAGCAGTAGTGGATTAAACACGGTTGTCTTCCAGGTCGATGGCAGTGTCAGTGTCGGCAAGAAGAGCATTATGGCTCAGGTCGTGTGGTGCAGATGCGGCATCGAAGCTAAGTCTATGTAACCTGCCTTATGTTGGAAGAAATCTTTTTGCTACCTCCTGGGCAGCAGAGGCGGAGGTTTCAGAATCAGCAATTTGTGAGACAGCAGCATGGTCATCAGCTTAAACTTTCTTTAAATTAATCATTTGAATGTTAAGAAACCTTCTCGACATAATTTTGCTTCCGCAGTTCTGCAGTATTTTTCTGTTGATTAAAAACTGTTTTATGCCCTCCCTCTTTATTGGCTTGAGTGAATTTGACCCGTTTCGTTTCTCCAAAAATTTGCAACAAAATAATTGTGACGTGCGACAAAATTTTTTTTGCTGCGCGACGTCATACAAGTCTATGGACATAATTTCCTGGTGAAACAAGACGGGAAAATTCACCCATCCCTAGTTGTCATTGCTTGGGTATAGTATTGCTGACATGAAGTGGCTAGGAAAAAGGCAAATTTCCAATCATACTTACTGTAAATTTCTTTTCCTGGCCACTTATCATGTCAGAAAACCCACCCTCTATTGACTAAATTATGAGTAAGTTAAGGGGGGCTGGGTCATTTATAGTTTTCTTTAGGGGAGGGACAGAGGTAACCGGGGTATGGGGGCAAATACCCGTAGTATTGCTGACATGATAAGTGGCAAGAAATTTATGGTAAGTATGATAGGAAATTTTCCTTTTTTGCAGAAACCCTATTTTTCGGCATCTTACCATAAAATACTGTATATCTCTCTGAGCAGTATATGGTGCTGTATTATGGCTTGTAGCCCTTCCAAAACAAAATGTGTGCAAAGAAATTTTTTTTCATAATGAAAAATGTAGAGACTGGGAACCCAGAGGGACATCTTGCTTTTTTTATATACAGTTATTAATATTGGAATGTTTACAGTATATGGGATAGTTTTTGCAAATTTTCCCTGTTCTCTGTGTATAATTGAGGGGTGATTATAATGGTGAATAACTCATGATTAGTTGGTTATAATGGTGGGTGTACAGCATGAACTGGGCTGAAGAGGTAGAGGGGGAAATGTAATAAAATTCACAAAGTACAAAACTTTGCATGTCAACATGTAATATTCTTCTTTTGTTGCATTGTGAATCTTAATTGTGCACCTTTAACACCTGATATGGAGTTTAGTTAAATATTTAGTAAAAAAAAACAGTTGGCGATTGCAAATTTTTATTACATACACTGCGCACTATTTCAAACTATAAAATTTGCAATCACTTTCCTACTGTCAGATGAGGGGCAAAGTGTTTGCAAAGGCAACATTTTTCACTTTGTGAAAACATTTATTTGCATTGCGAACAAATTGTGAAGAACCAATATTACATTGCCCCCAGTGTGTTCAAGTTTTGTCAACTCTTATTATTTAAATACACAACATTTTAATGCTTTGTAAATGATGTCAAGTTTATTGTTTATGTTTTTTACTATGTAGAGAGTTCATTATTTATTTATTTTTTAAAAAATGTAATCTTTAAAACAACAAAAAAATCTTTAAAAAAGTATCCAAACTACCCCCTCCCCTATTCTATTCCTCATCTTCTCCCCCCTTTTCTATTTTCCTATTACTCTATATAATAACTTGTAAATATGAAAAATTATAAATTTAAAAAAAAACATCCAAACTACATGCTTAGTACATCTGTTTTTCTATCAAGGGGGTTATTTATTAAAGGTCGAGTTGTGTTTTCCTGAAAAATTCTAGTTTTTCTAGAGCAGTTTCACTAAAAACAAAATTTTTTTGGGATTTATTATGCCCCAAATCTAAAAGCCTGAATCCGAAAATACGAAAGCTAAAACTTGCTGAGGTCATGTAGAAGTCAACGGCAGAGGATCTTTTAACCATTTGAAGATGTTTTTTGCTTTCATGACTTTCTGGGTTTTTTATGGTGCTTTGTGCTTGAACACTCAATAAATTCATGGAATTCTATGTTTTTTAGCCAATAGCTCGATAAATTTGAGATTTTCAATGATTTCCCCCCAATTGCATTCAATCAAGTTTTTTACATTCAGTTTTTTTCATAAACAAGCAAACATTTGAGATGCGAGTTTATTCAAGGTAGAGTAAACCTCACAAACTCGACCTTTGATAAATAACCTCCTAAATGTTTTTAATAATGTACAAAGTGTAAATGTTTTTAACCACAATGCATAATTAACATATTAAAAGTAGCATGCCTTGAAGCCTTGCCTAGGACGGTGTTAATTCAAAATACCTTGATTCAGACACAAATGGTAATATTTGTGCACGGTGCAGGTATAAAGGATTCAGGGTTGCCATTAGAAAGCTAAGTGCAGTATATGACAACAACTGTACTCCTTTAGCCTAAATTCACGCCCCTTTCAAGGCAGTCTGGGCCCCATGCCCCAATTAGCCCCACCATTGATACCAGCCCTGTGTGAATTGATATACATACATTTGTGCCTCGCATTTGGATAGACACAATTTTGCTTATCAAACAAATTCTTATGTTTAAAAAAAACATGAAAATACAAAAGAGAATTTGTAAATATGTACCAACAGTTTTCTGTTGAACAGTGCTTCTGCTTTTCTCTGATCCCCTTTTAGATCCTGCAAATGAATATTTTCTGATGAGATAAATAAAAATACTGAGATATCTACATTTATAAAATGCAAATTGATATTTAAAATGCATTTTGTTGTTATGGAAATAATGTTTGATCTGTATAGACAAATTTCTAATTAACTTGCTGGCTTGTCCCTGCTAGAGATGTCGCGAACTGTTCGCCGGCGAACTTGTTCGCGCGAACATCGGGTGTTCGCGCTCGCCGGAAGTTCGCGAACGTCGCGCGACGTTCGCCATTTTGGGTTCGCCATTGTTGGCGCTTTTTTTTGCCCTCTCACCCCAGACCAGCAGGTACATGGCAGCCAATCAGGAAGCTCTCCCCTGGACCACTCCCCTTCCCTATAAAAACCGAAGCCCTGCAGCGTTTTTTCACTCTGCCTGTGTGTGCTGAAGAGATAGTGTAGGGAGAGAGCTGCTGCCTGTTAGTGATTTCAGGGACAGTTGAAAGTTTGCTGGCTAGTAATCGTTTTGATACTGCTCTGTTATTGGAGGGACAGAAGTCTGCAGGGGTTTGAGGGACATTTAAGCTTAGGTAGCTTTGCTGGCTAGTAATCTACCTTCTACTGCAGTGCTCTGTATGTAGCTGCAGTGGGCAGCTGTCCTGCTTCTGATCTCATCTGCTGACTGCTGCAATAACAGTAGTCCTTGTAAGGACTGCTTTTATTTATTTTTTTGTTGTTTTACTACTACTACTACTACTACTACTATAAGAGCCCAGTGCTATTAGTCTAGCAGTGTTGGGGAGTGGGACTGGTGTGCTAATCTGCTGCTCCTAGTAGTTCAGCAGCACCAACTTTAATTTTTTTTTTTTAATATTCATTTTTTTTTATTTTACTTTTTTTTATTTTACTACCGCTGTAGTAGTGTATAAGTTGACCTTTTAGGCATTATTTGCCCTGTAGGCATTATTTGCACACTGTTTTCTTCAACCCGCCATCGAGCTGTGTGACCTTGTTCACATTCTGTCTAAATATCCATAATATTACCGTCTCCAGAAAAAACACCGGAGTCACTTTTTTCAAGCAGCCATAATATATTTTACGTAATCCGTATCCACCGCTGTAGTAGTGTATACGTTGGCCTTGTAGGCATTATTTGCACACTGTTTTCTTCAACCCGCCATCGAGCTGTGTGACCTTGTTCCCATTCTGTCTAAATATCCATAATATTACCGTCTCCAGAAAAAACACCGGAGTCACTTTTTTCAAGCAGCATTCATATATTTTACGTAATCCGTATCCACCGCTGTAGTAGTGTATACGTTGGCCTTGTAGGCATTATTTGCACACTGTTTTCTTCAACCCGCCATCGAGCTGTGTGACCTTGTTCCCATTCTGTCTAAATATCCATAATATTACCGTCTCCAGAAAAAACACCGGAGTCACTTTTTTCAAGCAGCATTCATATATTTTACGTAATCCGTATCCACCGCTGTAGTAGTGTATACGTTGGCCTTGTAGGCATTATTTGCACACTGTTTTCTTCAACCCGCCATCGAGCTGTGTGACCTTGTTCCCATTCTGTCTAAATATCCATAATATTACCGTCTCCAGAAAAAACACCGGAGTCACTTTTTTCAAGCAGCATTCATATATTTTACGTAATCCGTATCCACCGCTGTAGTAGTGTATACGTTGGCCTTGTAGGCATTATTTGCACAGTGTTTTCTTCAACCCGCCATCGAGCTGTGTGAGCTTGTTCACATTTTGTCTAAATATTGATAATATTATCGTCTCTAGAAAAACCACTTGAGTTACTTTTTTCAAGCAGCATTCATATATTTTACGTAATCCGTATCCACCGCTGTAGTAGTGTATACGTTGACCTTGTAGGCATTATTTGCACACTGTTTTCTTCAACCCGCCATCGAGCTGTGTGAGCTTGTTCACATTTTGTCTAAATATTGATAATATTATCGTCTCTAGAAAAACCACTTGAGTTACTTTTTTTCAAGCAGCATTCATATATTTTACGTAATCCGTATCCACCGCTGTAGTAGTGTATACGTTGACCTTGTAGGCATTATTTGCACACTGTTTTCTTCAACCCGCCATCGAGCTGTGTGAGCTTGTTCACATTTTGTCTAAATATTGATAATATTATCGTCTCTAGAAAAACCACTTGAGTTACTTTTTTTCAAGCAGCATTCATATATTTTACGTAATCCGTATCCACCGCTGTAGTAGTGTATACGTTGACCTTGTAGGCATTATTTGCACACTGTTTTCTTCAACCCGCCATCGAGCTGTGTGAGCTTGTTCACATTTTGTCTAAATATTGATAATATTATCGTCTCTAGAAAAACCACTTGAGTTACTTTTTTTCAAGCAGCATTCATATATTTTACGTAATCCGTATCCACCGCTGTAGTAGTGTATACGTTGACCTTGTAGGCATTATTTGCACAGTGTTTTCTTCAACCCGCCATCGAGCTGTGTGAGCTTGTTCACATTTTGTCTAAATATTGATAATATTATCGTCTCTAGAAAAACCACTTGAGTTACTTTTTTTCAAGCAGCATTCATATATTTTACGTAATCCGTATCCACCGCTGTAGTAGTGTATACGTTGACCTTGTAGGCATTATTTACACACTGTTTTCTTCAACCCGCCATCGAGCTGTGTGAGCTTGTTCACATTTTGTCTAAATATTGATAATATTATCGTCTCTAGAAAAACCACTTGAGTTACTTTTTTTCAAGCAGCATTCATATATTTTACGTAATCCGTATCCACCGCTGTAGTAGTGTATACGTTGACCTTGTAGGCATTATTTGCACACTGTTTTCTTCAACCCGCCATCGAGCTGTGTGACCTTGTTCACATTTTGTCTAAATATTGATAATATTATCGTCTCTAGAAAAACCACTTGAGTTACTTTTTTTCAAGCAGCATTCATATATTTTACGTAATCCGTATCCACCGCTGTAGTAGTGTATACGTTGACTTTGTAGGCATTATTTGCACAGTGTTTTCTTCAACCCGCCATCTAGCTGTGTGTATTATCGTTTCCAGAAAAACCAACTGAGTTTTTGTTGTTGTTGTTGTTTTTTTAAAAATAATGCCAGGCAAAGGCAGGCCGCCACGCAGAGGCCGTGCTAGGGGCCGTGCTGCTATGCAATCCTGTGGCCCTAGCAAATTTCCCAGTTTTAAAAAGCCAATGACCCTGAACTCCCAAAATGCTGAAGAGGTAGTTGACTGGCTTACACAGCACACCCCATCCTCTACCGTTTCTAACTTTACCACAACATCCTCCTCATCCTCCACTGCTATGGCCACCCCACGTAACACTTCCTCCACCACCGGTGCCCCTTCTTCACTGGGGTCAGAGGAGTTATTTTCCAATGAGTTTCTTGAACTGAGTAATGCGCAACCATTATTGCCAGAAGAAGATGAAGGAGATGAGGACCTTACACCAGATTTAATTCTGGCAGAGAACACGATAGAGATGGACATAATGAGTGATGAGGAGGAGGTCCCCGCTGCTGCTTCCTTCTGTGATGTGTCAGAAGAAATTGATGCATCTGAGGAGAATGATGATGAGGAGATTGATGTTTTGTGGGTGCCTAGTAGAAGAGAGCAAGAGGAGGGTAGTTCAGATGGAGAGACGGAGAGTCAGAGAGGCAGTAGGAGAATAAGACTTAGAAGAAGCAGGGAGGACAGCCCGCAGGGATCAGCAGGGCAACAACATGTATCGGCACCTGTGTTCAGCCGGCCAACGCACCCGCCATTGCCGCCAATACCGCCAACTCCGCCAACTTCTACTGTTACCGCCAGATCGCACACTTCCAAAAAGTCAGCAGTGTGGGATTTTTTTAATGTGTGTGCCTCTGACAAAAGCATTGTAATTTGCAATGAGTGCAGTCAGAAACTGAGCCTTGGTAAGCCCAACAGCCACATAGGTACAACTTCTATGCGAAGGCACATGAGCGGCAAGCACAAAGCACTTTGGGAGCAACACCTCAAAGGCAACAGGCAAACTAAAAGCCACACTCCTTCTGGTCCAGCATCTTACTGCTCTACCTCTGCTCTCCTTGACCCGTCTGAACCACCCTCCACTCCGCCTTCCACCTTGACCACCTGTTCCCATTCCCAGTCATCTGCCACCAGCCAAGTTTCTGTGAAGGCCATGTTTGAGCGTAAGAAGCCAATGTCTGACTGTCACCCCCTTGCCCGGCGTCTGACAGCTGGCTTGTCTGCACTCTTAGCCCGCCAGCTTTTACCATACCAGCTGGTGGACTCTGAGGCCTTCCGCAAATTTGTAGCAATTGGGACACCGCAGTGGAAGGTACCCAGCCGCAATTTTTTTTCTAAAAAGGGAATACCACACCTGTACCAACATGTGCAGAGCCAAGTTACCGCATCTCTGTCACTTAGTGTTGGGCCAAAGGTCCATATGACTACTGACGCATGGTCCTCCAAGCATGGTCAGGGCAGGTATGTCACCTACACTGCCCACTGGGTGAACTTGGTAATGGCTGGGAAGCAGGGAATGGGTAGCTCAACAACAACAGTGGAGTTGGTGTCACCGCCACGGATTGCACGCGGTTCTGCCACCACCTCTACTCCTCCATCGCTCTCTACCTCGTCTTCTTCTTCTTCTTACTCTGCTGCTGGGTCCTCCTTCTCCTCCTCCACACCTGTGCACCCCCAGCTCCCCCTAGGCTATTCGACGTGCCAGGTACGCCGTTGTCACGCTGTCTTGGGGATGACGTGCCTGGAAAGCAAAAACCATACCGGATCTGTACTCCTGTCATCTCTGCAGTCACAGGCCGATCGGTGGCTGACCCCACACCAACTGCAGATCGGAAAAGTGGTGTGTGACAATGGAAGCAATCTGTTGGCAGCGTTGAGACTAGGCAATTTAACACATGTGCCCTGCATGGCACATGTGTTAAATTTAATAGTCCAACGTTTTGTCTCCAAGTACCCAGGATTCCAGGACGTTCTCACCCAGTCCAGAAAGGTGTCGGCCCATTTCAGACGTTCCTACACAGCCATGGCACGCCTTGCTGACATTCAGCAGCGCTACAACATGCCAGTCAGGCGTTTGATTTCTGACAGCCAGACTCGCTGGAATTCAACGCTCCTTATGTTGGAACGTCTGCTGCAACAACAAAGGGCCGTCAACGAGTACCTTTTTGAACTGGGTGGTAGGACTGGATCTGCACAGCTGGGGATTTTTTTCCCCCGTTACTGGGTGCTTATGCGCGATGCCTGCAGGCTCATGCGACCTTTTGAAGAGGTGACAAATATGGTCAGTCGCACCGAAGGCACCATCAGCGACCTAATACCCTTCGCTTTCTTCCTGGAGCGTGCCGTGCGACGAGTGACAGATGAGGCTGTAGACCAGCGTGACGAGGAGCTGGAAGCGCACGATTTCTGGTCGGAATCACCAGAACGAACCCAGGCACCTGCTGCAACGCAGGGAGAGGTGCCAGAAGTGGAGTCAGAGGAGGAAGGTGGCTTTGTGGAGGAGGAGGAGGAGGACCAACAGGAGCAGGCTTCCCAGGGGGCTAGTGGTGACCTTTTGGGGACCCCTGGTCTTGTACGTGGCTGGGGGGAGGAGACCGTGGATGATGCAGTCCTTGATAATGAGGAAGCGGAGATGGATAGCTCTGCATCCAACCTTGTGAGAATGGGGTCTTTCATGCTGTCATGCCTGTTGAAGGACCCCCGTATCAAGAGGCTTAAGGAGAAGGACCTGTACTGGGTCGCAACGCTACTAGACCCTCGGTACAAGCATAAAGTGTCAGAAATGTTACCAACATACCACAAGTCCGAAAAGATGCGGCATTTACAAACCAGCCTGCAAAACATGTTGTACAATGCTTTTAAGGGTGATGTCACTTCAGGAACTCATCAACATTCCAGGGGCAGAGGTGCCAGTAATCCTGCCACGAGCACACCTGCAAGGACAAAGCCCTTTGGCCAGTCTGTAACGTCAGACATGCAAATGTTTTTCTGTCCAAGGCAGCGCCACAACCCTTCTGGATCCACCCTCAAAGAACGCCTCGACCGGCAGGTAGCGGACTACCTGGCATTAACTGCAGATATCGACACTCTGAGGAGCGATGAACCCCTGGACTACTGGGTGCGCAGGCTTGATCTGTGGCCAGAGCTGTCACAATTTGCCATGAACCTCTTGTCTTGCCCAGCCTCAAGTGTGCTCTCAGAAAGGACCTTCAGTGCAGCAGGAGGGATTGTAACTGAGAAGAGAACTCGCCTAGGTCACAAAAGTGTCGATTACCTGACCTTTATTAAAATGAATGAGGGGTGGATCTCGGAGGGTTACTGCACGCCGGAAGACTTGTTCTGACTTCTATGCAGCTGTCCTTCTCTTCAAGCCTCATGACTCCACACACAGCTGTCCTTTAGCGTCCTCCTCCTCCCTCCGCCACCGTTACAAACTAGGGTGCAAACCCTACTGGTTTAATTTTTTCTGGCCTCTGTGCTTCAGTGGCTGCAACCAAAAAAACTGGGCAAACAATGTCTACAAGGTCAACGTATGGCAAAAAATGACTATTTTCAGCATTTATATGGCATATTTTTTCTGGCAACTGTGCTTCAGTGGCTGCGTCCAAAAAAATGCATATTTTCTGCATTTATATGGCATAATTTTTCTGGCAACTGTGCTTCAGTGGCTGCGACCAAAAAAATGCATATTTTCTGCATTTATATGGCATAATTTTTCTGGCCTCTGTGCTTCAGTGGCTGCAACCAAAAAAATTTATATTTTCAGCATTTATATGGCATAATTTTTCTGGCCTCTGTGCTTCAGTGGCTGCAACCAAAAAAATTTATATTTTCAGCATTTATATGGCATAATTTTTCTGGCAACTGTGCTTCAGTGGCTGCGACCAAAAAAATTACTATTTTCAGCATTTATATGGCATATTTTTTCTGGCCTCTGTGCTTCAGTGGCTGCGGCCAAAAAAACTGGGCAAACAATGCCTACAAGGTCAACGACGTTGACCTTGTAGGCATTGTTTGCCCAGTTTTTTTGGCCGCAGCCACTGAAGCACAGAGGCCAGAAAAAATATGCCATATAAATGCTGAA
The DNA here is from genome assembly GCF_017654675.1 of Xenopus laevis. Classification (NCBI taxonomy): domain Eukaryota; kingdom Metazoa; phylum Chordata; class Amphibia; order Anura; family Pipidae; genus Xenopus; species Xenopus laevis. The sequence goes on from NC_054371.1 coordinate 183,556,737, forward strand.
AATAGTAATTTTTTGCCATACGTTGACTCAACGTATATGGCAAAAAATGACTATTTTCAGCATTTATATGGCATATTTTTTCTGGCAACTGTGCTTCAGTGGCTGCGACCAAAAAAATGCATATTTTCTGCATTTATATGGCATAATTTTTCTGGCCTCTGTGCTTCAGTGGCTGCAACCAAAAAAATTTATATTTTCAGCATTTATATGGCATAATTATTCTGGCAACTGTGCTTCAGTGGCTGCGACCAAAAAAATGCATATTTTCTGCATTTATATGGCATAATTTTTCTGGCCTCTGTGCTTCAGTGGCTGCAACCAAAAAAATTTATATTTTCAGCATTTATATGGCATAATTTTTCTGGCAACTGTGCTTCAGTGGCTGCGTCCAAAAAAACTGGGCAAACAATGTCTACAAGGTCAACGTATGGCGAAAAATTACTATTTTCAGCATTTATATGGCATATTTTTTCTGGCAACTGTGCTTCAGTGGCTGCGTCCAAAAAAACTGGGCAAACAATGCCTACAAGGTCAACGTATGGCAGTTGTTTAAAGAGAACAGTAGATTACTAGCCAGCAAAGCTACCTAAGCTAAAATGTCCCTCAAATCCCTGCAGACTTCTGTCCCTCCAATACAGAGCAGTATCAAGCAGATTACTAGCCAGCAAGCTTACTATCATCTGTCCCTGAAATCACTAACAGCTCTCCCCCTACACTATCTCTTCCAAGCACACACAGGCAGATTTTTCAGATACATTTTTGCCCTTGATCCCCCTCTGGCATGCCACTGTCCAGGTCGTTGCACCCTTTAAACAACTTTAAAATCATTTTTCTGGCCAGAAATGTCTTTTCTAGATGTTAAAGTTCGCCTTCCCATTGAAGTCTATGGGGTTCGCGAACCGTTCGCGAACCGCTCGCATTTTTGCGCAAGTTCGCGAATATGTTCGCGAACTTTTTTTCCGACGTTCGCTACATCCCTAGTCCCTGCATTATTGATTTTACTTTATTTAATCTAAAGATAGCAAAATTATTATTTTAACAACCTCCTTTATTCTCTACTAACAAATGAAATAAGATGACAGTGAGCAATTTAACTACCTATTAGGGTTTTATAATATATAAATTCAATCCCAAATTAGGAAAAATGATATGCTAGAAAAGCAACAGTAGATATGAAATATAATGGAGAAAAGAAAAGCATAAGGAAAATGTGTAATGGTGTCTGCAGACAAAAGAGCCTGTATAATAGCTCAGAAATGGTAATTATAACCTTCTCCAGGCAGCAGACTGCTCTGGTGAATAGAGAAAGTGACAAGCAAAAAATAACTTGAAAAGTCTTGTGAATGTCTTTCCCAGTTGAATCAGAATTCATGTAGCTCATTTCACAAGGACACACAGACATGACATGGCATGCATTCTGAAACAGAATTTTAATTAATGTTAAATAATAAAGTCTGAAATGTTTGGAAAGACCAACAATGCAGTGCTTTCTCTCTGTAATAGAACTTGCATATACAATGTACAATTTAGCAGCCAGTAAAGCCCTTAGAGGTATGTTGATTTTCACATTCACCCCAATATGTAATAAAAGGCACAAAGTTTGCCCAGGTTCAGTAACCCGTATAAACCATGTTTCCACATTACAGGTCTTTCTAATCCAGCAATCCTAAACTAATGCAATTCAAAACAATCTGGGTGTTGAGAATGGGCCCCACAATCCCCTTTACTGTGATATGCCCACCTACAATGGACAACAGTAATAACAGATACAGAAAAGGCAAATGCTATGTAAGTGCTAAATCAGTTCTTTTCTTCAGTGTATACAATAGAGGAGTCTGAGTTCCCAGACTCACTTCATAACTGCATTGATGGCTCAGCTTAATCTACTCAGTGGTTGACTCAGGATATTATTCGTAATGCTTAAATAAAAATTAATGTAAACAAGGTGCCAGGGCCACATGGCATACACCCCCCCGGGTTCTAAGAGAGCTTAGTTTAGCCCCTATTTCTTATTTTCTCAGATTCATTTTTATCTGGTATGGTACCTATGGACTGGAGAAAAGTTGATGTAATTTCCCTATTTAAAAAGTGATTACGATCGCAGCCTGGCAATTAAAGGCCAGTACATTTGACATCTGTGGTGGGCAAAATATTTAAAGGCTTGTTAAGGGATCACATTCAAAATTTTGTCCTAGGGAATAGCATTATGAGCAGCAATCAGCATGGCTTTATGAAGGATAGGTCATGGCAGACGAATTTGATTGCTTTTTATGATGAGGTAAGTAAGATGCTGGACAGTGGGGGGGCAGTAGATGTGATATATTTGGATTTTGCCAAAGTGTTTGATACTGTGCCCCACAAATGACTGTTTTCTAAACAAAGGTCTGTTGGGCTTAATGATGTTGTTTGCACATGGATAGAAAACTGGCTACAGGATCGGGTACAGAGGGTGGTTGTTAATGGTACATTTTCTACTTGGAGTAAGGTTCTTAGTGGGGCCCCCAGGGCTTGGTCCACTTTTATTTAATTTGTTCATTAATGACTTAGGGGAGGGTATTGTAGACTTAGGGGAGGATATTTGCAGATGACACAAAACTATGCAGCCAAATTAATTCCATCCAGGATGTGGCATCCTTGCAACAGGATCTTGAAAAACTGGCAATCTTGGCAAATGACATTCAATGTTGATAAATGTAAAGTCATGCACCTGGGATGTAAAAATATCCAAGCCATGTATACCCTTAATGGGACTAGGCAAATCCATTATAATAAAGGACATTGGAGTCCTTGTAGATGATAAACTTGTTTGTAACAAGCAATGATAGTCAGCAGCATCAAGGGCAAATAAGGTCTTTAATTGTATTAAAAGGGGCATAGATTCACAGGAGGAAGGGGTCATTCTTCCACTGTATAAAGCACTGGTAAGGCCCCATCTAGAAAATGCTGTACAGTGTTGGCCTCCAGTGCTCAATCAATAAATTATTGTTTTAGAGAGGGTGCAGAGAAGGGCAATTAAGCTGGTAAAAGGTATGGAAAATCTTAGCTATGAGGAAAGACTGGCCAAATTGGGATTGTTCACGCTGGAGAAGAGGTGATTAAGGGGTGATATGATAACTATGTATAAATATATAAGGGGATCATATGATAATCTATCTAATGCTTTATTTACCAGTAGGTCTTTCCAGCTGACACATGGGGGCAAATTTACTTACCTTCGAAGTTGCGCCAGCATTGGCTTTGCCGCACTTCGCCAGGCATAGATTCGCCAGGGCTGCGCAAATTCACGAAGGTATGAAGTTGCGCACAAGTTACTGATCGTTTGCAAAGTTGCAATAGCAATGTTACGATCAGCGGTTTGAAGTTACGCTAGCGATGGCAGTTAAAGTACAATGGCTGTATATGCAGCAGCAAACACATTACACTACACAAGCCCAGGGAACCTTAATAAATGTGTTCTAATGCCCTACATATGTGCCCACAGTATAGTTTAGGTGCCATATGTTATCAAATATAGGGGAGAAGGAAAAAAATGTCAATCTTTTTCAGCCTATTGCCCTATAAAAAGTAAAAGACGCAAGTGTTTTTTTGGGACTTTCAACTTTTTTTGGACCATCCCTATCTACTCTATTGCACTTCACCTGGTCTGAGGTGGTGAAGTAAAGTCTTGCGCATGAGGTAACGTTCACGAAAATCCCCAGCTTAGTGAATTAGCGTATTTATGTCCCTTCGCCAGAGCACAACTTCGTCTGGCGTAAGGGTGCGAAGCAGCACTAGAGTAGGTCCAGCACCTGTTAGTAAATCAGCAAAGTGGCAAAATGGCGTCACGCTGGTGAATTTTCGCTAGCGTTAGCCACTTCGCCCTTTAGTAAATTTGCCCCAAGTTCGTCCATTCTGATAAGAAGAAAAGAGGTTCCGCCTAAATATTCGGAAGGGGTTTGTTACGGTGAGAGCTGTGAAGATGTGGAATTCTCTCCCAGAATCAGTTGTACAGATACTGTAGCTTTAAGAAGGGGTTGGATGGCTTTTTAGCAAGTGAGGGAATAGAGGGTTATGGAAGATAGTTCAAGTTGATCCAAGGAATAGAACGATTGCCATTTTGGAATCAGGAAGGAATTTTTCCCCTCTGAACCAAATTGGAGAGCTTTCAGATGGGGTTTTTTTGCCTTCCTCTGGATCAACTAGCAGTTAGGCAGTTTAAAAAAGTTAAAAGGTTGAACAAAATTCCCAACTAAAGCTTCTCCAATTAGCCTCAGAGGGGGGAAATTCCTTCCTGACTCATGGCAATCAGACCAGTCCCTGGATCAGCTTTGTACTAAGAGTTAGTTTCAATAACCCTGTATTTTCTCATTTTATAAAATGCCATTCAACCTTCTTGCATATATGTCAGTATACTTGATTCAAGGAGGCAATTCTACAACCTCAGAGCTCTCACTGTAAAATCCTCTCACTGTAGAGAATTAAAACCACCCTATGACTACAATCCTGTAGCATTTTACTATCCATGTACAAACAACATTACTAAGACCAACAGACATTAATTTAGAAGCAGACATTTTTCAGCCACTGTATCAAATGCTTTGGCAAAATCGAAACAGATCTACTTCTACCCCACCATCCAGATGTTTACTAACTTTATCATAAAAAGCAGTCAAAGTTGTCTGACATGACCTATCCTCAATAATGCCATTCTCCAGAAAACAATCTTGAATGTCATCAAACCTCCAAATAATTTTCCCACCACAGATGTCAAAATTACAGATCTATAATTGCCAGGCTGAAATTGTATCAGTTTCATTTAATTTTCTAATTACCGTATATACTCGAGTATAAGCCGAGTTTTTCAGCATCCAAAATGTGCTGAAAAAGTCTACCTCGGCTTATACTCGGGTCAGCGGGCAGTAGCTGAGATTGCAGTCACTTTTAATCATTCCTATACCAACAGTTCACTTGGGGAGAGACTGCAATATCCCACAATGCCCTCTGTTGGTTATATGAAAGAATAACAGTGCGCCCTCTGTTGGTTATATGAAAGAATAACAGTGACTGCAATATCACACAGCGCCATCTGTTGGTTATATGAAAGAATAACAGTGACTGCAATATCACACAGTGCCCTCTGTTGGTTATATGAAAGATTAACAGTGACTGCAATATCACACAGCGCTCTCTGTTGGTTATATGAAAGATTAACAGTGACTGCAATATCACACAGCGCCCTCTGTTGGTTATATGAAAGAATAACAGTGACTGCAATATCACACAGCGCCCTCTGTTGGTTAGATTAAAGAATAACAGTGACTGTAATATCACACAGCGCCCTCTGTTGGTTATATGAAGGATTAACAGTGATGGCAATATCACACAGCGCCCTCTGTAGGTTATACGAAAGATTAACAGTGATGGCAATATCACACAGCACCCTCTGCACATGGTAGTGGGACAGTGGGACAATGCACACAGTAATCCGTTTGGCAATTCTCTGTCACCATCAACTTTGCAAAAAAGTCCGGTTGATCGGGGGGGGTCGCTTTGGCAGAATGTGCGCTGCTGGGAGACAGGGTTGTAGTTGTGTCTAGGCTTATACTAGAGTCAATAAGTTTTCCCAGTTTTCGTAGGTAAAATTAGGTACCTCGGCTTATACTCGGGTCGGCTTATACTCGAGTATATACGGTAAAAGCAAAGAATCAGTTTTGTACAAAAGAATATCTGGGCTGATGTCAGAATGTCAAACTTCAAAGTGCAGTAACCCTCGTATTCCTTGGTTTGCCTATATTTTTACTTATGAAACATGATATTTTGTAAACAAAACAGGGCAAAATCTGAAACTGAATAGAAAGTCCCATTATACTTTATGTTTATATGAAGCGGTGAAGCTCTCCGAGCTGCTCCGTGCAGATGTCATGGAGTCATGCCTTTGTATAATAAATACTGTATACAGAAAAAACACAAAAAATATTCACAATATATTTTTACTAAATATATTTTAGAATTGTAATGTGATCAATAAATTTACATGCTCTGAATGCACCCTAGATCCTCTTTAAAGATAGGAACATTAAGTATTAGCAGTAATGTTTCTGTAAAGTAATTCAGTGAAGGGAAATTATGTGAACTTCTTGAGGGATTTCAGTAAGATAATAAATAGTTGGTTAAGATTACATTTCAATTTTATTCGTCATATCAACTGTGTGATTATGTGGTTATTGCCTACAATTCTGCACTTCTCTTGCTCTCTGGAAGGATAATGAGCAAAAACAACATCCTAAAAGATTTGTAGAAAGTATTGTGCAATATATCAGGAATAATAAAAACCCAAGGGTAGGTCAGCGAATATTTAAAGTGTGTGGTCTGGCAGATTTAAGCTGTGCGGAGCTCTATGCTGAAAAAGGAGAAGAAGTTGCAATTTTACAGAAAGCTATAGGAAGGTGGAGAGAACATAATTTATGTTACAAGGTGGGTGCTATGGGTTCTCTGCCCTGTAGCACAAGCTATAGGACGACATAAAAACCGGAAAGTAAGGGTCAGATTTATCAAGGGTTGAATTTAGAGTTCATGGGAGTTTTTATAAACTCGAAATGCGACCAAAATTCAACCAATCAAATTTATCAAAATGTATTAATGTCAGGAAGGCAGCAAACAACTCCAAATTGATTCCAGGATGCCCCCCCCCATAGGCTAAAACAGCAATTCAGCATGTTTAAGGTGGCGAAGAGTCAAATTCGAATTCTTAAAGGGCCAGTGTATGATAAATTTTGAAAATATAATTTGATTTTATTTTTTAAAACTTGAATTGAATTTTAACTATTCCATAGTCAAATTTCAAAATTAGAATTCAAAATTCAAATTTTCACTTCGACCCTTGATAAATCTGCCCTTAAAAGTGGTAGGACTTCTGGTACAAATGAATGGAATCATACTGCTTAGTCGATAATGGATAAGAAAATTTGAGTCATACAGGAGTTCATGTACTGAAAGGGGTGCAATAGTGGTTATTTAATAAAAACAGATTTTTATTAAAGTTTGTATTAACTTCTAGTAAAAGGATTGGGGTGAAAAAATGTATTTTCTCTTTTCTGTTACTTTGCTCACAAAATATATTTTGTATTTGTGAGGTGATGTAACATCTTCTCATTACAGCAATTCCCTTCCTAATTCAACCAGGTATTCCCTAACAAACGATTTCCAGTGTTTTATACACTATACATGGCAGACCTATACAAAAAATAAACACTTGCTGCATTATCATAGTTACTAGCTGAGGCCCTTGAATCACTTTATACATCAATGCTAATTCTGAAAGCCACAAGCAAGGTGAGTCATCCTAACAAGGTCTCCCACAATGTTCACAGCAAGCCTGAGGGCAGAGGTTTTTGCATGAAACTCCTAGGTGTTTAAACGTGCCTCAACACATCACCCAACATTCAGTACATAGAAATCAGAAAGTATAACCTTGTGTCTTGCAAAATACACTACTGATTATAAGAACATAAAAAATATTTTAATATTTCTTTAAGTTTAGGTTTGAATTGATGGAACCCCCACACATGAACAAAACATTTGGCAGGGAGGTAATTGATGATTCTAAAAATTCTAAAAAGCCATTGGTCTTAAAAGGAATATGAATTGTACCTGTTAAGATATGTATTAATTGGTGTGCTCTCATACTGATCTGATACTGATCTCGTGTTATGTGACATGATTTTTGTCAGCTAATGCAGAAGTGTTAATAAAGTTATGTCTTCCTGAAGCAAGAGAAGCATGGTGTCTGTGTGCAGTTTCTCCTCTGTCTGAATGAAAGCTGCAGGCTCCCGTGAGATTGAGCTACCGGTTATCCAATCTCTTAAGCAGAATGGCAACAGTACCTGTACGCATCCTATCTCTTTTATTTTTTTAGTTATTCTATTTTAGATATTCTATTGTTCTGTCCTAGTATCTATTATTAGGGTTTGGCCTCTGTTTTATTAGGGACAATGTTTTTCTGTCAATGTGCTCAAACCGAAATTTGAGCACGAAACTGACCCATTTCACTTCAACGAAAATTTGTTAAATAGCTTTTTCCAAACCATCTTAGGAAGTAACAGATATGGCACATTGAATGAAGTAATTGCAGACTACATCATAATGACTTTTTTTCAGATAACATGGGCTGCAATTAACATGACAAAATATCTTCATGTTGATGGGTTGTGCCATAACTTTGTAGGGCTGCAGAGTTATTAACTTGAGTTGCTCCTTGGCAAGGGCTGGTTACTTGAATTCTCACTGGTTTAGAGGGGGCATTACTGCAAATCCTGTTGGCTGCCAGGTATGCCAGATATGAATGCTAGTTGTCAAAAAAATGTATAGTATTGCTCATTACCAAGGGCAATTACTATTATATTAGCACATGCCATTTTCCACAACGGTCAAATAATAAACCACATCATGCCAACCCCAACTTGCAAACTAGTAGGGACTCAAAACCCCAGCCAAAAAAGAACCCTATGCTGCCCAGAAAAGATATAAAAAAACTGAAAAATACAGAAAGCAGCACACACATACAAACTATTCATAAAACTGGTAATTAAATGTGACTGACAAGTATGTGTCACAACCTACTGGACACAGGACTTAAGAAAATATGAAAAACACTTCCAGACGTTATTTTAAAATAACATTGTGACTCAATATTGCACTACATATTCCTCTGTGTCAGTTTATATTGTTTAACCCCCTGACCATTAAGATCACTGTACAATAAACACTACAATAGACATCTCCTTATCTTGTGCCATTTATTAAGTTGGATCCAGGTGTTCCATGGTAACTGAATGGCCATATTAATACCTGTCACAAATAATCACACTCCATTCATCATCCTCAGCTGGCTGGATAAAGTCCGGCTTCCAGCAAACTCTGTCTCTTTCTCCCTCTCCATTTCCATGTACTAATGTCTGTGGCACTTTTCATCCAAATTTGAGTGTTGTCATTTGAAGGAAACCAGTATCAGCACTTTTATATTTATATGTATAAGTAATGTTCTTTATTGAAACAGTGCAGTCATTGAGCTGTCAGTGATGTGTGTATCAAGTTGTAATTCACATTTGTTCTGAGTCCTAGTTAGCTTTTTATATGCAGAAAACTGACTCAAACTTTCTGATTAAACACAGATTTCTCTTCCTTGCTTCAATTTCAGATGTTGTGCAACTGAACATGCCTGGATGTAAGTAAGGGTGTTTATTTCCATTTGGTTAAATATGCAAGTTAACTCTATCAATCTGTAACATCAAATCTTGTCCTTAGAGAAGGACCGTTGATAAACTAACTAAAGTTAATTGGAGGTTTAATAAACCTAGTTCCCAAAATTTGACCCATTTTGCTTCTATGAAAATTCGTAAAACTGTGAAAATTCGTCAAATGCGTTAAGGTCAAAGGGAGGTTGATTTTTTGCGTGAGTTTTTCCAAACCACACAACTTTTTTAGCTATACATTGCACATTAGTTAGATATTTTAAGGCTTTATTTGTGAGTTCAGCCAAACATTTTATTTTTCTGGCAGCAAAGAACACATTCATGCTGTGAGTCACTGACAGATTCATCCTGTTCTAAGTGGCTGATTCCAACACAAGTCCACAATTTGCATTGCACTACTGACACACAACATGATTTAGATTTTTGTAGTAGAAAACATTTTACACTGAGAAAGCACACATGTATACCAAAATGAAAAAATAACTACAATATAGATGTATGTTAGCATCAATTAAATTTCCTATTGAAATTATAGATCCATATTATATGCACAGAAAGACAGAAAGTTTCAAGTGAAAGTAATGTTATTCCAACAAGCATTGCTTTTTAAATTACTATTAAAAGAACAATAACACCAAAAAAATTAAAGTGTTTTAAAGTACAGGTATGGCATCCATTATCCGAAAACCCATTATTCAGAAAGCTCCAAATTACGCCATCTCCCTTAGACTCCATTGTATCCAAATAATTAAAATTTGTAAAAACAATTTCCTTTTTCTCTGTTATAATAAAACAGTACATTGTACTTGATCCAAACTAAGATTTAATTATTCCTTATTGAAAGCAAAACCAGCCCATTTAGTGTATTTAATGGTTACATGATTTTCTAGTAGACTTAAGGTATGAAGATACAAATTAAAGAAACTTCCATTATCTGGTCGAACCACTCATCAATCAGGGAACAATACTGTCCTAAGAATTCTAAATTCTCAACAGGCTCAATAGGTTTTGAACCAAATAACCTTTGTAAAACTATAAATAAAATTGTATTTTTGTTTAAGCAAAGCATGCTTTGAAGATATCATAAGTCCAACAATGAGCCTTTTAAAAATAATACTGCAGGCTGTGCACGGTCAATGCATCCCTGCTATTCATCATTTCAAGTTCTATCTTTATTTACTGCAATAACAACAGCATCCCTAGTGGCCATACAGACGGTGCTGTTGTGGTTTATGGTGGGCGCATTTCTGGCTAACTGAATACTGTTCTCAACTGCAGTGAAATAAGGCTGAATTTTTTCTCCGGCTCAGTGCTGTGAATAAATAGCTTGTGTCATTTTCTCCACCGCAGTGATGTATCAGTTTCAGTGAAAATATTACTTCAAATTTAGCATCAAATAATTCCTGCTTATTCAATTCACAGAAGAGGAGAGAACTCAAGTTTAAGCCCCCAGAAAAAATATGCATTAAACTGCTGAAAAGAAATGATTGTATCAGTTTCCTCTGGAGAGTCGCTGAAGTGATTGAAATGTAATGAAATCAGTACGCACAGTTTTAGACAAGTAAAGAGTTGGGGAAACAAAAGTTAACATTTTACTGTTCCATATCACCAAGGGATGGCAAGTGGCATTTTCTTATTGTTATGAAGATGAACAAGAAGGTGTAAAGGGATTATTTTATTTGGTAGTTTCTTCCATAATAAAAAGAGCAGTTTGACTTGGAGACTTGTCTTGGTGATAAAATGCAAAGAATTAACAGAGATGGTTTCCCATAATAATCATAATGGGAATCATGGAACACAGGTGAAATTACCATTGACAAATGTTCTAGAACACATTTTGGCTTTTATACCCACACGCGTTCTGCAGTGACAGTCAAGTAAGAACACCTTAAAACCAGTGAGTTTGACATTATCTTCATAATAATGAAATGCACAATATATTGATATGGTTTGTAAGAGCCATGAATTTCCTGTAAATTACATCCTTATAAATGACTTCCTGAAACTTGTGTATTATAGTAAATAAAGTTCTCCTGTTGAGGCTTTTATATGGTCATGGAACTCCTCAGTGACTTATAATATCCTTATATTTTACAGCAGGGGCTGCTTTATTTGCTATATATAAAATAACATAACCCTTATTGTAACTCTTCTGTGACTGGTATGACATAAAGTACATTCCTAAGCACTAATAATAACTGGTGAGTGGTAACGGTTTACGGTTATGTTGTATGCCAGAAACAAAAAGACCAGCACAATGGGGTTTTGTTCCACAACAATTAGGGGCCAATTTACTAATGGTGTTTTTTTTTCCCAAATTGAACGTTTTAGCTCTAAAAATCACATATTTAATTACTCTTTGCCACAAAACACTAGAAAAATTTGGTTTTGACTAAAAAATACCCTGGAAAACTGAAATTTTTCAGTGTGAAATACAACTCAACCTTTGATAAATAACCCCCTAAGTGTAAAAACCATCAAAAACTCTAATACAAAACTACTCCAATGGAAGATCATGTAAAATCATTTTTTGCTTTAAACTTTTAGAGGTTTTTGGGGTTTTTTGTTTGTAATCGCATGAAAATTCTTACAAAAATTAAGATGTCAAGGTTTTCATATCATTTTTAGGATTAGGTCTGCTTTTTTATTCATTCATGCTTTTTTTAATCACATCTTTTTATAAATAATTATAATTATAAATTGCTTTTTTAAATGTGAGTTTAGCCTAGGTTGCGGCAAGCTTATGTAGAAGTCAATGGGAGATGTATTTGAAAAAATCTAGCTATTTTTCAATTTGAGCCTTCAAAACGTCATCACATACAGTACTTATTGTAAATAATTGGTCGAATGGGATTTTGCTACATGGTTTTATCAGTATAAAAAAATCAAGAATGAGATTTTTAACAAATGGCCTCCCCAGGTTGGGATTCGTGTTGCTAGATCACTTTTGGGGAATTCAGATTTGGCTGAATCGTCGATTCAGTGCATTTCTAGAACTTTTAATGCAAATCATGCTGAGAGAAGTACCTTTTGGGTTGGTCATTTGTTCCTGTTATTTTCCGTGCAACAGTTCTGCTGGAGGGATGCTCCTACCGTTGTAATGTTGTAATTGTAATGGGATACAATTATTTCTCACTTAAACCATAAGTACATTGTACAATAAGGTTCATGTACCACATTATGCATTATCCACCATTGATGAGCCTGTACCCAGCCATGCTGCTTGTCATTAATGATTTCTTTTTAAGTAAATGACAGTCTACACAGTTGAGTTGGGGTACTTTTCCACCAGCATTAGCTGGTAACATGGCAGGGATTGGGTGCTTCTACACCGGCTGAAAAATATGTACAATAAGCCTAAAGCAAGCTTTCTTTTCTAAGTAGGAGGTATATTTCCCTAGATTCCATATAAAGAAAAAATGAAAAATTTATATAAAAGAGCAAACATCAAAGAGTGCTTTTGCTATACATATGGTAATTATTTTAGTAACGACTATCCGTATTTAAAAAATCCTTCATTTCTACCCTGATGTCATATGTTTATGATTAATGGTTTCTTTAGAGCTCAAAGAAATTTCTTTTATGAGAAATACTTTTCTTAGTGCTGTGCAGCAGAAAAATATCATCATTTATACTCCTTTGAAGAAAAACATGCAAAGTGCCAAAATCATTTTTTTTACAGACTTAAATATCTTTATGTAAACATATCGTGGTTCAGAGAAGAAAAATGCTTGTCATTAGAAAGCTGTGAGCTAATAATTGTAAGACATTGATAACAGATGGAAATGATGCAACCTGAAAGCAGCTTTAATATACATTCAAATTTTATAGTGTTCATCTGCAAATCGGAACACGTTGCCATGAAATAAATGACACAATTTACCAATGAAGTCCATGATGCTCTTGTTAACCATTAATGTTCCCAATTTTCCATTTCCAGCATGGAAATTTTTAAATAAGATACATGCAATATAATTTTTCTCAGTTAGACCATGTAAAGCTGTGGTGGAGTATTGCTGATTTAGTCATTCTATGGAAGCAGCAAGTAAAAGTCCAACTGTAAAAACATCCCAGTTACATGAATGTTATTATAAGAGGTCAAACACAGGATGAGACATACCTTCTAAAATAAGGAGCAGACAGTATAGTGAGGGTTGGATTAAGGGCCCCATCTGGATATTATAATGGGCTTAATCTACAAAAGAAGGTTTTGCTTTTCACCATTTATTGCATTTACGGTGGTTCAACACTAAAGGATCAACACTGTATGGCTGAGATAACATTATGCAGAGCATTTTACAGAGTGGTAACAATGAAAGTTTATGAGACATTTTTTTAGAATCCTTTCTCTCCACATGCAGTTTGCACAAGGGAGCAATGATTCGGATAGGAGACAAAGCTCAGTGTGGCTCCTAAGCAGCAATGAACACTTTCACACAATAAGTCAAAAAGGAGTTTGATTTCTCAGACCAATCCATTATGTTCTGATAAATTGACAGAGGTATTGGGTTTAATAAATCAGTTTGTTTAGAATCGAAAACAATGATAAATGGGGAAAATATAGTTCTGCTAGGTCCAGCTGCTTTTGTATTTGTTTGTTCCTACAGGACTGTAATAACTGTACCTGGTGGTCTAGCGGGAGGGGTCTGCAGGGACGCCTGCAGCCCCCTCAGCAGGGACGCCCGCCACACTGCTCGAATTCTAAGTCCTCTAAGGGTGCGCGCGGTGTTCCGCTTCCTGGTTTATTGCGCTGGCGTGATGATGTCCGGTGGTGACAGTTTCTTCCCTTGAGTGGTTTCCTGCGGCATATGTAGATTTTTGGGATTTATTTTCTAAGAAAGCTGCAGAGGCCTTATCTCCTCAAAGACAGTATGATCTTATTTTTATTCCTGGGTCTACTCCCCCTCGTGGTAGAACTTATCCTCTCTCCCTGCCTGAAGCCCAGTCAATGAGAGAATATATCCATGATAACCTGGAGAGAGGTTTCATTAGACCATCTAATTCCCTTGCTGGTGCGGGTTTCTTTTTTGTTGGGAAAAAAGATGGTGGTCTTCGTCCCTGTATAGATTACAGAGGTCTAAACAAGATCACCATAAAAAATCGTTACCCCCTTCCCCTGATTTCCAAACTGTTTGATCAAGTTAAAAATGCCAATATTTATTCCAAGCTTGATCTTAGAGGTGCTCATAACCTCATCCGTATCAGGGAAGGGGATGAGTGGAAAACAGCCTTTAACACCAGGGACGGCCACTACGAATACCTGGTAATGCCATTCGGCCTTTGTAATGCCCCTGCAGTGTTCCAGGAGTTTGTCAATGACATCTTCCAGGATCTAGACGATATTCTTATCTTTTCTTCTAATCTGAGTGATCACCGTAAACACGTGCGGGAGGTGTTACCTAGGCTAAAGAAGAATGACCTGTATGGTTGTCTACAAAGAACATCAAGCTTAAGGTCCCCTCTCTCAAGTTGGGACCCAGGTTTATTGGTCCATATCCCATTATTGAAATAATTAATCCTTCTTCTGTTCGTCTCAAACTACCAGTCAATTTCAAAATCTCTAACTCTTTTCATGGGTCTGTTTCAAAGCCATCTTCACAGGTCCGTCAACAGTCTGTTCCTCCCCCAGTGTTGGTTGAAGGTCAGTCCGAGTTTGAAGTTCAAGAGCTCCTCGATTCTCGCCTTCTGCGAGGTAAGCTCCAGTATATAGTCAAATGGAAGGGCTATGGCCCCGAGGAGAATTCTTGAGTTCCAGTTAGTGAAGTTAGTGACATCAGGGCTGACCATCTCAGGAAACAGTTCCACCTAAAGTTTCCTTGGAAACCTGGGGGTCCAGTGGACCCCCCTAGAGGGGGGGTAATGTAATAACTGTACCTGGTGGTCTAGTGGAAGGGGGTCTGCAGGGACGCCTGCAGCCCCCTCGGCGGGGACGCCCACCACGCTGCTCCTCTTCTAAGACCTCATTGGTGCTTCCTGGTTTTTGCGCATGCGCGCTGGCGAGATGATGTCAGCGCGCAGTGGCGCAAAGTTCAAAAGGTATTAAAAGGGACTTCAGTATGTAATTCATTGCCCGTTATAGGAGTTTGTTCCTGGTGCTTTCTGAGCTTTGTGCTAACCTGCTATTCTGATTCTGATTCCTGTATTGACCCCTGCCTGGCTATTTGATGATCCTGACCCTTGCCTGATTACCGACTTTGATTCTGCTTAACCCCTCTGATTGACTTCCTGGTTTGATCCTTGATTGCCTGACTACGTTTATTCTCTGCCTGCCCAACCCAGCCTGATCTGACTACTCTATTGTCTAAGCCTTGTACTACAACCTTCTGCCCAAAGACTTTGCTTTACTGTTGTGGCCCTCTTCCTGTCTAGAACCCCTCGCCTTGCATCTCTCGTTTTAAGACCTGGTGGCATCTGAGTAGCTGAGGGCTCCTCCCGAGGCCAAAGGCTGCTGCTACAGGCAGAAGCACAAGCCGAGACCACGGTGCTTGGCATTGGTTCTAGATTTAGGGTGCCAACCGTTACAAGGACACACAGAGCTCTGGAACATGAGTGAGTTGCAGGGGAAGCAGAGGAGCCAACCGGAATGGGTGAGAGTGCATGTGTTGGGGGAGGGGAGCAGGAGGTGGCTGGGCTAGGGGTGTATCAAATGGAAATTAGGTGCTGGGTACTGTTGGGATCGGCATTCTCAAATCTATTGTTTTATGAATCTGTCCCTATGTGTCCTAAACTAAATTGTAATGATGTAAAGTTGTCTAAAACTGAGTGGGGAACTGTCTCCTAGTTATAATTATGAGTGAAATCTGAAGAAATCTTGCAGTCCCTGTACTGGGACATTGATCCTAGTTTATTGTGATCTGCACTGCATTGAATTTTGCCAGAGGAGTTTGCAGGGTAAAATCAGAATGTATCAATATGTATCCACAAATAGCCTGTGGCACTCAATGAAATTGTAATACAGAGTTTACACTGGTTCTACAAAATGCTTTATTGAGAGTCAAGGACCTTAAGTTGTGTATACATCCTCAAGCCATTGACCGTGCAATGCTGCCCGCCCTACCAACTTGCCCCCTTCCAGATACCAATGTACTGCCCCACTTGTTTTAAGCCATAGATCTAAGTTTATTAATTTCAGTCTTTCCTCACATTTTATTTGTAGGCTAACACTTGTTTTTTGCAATTATTCCTTTCAACAGTGAGTGGATGCATCTCAGCCATTTATACATTATTCATCAAATATTCACAGAACATTAATCCAAGGCAGCAGTGGGAATTGTGTTATAGTTTTGCAGCAAAAAAATTGTGAATCTGTCTGAATTTTATATATATATATATATATATATATATATATATATATATATATATATATATATATATATATATATATATATATATATATATATATATATATATATATATATATATATATATGTAGAAAGGCTGTGGCACACACTTACTTAGGCAAAACCCAGGTGCTAGTCAGATAAAAGCCATATAACCATACAGAAAGCTGACGCACACTGGGATTTATCAAAAATAAAAACTTATTTTATTTGGATCGACGTTTCGGTCCACACACGGACCTTTATCAAGATACATATAAAGTGCAAGTGTAGGCCATTTTATAGACTCACCCACCAGTGAACATGCATCAGAACACGCCCATACATCAAGTGAAAAATTTAACCCCAGAAGACCCAAAAGTCCAGCAGACGTGGATAGTATTAACTTGGTCTGAAAAACAAAGTGCATGGAACAATATAATTCAGTATATTAAACAATTTCATGATCATATATTTAAAATATTGTTAAAAATAATTGACAGTAATATTACGCTTATAAAGTGACAAGTAGTTAATAAAGTGTTAATAGTGTACTAAAATGTTTTAAAAACAATCTAATAAATACTTGGAAAATCAGTTGTTTGCATATAGACACATTTTCGACATTTTTTGGCAGTACATAGAATAGTATAAATATTATATTTACTCATAAAAAGCAAGTAAACGAACAATATTCATTAAGACCTCTGGGGGCAACAGTATTAAGCGTTTTGATCCAATAAACCTCCTTTTGCAATAACATACGATCCCAATCACCTCCCCTAGAGGGTTCAGGAATTAGATCTATGCCCATGAACTTAAATGTTGGGAGATTGTGACCCATTTTTAGAAAATGTTGGGGTAATGGTAAATCTGATCTTCCGGTTTCAAAGGCTTTTTTAATGGATGACCTATGATTACCCATCCTCTCACGAAGGGTATTCTGCGTTTTCCCAACATATGTCAGACCACATGGGCATGTTATAATATAGATAACATGAGTGGATGTACATGAAATGCGATGTTTAATCATGATCTCTTTTCCAGTATGGGGATGTTTAAAGGATTTACCTGTCACCATGTATCGACATGTAATGCAGCCCGCACATTTGTAGCAACCCTTACTTATTTTGCTTACAATGTTGCCACCGGATTCGTAGCATCTGGTTGGATCTGTTTGCATTAATAGATCTCTTAAATTGGGACCACGTTTGTAGCCCCACAAAGGTTTTTGGGTGAGCGATTCAGATAGCTTTTTATCACATTTCAAAATTGGCCAGTTTTTTTCAACTATATTCTTAACCAACTTGGAACCAGTAGTAAAGCTGGATGTTAGAATAAAGCGATTCTGATCCTTCGGGTCTGTTATGTGTTGAATATCTTGTGTCTGTGCTAAATGTTCGCGGGCACGTTCAACAGATTTAGTAATTACATGCTGGTGGTAACCCCTTTGTTTAAATCTATCGGCGGTTTCCACTATTTGCCTTTCTCGGATATCATGATTAGAATTATTTCGCATAGTGCGTAGAAATTGTGAAAATGGAACTGCTTTTTTAGAGCTAGGAGGATGAAAACTCGTGGAGTATAAAAGAGTATTCCTATCAGTTGGCTTACGATATAATTTATACCCTAATCCATTATTCTGTCTGAAAATTTCAACGTCCAAAAATTGGATACTTTGCATATTATGAGTGACAGTAAATTTGACTGGAAGATTAAGGGCATTAAGATATTCAACCATATTTAACAACCCACTCACGTCCCCCGCCAAATCAGTAGTATATCGTCGATATAACGTAGGTACAGCAATAAGGATTCTCCAAACATTGGTATAATATTGTGTTGTTCGTATTGAGCCATAAAACAATTGGCATAAGAAGGAGCCATTGCTGCACCCATCGACGTACCCTCCTTCTGTAAATAATATTGCTTCTCAAAACGAAAGTAATTAAATTTCAATGTCAGTTCCAAAAGTTGGCAAATAAAGTCAATAGGGGGACCCATGTATGTGGTAGAGTTGGAAAGCGCCCAATGCACTGCCTCTATGCCTTCACGGTGAGGGATTATTGTGTATAAGCTACACACGTCCATGCTTGCCAATACAATAGGTGCATCTGGGAGTGTCAAGTTTGATAAAACCTCCAAAAGCTGCTGTGTATCTCTTAAAAAATAAGGTAAAGCCTGGACTGTGCTCTGCAGGTGGTGATCCAGATATAGACCAATGGGATGTAACAGACTGCCCCTTGATGAGACAATCGGTCTCCCCGGAGGATTACACAAATCTTTGTGAATTTTAGGCAAACAATATAGGATAGGGCAGATTGGATGTGCTTGTAGAAGAAATTGTTTCTCACTAAGTGTAATCCAATTACGTTCAACCGCATGCTCTAACTTCAGATTAATTTCAGATTTGAATTTATTCACAGGGTTAAAGGTCAATTGCGTATATACAGCAGTATTGTTAAGCTGACTCATTACTTCTTTACGGTAATCCGTATAATCCATAAGGACTATGCCACCACCCTTATCTGCAGGTTTGATAAAAATTGTATTATCATTACTTAAAGATTTCAAAGCCTGTCTTTCAGGGACCGTCAGATTCGGATGGCTTTTAAAAACGGATAAAGGAAGCGTATTGACTTCATGTGACACAGTT
The DNA here is from genome assembly GCF_017654675.1 of Xenopus laevis. Taxonomy (NCBI): domain Eukaryota; kingdom Metazoa; phylum Chordata; class Amphibia; order Anura; family Pipidae; genus Xenopus; species Xenopus laevis. The sequence continues at coordinate 183,575,942 of NC_054371.1, forward strand.
TGGAGGAAAACATTAATATTAGGATTAGATAATGCTGGATCATAGGAGCTTTTATTCTTCCATTTGGCACTTATTACAGGCTGTTTTGTTTCACCAAATTGATCTAATAGACGTAATTTCCTTCCCATTTTGTAGCACTCCACCTCCCATTTAAAACCATTAAATGGTACAGTAGGAACAAATGAGGTACCTTTATTGAGCAGTGAGGTCTCCGCTGGCATCAATGTGTGATGCGACAAGTTATAAATTGGATTTATTTGGGATACTTTGGAGGACGACTTCGGCCGCTTCTTCCCCCTCCTGATGCGCCTCGTGCGTCTCTGCCGGCGCTCCTGGTGTTTATTGGGGTGCGGACATCCACTGGTCCCCGGTCGGTTGGTAGGGTGTCCTCTGGAAAATGGGCCGATTGTTGGCTGCTTCCAGATCCAGCCGGGCCGCGAGGTTGCGTCGAGGTAGCGTCGCGCTCTGATGACGTCAAGTCTTCCTCGCCTGCTGAGTCACCGGAACTATCCACGGTGCTGATCGCACGGCCTCTATGCTTACGCCATCTTTGGGAACTTCCACGCCAATTCGATGGCTCTCTATTCCCACTGAGCCAGCGGTAGACCCTATGTTGCTGGTAATCATCATCAACTTTACGCAGCTTTTCCCTTTTGAAGCGCAGTAAGTCCTGTCTAAAGACTTCCATGTTGCTTACGGAGTCTGAAATTGAGAAAGTATTATGGCAGAAAACCAATTCGGACGAACCGTCCGTTGATTGCCCTAAGGACATATACAACAAGCTTCTACATTTGAAGAAACGAGAAACGGATCTAGATTTACATGGTCTTTTTCTATCAGATTATTTTAGATCCAAAAGGATACCTAGAGGATTTCGCATTAAAAATGTACCCACTATTGGTCGTCAAAATCCAGATTTTTGCCGCAAATGGATTGGAGTGCTGAACCGCTGTTCTCTCGACCTCATGGTTCTGGTGATTGAGGAAGCCAGCACTGAACTGGTTAAAGTGAGGAAAGAATTAGCTACATTGGAAACGAATCATCATACAGCGCTAAATGAAACATCGTTCAGTGAGTACAGTCATAAACTTAAAAGCAACATGGAAGTCTTTAGACAGGACTTACTGCGCTTCAAAAGGGAAAAGCTGCGTAAAGTTGATGATGATTACCAGCAACATAGGGTCTACCGCTGGCTCAGTGGGAATAGAGAGCCATCGAATTGGCGTGGAAGTTCCCAAAGATGGCGTAAGCATAGAGGCCGTGCGATCAGCACCGTGGATAGTTCCGGTGACTCAGCAGGCGAGGAAGACTTGACGTCATCAGAGCGCGACGCTACCTCGACGCAACCTCGCGGCCCGGCTGGATCTGGAAGCAGCCAACAATCGGCCCATTTTCCAGAGGACACCCTACCAACCGACCGGGGACCAGTGGATGTCCGCACCCCAATAAACACCAGGAGCGCCGGCAGAGACGCACGAGGCGCATCAGGAGGGGGAAGAAGCGGCCGAAGTCGTCCTCCAAAGTATCCCAAATAAATCCAATTTATAACTTGTCGCATCACACATTGACGCCAGCGGAGACCTCACTGCTCAATAAAGGTACCTCATTTGTTCCTACTGTACCATTTAATGGTTTTAAATGGGAGGTGGAGTGCTACAAAATGGGAAGGAAATTACGTCTATTAGATCAATTTGGTGAAACAAAACAGCCTGTAATAAGTGCCAAATGGAAGAATAAAAGCTCCTATGATCCAGCATTATCTAATCCTAATATTAATGTTTTCCTCCAAACTGTGTCACATGAAGTCAATACGCTTCCTTTATCCGTTTTTAAAAGCCATCCGAATCTGACGGTCCCTGAAAGACAGGCTTTGAAATCTTTAAGTAATGATAATACAATTTTTATCAAACCTGCAGATAAGGGTGGTGGCATAGTCCTTATGGATTATACGGATTACCGTAAAGAAGTAATGAGTCAGCTTAACAATACTGCTGTATATACGCAATTGACCTTTAACCCTGTGAATAAATTCAAATCTGAAATTAATCTGAAGTTAGAGCATGCGGTTGAACGTAATTGGATTACACTTAGTGAGAAACAATTTCTTCTACAAGCACATCCAATCTGCCCTATCCTATATTGTTTGCCTAAAATTCACAAAGATTTGTGTAATCCTCCGGGGAGACCGATTGTCTCATCAAGGGGCAGTCTGTTACATCCCATTGGTCTATATCTGGATCACCACCTGCAGAGCACAGTCCAGGCTTTACCTTATTTTTTAAGAGATACACAGCAGCTTTTGGAGGTTTTATCAAACTTGACACTCCCAGATGCACCTATTGTATTGGCAAGCATGGACGTGTGTAGCTTATACACAATAATCCCTCACCGTGAAGGCATAGAGGCAGTGCATTGGGCGCTTTCCAACTCTACCACATACATGGGTCCCCCTATTGACTTTATTTGCCAACTTTTGGAACTGACATTGAAATTTAATTACTTTCGTTTTGAGAAGCAATATTATTTACAGAAGGAGGGTACGTCGATGGGTGCAGCAATGGCTCCTTCTTATGCCAATTGTTTTATGGCTCAATACGAACAACACAATATTATACCAATGTTTGGAGAATCCTTATTGCTGTACCTACGTTATATCGACGATATACTACTGATTTGGCGGGGGGACGTGAGTGGGTTGTTAAATATGGTTGAATATCTTAATGCCCTTAATCTTCCAGTCAAATTTACTGTCACTCATAATATGCAAAGTATCCAATTTTTGGACGTTGAAATTTTCAGACAGAATAATGGATTAGGGTATAAATTATATCGTAAACCAACTGATAGGAATACTCTTTTATACTCCACGAGTTTTCATCCTCCTAGCTCTAAAAAAGCAGTTCCATTTTCACAATTTCTACGCACTATGCGAAATAATTCTAATCATGATATCCGAGAAAGGCAAATAGTGGAAACCGCCGATAGATTTAAACAAAGGGGTTACCACCAGCATGTAATTACTAAATCTGTTGAACGTGCCCGCGAACATTTAGCACAGACACAAGATATTCAACACATAACAGACCCGAAGGATCAGAATCGCTTTATTCTAACATCCAGCTTTACTACTGGTTCCAAGGTGGTTAAGAATATAGTTGAAAAAAACTGGCCAATTTTGAAATGTGATAAAAAGCTATCTGAATCGCTCACCCAAAAACCTTTGTGGGGCTACAAACGTGGTCCCAATTTAAGAGATCTATTAATGCAAACAGATCCAACCAGATGCTACGAATCCGGTGGCAACATTGTAAGCAAAATAAGTAAGGGTTGCTACAAATGTGCGGGCTGCATTACATGTCGATACATGGTGACAGGTAAATCCTTTAAACATCCCCATACTGGAAAAGAGATCATGATTAAACATCGCATTTCATGTACATCCACTCATGTTATCTATATTATAACATGCCCATGTGGTCTGACATATGTTGGGAAAACGCAGAATACCCTTCGTGAGAGGATGGGTAATCATAGGTCATCCATTAAAAAAGCCTTTGAAACCGGAAGATCAGATTTACCATTACCCCAACATTTTCTAAAAATGGGTCACAATCTCCCAACATTTAAGTTCATGGGCATAGATCTAATTCCTGAACCCTCTAGGGGAGGTGATTGGGATCGTATGTTATTGCAAAAGGAGGTTTATTGGATCAAAACGCTTAATACTGTTGCCCCCAGAGGTCTTAATGAATATTGTTCGTTTACTTGCTTTTTATGAGTAAATATAATATTTATACTATTCTATGTACTGCCAAAAAATGTCGAAAATGTGTCTATATGCAAACAACTGATTTTCCAAGTATTTATTAGATTGTTTTTAAAACATTTTAGTACACTATTAACACTTTATTAACTACTTGTCACTTTATAAGCGTAATATTACTGTCAATTATTTTTAACAATATTTTAAATATATGATCATGAAATTGTTTAATATACTGAATTATATTGTTCCATGCACTTTGTTTTTCAGACCAAGTTAATACTATCCACGTCTGCTGGACTTTTGGGTCTTCTGGGGTTAAATTTTTCACTTGATGTATGGGCGTGTTCTGATGCATGTTCACTGGTGGGTGAGTCTATAAAATGGCCTACACTTGCACTTTATATGTATCTTGATAAAGGTCCGTGTGTGGACCGAAACGTCGATCCAAATAAAATAAGTTTTTATTTTTGATAAATCCCAGTGTGCGTCAGCTTTCTGTATGGTTATATATATATATATATATATATATATATATATATGCTATTGCATATGCTATTTTCTTTGTAAAAGTTATTTACAAATATACAAATATAGATTGTACTGCCTCTTTTTCTTTGGCATTGGACATTACAATTGCTTTTGTGTAATGCCCTTTTTTAACCAAGCTCTTCAGGAAAAATTATTTTTATTCTGATATATTATTTCCAAGTAAACAGTATTATATATATAATACTCCTTTTGCCTTTGTTTTCTATATACACTATGAGGCATATTTATCAAGGGTCGATTTTCGAAAAAAAACTTCGAATTTGAATTCAAAAAGACCAACCGAAATTAAGTTGAAGTTTTTTTTGGTCAAATAGGTCCATTTTCTATTGAGTACGAATTGTACGAATCGAAGGAATATCGCATTTGATCGAATTGGATTCAATGTTCTCCTTAAAAAAACCTTTGATTTTTCAAAGTCCACCAATTGACTCCAAATATGTTCTAGGAGGTCCCCCATAGGCTAAAACAGCAATTCAGCAGGATATCAGCATGTCTATCTCCTAAAACCAGCCTCACAGGTGCTCCAACAGTCTTTTCCTCCCCCAGTGTTGGTAGAGGGTCAACCTGAATTTGTTGTCCAAGTGCTCCTTGATTCTTGCCTTGTGCGGGGTAAGTTGCAATACCTAGTTAAATGGAAGGGCTACGGTCCTGAGGAGAATCCTTGGGTTCCAGTTTGTGACATTAGGGCTGATCGTCTCAGGAAACAATTCCACCTAAAGTTTCCTGAGAAACCTGCGGGTCCAGTGGCCCCCCCTCGAGGGGGGAGGGTAATGTAACAAATCGTACTCACCCTGGTGGTCTAGTGGACGCTCCTCTTCTGCCTCCACGCCGGTTCCTTAGGTTACATGCGTCTCGTTTCATTTATTGATGCGGACGCACTGGCGTGGTGATGCTAAAAGGCTCAATTGGGCTTCAGGTCCTTGCCCGTAATAGGTTTATTCCTGGTGCTTTTGAGCTTTGAGCTAAATCTGTATTCTGACCTTGATTCCTGTTATGACCCCTGCCTGGCTTTTTGACAATTCTGAACTCCTGTATTCTGACCCTTGCCTGATACGGACTCCGCTTCTCCTTAATCCCTCTGATTGATCTCCTGGTTTTGACCCTTGCCTGCCTGACTACGTTTATACTCTGCCTGTCTCGACCTGGCCTGATCTGACTTCTCTGTTGCCAAACGCCTTGTACTTCGACCTTCTGCCCAAAAGACTTTGCTTTACAGTCGTGCCCCTTTGCCTGTTCAGAACCCTTCACTTGGCACCTCTCTTTTTAAGACCTGGGAGCATCCAATTAGCCAAGGGCTCCTCCTGAGGTGAAAGGTGGCTGCTAAAGGCTGAAGAAAGAGCCGAGACCAGGGTGCTTAGCATCGGTTCTGGATTAGGGTGCCGACCGTGACAAATATATTGCATCTAGTCAAACCAAGAAAGCTTGTTACATTTCCAAGGATTTATTTTAAAGCCAATGGTCACACTGCTGTGCCCCTACACTATTATTATTAAAAGGATCTTAAAGCATAAAGCATGTCTTTGATTTGGAGAGTAGACTTGATTTATGCATGACATTTCTATCAAATAAAAGTTTGCTATAATTTTTGCTCTCACAATAAGGCATACTGATATGGTCATTGGTTTCCAAATATTAGTAGATAAGCAAATATTGGAGTAAGTCACTCTAGTGAGTCATGCATAGATCAGACTGATAGTAGGTAAAAATAAAAAATGTTATTTATATAAACATCTCACGCCTAACGCGTTTCATGTCACTAGGACACTTAGTCATAGGCTATGACTAAGTGGCACATTTACTATTGGTCGAATATCGAGTGTTAATTAACCCTCAAAGTAAAATCCTTCGACTTCGAATATCGAAGTCGAAGGATTTTCCGCAAATCGAACGATTCGAAGGATTTTAATCAATCGATTGAACGATATTCCTTTGATCAAAAAAAGCTTAGAAAGCCTATGGGGAAGGTCCCCATAGGCTAACATTGGTGCTCAGTAGGTTTTAGGTGGCGAAGTAGGTAGTCAAAGTTTTTTTTTAAAGAGACAGTACTTCGACTATCGAATGGTTGAATAGTCGAATGATTTTTAGTTCAAATCGTTCGATTCAAAGTCGTAGTCGAAGGTCGAAGTAGCCAATTCGATAGTCGAAGTAGCAAAAAAAAAACTTCAAAATTCAACGGTTTTTTCCTTCTAATCCTTCACTCGAGCTAAGTAAATGTGCCCCTAAGTGTCCTAGTGACACAAAACGCATTAGGCGTGAGATGTTTATGTAAATAAAATTTTCTATTGTTACCTACTATCAGTCTGATCTATGTGTGACCCACTAAAGTGCCTTGCTCCAATATTTGCTTATATACATACGGATTGTCCACTCTCTTGAGCTGAGGGCCTGGGGCAGTAGCACCTGGGCCACCCATTCTATTTGGTGAGTTTTTCTACTAGTGAAGTGTAATGCTTAAACCTATTTGGTTTGCAAATATTAGTAAAACATGGACTAGGTGCCATTGTACAGTCAATGGATTAAGGGAACAAGTCAACTTGGTTACTGAGAACATTAGAAAGGTAAATGGATGGATTAGACATTGCTTTATTTGTAATTGCATTTGTTTATACTGTCATATATAAAATTAATAACAATTGAATCAAACTCAAAATCAGTGAAGCATTTTCTTGCCTTCCAAAGCCAAAGGTCACCTTAACATGAACCTGTAGCATGATGGAGATATTTAATAACATTTACAATTAACCTTTATTCTTGTGATTTCGAATTAACATTTTTATTGTGCAGCTGTCTAATATGGCATTTAAACGGCTTGTGGTTTGAATGACAGTTTAGAAGATTAATAGGAGAGGAAAGGAATAAGCTTAATAACAAAATAATTAACTAGCAAAATGCATACATTGCACTAAAGTGTTCTCCATAGAGCATGTACTTATCAGAGTTTTTAATGAGTACTATGTTGCAGATCTATTCAGGGAATTAGTCTTGCAGAAAATGTGAACCCAATAGGTGTTCTCCATGTTGTTTTCTAGTTTCTAAGGGAAGCTGTATGTTTCATTTTCGTTTTATTCATATACAAAAATAACAGTCTACTATTGATTTCTGCCACAGAATCCTTGGTAATGCAGAAACCAGACTATTAATCTGGTTAACTGTAAGGTAAGAAGCAGGGTAGAGCTGTCAGTTTAGGGCAGGGCAGTTAATAAATTAAAGCAAACCACTTCAAAATAAAATGAAATGACAAGAGAAATGTGTATAAAATAGGTACTCCAGTATGAATCAAGCTTAATCAAAGAAAAAATGAGACATCCCGCATTTGGAATAATATATTCCTTTAATTAGCCTGTATGTTCCCATAATATCTTTGCTATTGTGAGCTGATACATATAGAACAAGGAATTCGAAGAGAGAGAGGACATACATTTATTGTATACATCAAGGAAGATCTCTCTTGAATGGATAGAAATTTTTATAACTGACTTAAAAGAGATTTATTGAAGCCTTCGCAGTCGGGGGCTGACTACTTTGCCAAGCCTGTAAAAAGGCTACAATATGCGCATAAATCTACAGTTATAATTTGTCCTGCTTTATGTGCATCTATCTTTATTGAGATCTGAACTATATTTTAAAGATTGTATGTTTATAGCTCCAAGAAATTAGCATATTGATCTGGAATTGAAATAATGGAAAGTTTTGTAAGGCTCAACGCTGTAGCGTCTGATATTCCAAAACCCAGATTAAACCTTAACGTATAACTGGAACAGAGAACAAGAAGCGTGGTCAAGGGACAGGCTAGGTCAATACCAAATTGACAATACGGTACCAAATCGGGAGTAGAAGCATAGTTGAGGTCACGGTCAAACCAAACAGGAACGTGGTACTTAATCAGAATCCGAAGAGTAATCTAATAACAGGCAAGGGTTAAGAACAAGGATCTAACAATATGTAAGCGCACCCAGGAACTATATTGATGAACCAAGTCATGCATACTTACAAGTATAGCAATGGGAGAGAACCAAGGCCTTAGCTCTCTGCTCACATAGTGCAGTGGTAACTCAGACAACCCAGAAACACCAGGTCCCTGGTTCAACTCCAGTCAGGGTATTACAAAGGCACTCTACTGCATGGAGAGCACACCACTAGCATCAACCTATAACAAGGACAAAAACATTAAAATGAGTGTAATCTAATGCTGCTGTTTTTTCTGATTAGTCCAAGTCAGACACAACTGCCACAGTAAACATAGGAATTGGATTACAAACCCAACTCGTCAATGACTAAACATAAGTTCTAATGCAGGTGGGCCCCAAAACTCTAATTATGGAACTGATGCAATCTATTTAAAACTAAAGAACCATCATAATATTATATTGGTTTTGGCCACTATCTGCCCTGCTGTATCTGAGCCAATACATTTTCTCAGTATCTCAGTTTTTCAGGAGCATAATCTAGCAGTTGAGTAAAATTGTGCTGCAATGAACAAAAAGTTTCTTAACAAGAAATGCTCTTAGCACAGGCTCCAACTAGGAAAATGCTAAATTAAACAACCAATATATAATTAGATAGATTTGCTTGTGTCATATCTTCATTATAAATATAATATGTGTATATTTCAAGTATATATTTGACAATTTTGTATGATTTACACATATGATAATATCAGTATACAACAAATGCAAGCCCAGACACATCCTATTTGTCACACTGCTGCTAAGCCCCTCCCCTAGACCAAGGGTATTTGAAAATGCAGTCCCTTCTGCCCCCAAGTTTATTTCACATTTTATCCTGATTATTGAATGATGTGCCTCAGCAATCCCTGACAATCTTACTTACATTAACTTAATGGTTACTGACCAATCAGAACTGACACATCAATGAAATGAACTGTCTCTAGGTTCTAGGTTGTAGTTCCTGGAGTTCCTGCAGACAGGACACAGATGTCAGACCCAATGAAGTGATAGGTTTAATATAGGCAGAGGGGAAGATGTAACATATCCTCATTTGTTATTACCTTTGCAAATATTAGGGATGCTGCAAATCCACTTTTTTGGTATTTGGAAAATTCCAGAATCCTTCATAAAAAAATACTGGACCAAATCCAAACCCTAATTTACATATGCAAATTAGGTGTAGGAATGGTGAAAGAGTGTTGAAAAATGTCACATGATTTTAATGCTTTGTATAAATTGTTTCATACTACTTACACTCTGCATCTGACCTTCACCTCACTTTTTCTCTCATTAACTAATCACATTCCTGACTGTAATACAGCTCTCAAGCTTCTGATTGCTTCCGTATTTTCGTCTCAGACGCTACCAGACTTTCCCATTCTCTCCAAACCTTTGAAATCTGATGCACCAAAAATTATAGAAGTCAACATGCAGTACCAAAAAGAATCAAGTGTTGTTGTATAAAAAGAAAAAATGCTAACTTACAGAATTTAATTTAATAAGCATTGTAAGCATCAACTAATATAAAATGTAACAGCTTATGGCCATGTAGAATTACCCTGATTCATTATGAAGGAGGAAAGCAATGAAGGGCATCATGTACATGATTTGCCTCATGACAGTATTTCTAGCTTTGTTAATCTCAACAGACACTACAGTAGCTCAAGGAACTTTCAAATCCCCCACACTGAAACTGGCCATTGTATGGACTGAAACTTCAATCTTTATTAGCTGATAGTCTTACTCTTACATCTTGAAAGCAAATGTTTCTCCAAATGACAGTCAAAATGTTTGGTTCACATACTACATAAAATGGCAATGTTTCTTTATTCCAAGGCTAAAGGCCTGGCATTTCCTAACAATGAGGCTGATATTTCTAATGTGTTTAATGAAGTTAGACATTTGGCTAACAACAAATAGGACTATGTGAATCTTATTCAGTCCAATTGCCCCAGTGAAAAAAAATCACATCTCACATAATCTGTCAGATGTTGAAGACTTCATTTTGCAACCTGCTTACTCTATGTGGTGTTTGTGAGACAAAAGGACCAATTTATTTAAAGTCAAACCAAAAGATGTGATTTGAAATGAAAGAAAAAAATCAAAGATCAAGATTTCTAGATCAATTTCTTGTATTGATTTTTGAATAGCGTGCCTCAGGAATCTGTGCTCAAGTCACTTACATTAATTTACATTACTGACCAATCAGAACTTGACACATCAACCAAATCAACAGTGTCTAGGTTAATAGGATGGGTTAATGTTGTAGTTACTACTGTAAATGTGTGTCAATATCTTTTGTTAATAAAATTTAAACTATCTCAAACCCAAATAATCTACATAATCTATTAACAAAACACTGGAGTTTCTCCCTCAACTGCAGCCCAAACACGATTCAGAGATTAGATCTATTCAGAACATGTGATTCTTGTTCTGTTTTCCTGTCTTGCAACCCATCCTGCTTCATCGCCTACCATAGTTCCCCACTTCACTTGTCATCCTGACTCCCCAGGTTCAGACCTGACCTGTCGGGTTTACCGGAACTTCCAGTAAAGATGGACTCAGTTGAGCTGATAATGACCCACAAGCAACTCATACAACACAAATTCTACCCGAAGTTGGAACAGGAGGACCGTGTGTGGAGAGAAGTCAGTGAGGCTATAGTAATATATAGGTGAGGTATCGGGGGTAAGGCAGCAGGCTTGGTCAACAGGCCTAGGTCAAGAGCAGGCAGTGTAGATTCAAAGTCAGGTCACAAAGCAGAAGGTCGAAATGGATGGCAGAATTTCGTGGTCAGTAACAGGCAGGAACAGCAACAGGAAATCACAGTAGAATATGCAGGCTAGGCTTTTAGGAATACACCTTAATAACCAGGCATGGATCTGCTTCTGACTTTTCCTTGATTAGCATCAGATTGGCACCAATTCGCAGATGATGTGACGCCGCCGTCCAATCAGCAAGCGTCAGAATGCTATGCATCATTAAATCCCATTCATGACTGCAAGACTCCTCTCAAACTTCTGCCTGTCTCTGTATTTCTCTCAGGACCTGTTAGGATCTCCTGTTCCCTCCAAACCTTCAAGTCTATTTAATGAACCCTGAATGATAAAATGTCAACATACCAAAAAAAATCACCAAATCTTTTGAACAACCTTATGTGTCAATAGTCTCCCATTCCATTAGATGGAAGCTCTTGGCCCAGGAATTCTACTTTCTTTCTGTAACTCGTATTTGAAAATTAATTGTAAGACCTCTGTTTGTTATAATATGATATAAAAGTGTTGCATAAATGGCTGTTGCTATTTAAATTTAAAAAAAAAAATAACATACAGAATTGAATAAAAAAGAATTGTAAGCATCAACTGAGACAAAATATAACTGTCTATGGCCATGCAGAATTATCCTGACTCATTATGATGGAGGAAATGTAGAGTGTCATGTGCCTGGTTTGCCTCATGAGAATCATTCTAGTTTTTTTAACCTATACGGAGGCTACAGTAGCTACATACTACACTGCAACTGGCCATTGTATGGACTGAAACTGCAACCATTATTAATTGACTCTGATATTGAGGCAATTCTATAAGTTTCTGTTTTTAAAAAGTGAATACCAAGGGGCATATTTATTAAAAATTGCAGTTACATTACTGCCAAAAATCACCAATAACATTTTTCCATTGTAACTTCCATAAAATTGTGGAAAACTTTCTTGAGTACCTAAAGAAACACTTGCTGTTGTTTTAAATGGCATCTTGGAAGGGTTTTTTTAAGTGGTGGTGTAGTGTTTAGCAACAGCCCTTTAAAGGACATGTTCATTATGTCTTGTTTATGTTTATTTCTATATAGCACTGCTGACACTGGAGGGCACCCTCTACAGCAGCCCAGAGGGTATCCTAGAGCAGTGCTGTCCATATGATACTGAGGGACGGAATTTTTCTAATCTACATGGTGGAGGGCCGATAATGGAAGCCAATGTTAGCCACTCCCTGTTTTTAGACCACACCCACTTTAAACCAAACCCATGTCACCGCAAAACCATGTCCACATTAATAGCACATCAAAAAACCAGATGGTTAGTGCTCACTGCAGGGATCAGGGCTGGAACTAGGGGTAGGCAGAGTAGGCGGCTGTCTAGGACGCCATCATTGAGGGACACACTTTTAATGTTTTTTTGTTTTTTTTACATTTTTTCAAGCGTTTATGTAATCATTTATTTCAGTAATCATGGTCACTCAGTGGGGTGGAACCCCCCATCCTTCACCTTCTCCCTCTTGCCAGCAAGTAATAGCTCCTTCTGTACGGTGCAGCAGTGCAGTGTGACATGCGTATACACGTCAATGACGTCACCAATGTGGTGGGTGGCAGAGAGAGGCAGAGAGCTGGCGGCCTGCTTGGTGTGGCTCACGCTTGCTGCTCTCAGCCTTGCACAGTTGCACTGAACTGAAGACATTCTTTCTATTACTGTGAAAGTGTGAAGCTTCCTGCTGGCACAGCCAGGTACAGATTTGGGCCGGGGGCCATATGTTTGCTGTTGCTGCTGGGCTGGGCGCTGGCACAGGTACATAAATACTTGGGGGCAATTTGATGTGATCAGATTTATTTTTGGCTGCTGCTGGCACAGGTAAAGATTGGGGGCAATATGATGGCTGCTGGAGGGCTGTATGATGGATGGTTGCTGAGCTTGCTGGTACAGGTATGGGGGGGGCAGTATAATGGATGGCTACTGGCACAGGTATGGGGGGGCAGTTTAATGGATGGCTACTGGCACAGGTATGGGGGGGCAGTATAATGGATGGCTACTGGCACAGGTATGGGGGGCAGTATAATGGATGGCTACTGGCACAGGTATGGGGGGCAGTATAATGGATGGCTACTGGCACAGGTATGGGGGGCAGTTTAATGGATGGCTACTGGCACAGGTATGGGGGGCAGTTTAATGGATGGCTACTGGCACAGGTATGGGGGGGCAGTATAATGGATGGCTACTGGCACAGGTATGGGGGGCAGTATGATGGATGGCTACTGCCACAGGTACAGGGTGGGCTGTATTATGGATGGCTGCTGGGCTTGCTGGTACAGGGGACAGTAATATAATGATATGAAAAAATGTTGTACATTTTCTTATGTTAAAAAAGTTGTCATATTAAGACATACCCTTACATCCATTTGCCTCCTCCTCCCCTGTGTATAATACAGTACCCCAGCATATGATTAAACACCTTAGGGGCCCCTAACAATAATTTTCAAATGCTAACAAACCCCCAGAACAAATACCAGACTTACGTTCCATAGGGATCATATGTCAGGCAGAGTATGGCAATCACAGGGTGCAAAGAGCAGGCAAAGTATGAAACACACAGGGAGGGAAGGTAGAACAGATCAGGAGACAGGAAAATCAGGACCAGTCTAATATGTACTACATACAGTGACACAGTGATGGTGCCCCATTAGCATTTTGAATATGGTGTGAACAATGTGGGCAGTTTCAGTCTGGGTCTCAGGTGTGAACAGTACAGGGCTTTAGGATATAAACAATAGAGGTGTCAAAAGTGTGAACAATGCAGGGGGATCACAGGTGTGAACAATACAGGGAATTCGTCTGAATTGGATCTCTAAACAATGCAGGGGCCAGTTAATCTCTGTAGTGATACCTTTAAATTTTACAAATGGTAAACAGACACAGCAGGCAGACTTTGATGTGGAGGGCCACATAAAGGGGGGTCGCGGGCCGCCAGTTGGACAGCCCTGTCCTAGAGTATCCTAGGCACTATGGTTTTGATAAAGCCACATGTAGCAGGTTTTGCAGTTGAATAAATCCTACAACCAAAGCCTTCTGTGTGTGTGGGGGTCAAAATTTTATAGGAATAATTTTAATGTTTAAATTTTGGGGGTAAATCTTGTCAAAGCATGGTATAAAAAACAGTGATCATGAAAATAGCTGCAACTGCAATCTGTGAATCCTGGCAAAAACTTGCAACCATGATCGTTAGTAAATCTGTCCCTAAGATTGTTCTTGGTTTTGTTTTCTTTCACTACCAAGCAAGCATCTGACAGGACAGGGAACTAGAAAACAGGTCACTAGACCTTGCAAGCAGTGGAGCAAAGTGATGTTTCAATAAGATCCACCTAGTTCCCTCAAACACTATCTAATCTTTTTGACAGGGAACAGCAGTAGTGTACTAGGCAGATAGGAGTGTTTTTTTCTGTATCAATCCTAATACTTAGGGTCAGGAATCAATATTAAACCAGTTCAATAGAATATGTTTTGTAATGTTTCTAAAACATATCACAACTCGTGAAATTTCCACATTACCATTGTAAGAGTCAGAAACTAATTTAACTTGTTAAAATGGATCTAATCCTCCAAAAATTAATAGATTTAAATGTATTCAAAGTGGTTCTCTGAGATGTCCTTGCAAATTACATGTAGTTTCTATTTTTAGTGGTTTCTGAGATATCAGTTTTGGAAAGTTTTAGACTGTTAACAGCTGGCTCTAAAGTCAATTGCTTTTTGAAAGCCCAGAGTGTCAGTGACTCTGTCTATGGGGGTATGGTTGCCACCTTTTCTGGAAAAAAATACAGGCCTTCCTATATATTTATGTTTTTTCCCTATTAATAACATTGGGATCAACCTTTTTTTTACTGGCTAGGCCAATAAAAGCACTAGAAGCTCAGGGTAGACAAAAGTAGAAAAATAATAGTAAATAGTATAGTATTTCTTAATTAAACAATTGCACCCTTTTGTGCAGTAAACTTATATTTCTTAAACAGCGTGCCTATTATCCATCACCTGCAGGTCTAGCTTGCCCTTTAACCAGTGTTTTTTCAGATACAATGGCACCTTCTGTGTAAAGATGATGGATAATAGGCACGCTGCTTAAGAAATATAAGTTAACTGCACAAAAGGGTGCAATTGTTTAATTAAGAAATGCTAAACTATATACTATTATTTTTCTACTTTTGTCTACCCTGAGCTTCTAGCGCTGGTCCATTCACACAAATACAATAAAATACCCACCAGGTGGCAACCCTATATGGGGCATATCTAGTAAAGAGTGAAGTACGTTATTTTAGGAAAACTCACCAAAATGACAATTCTCAGGGACATCGCCAATTTACTTATAGGTGAATAACCCAATTCACTAGCTCCGTTTTGCCAGGCAAATTTCAACAATCGTTAATCCACAAATTTTCATGTATGTAGATACTGGTTCCAAAATTGCCTTGGTGTGCCTCAAAGCTCTGCGTTAGTCCAGATAAGGCTAATCAATCTATGTAAAGGAAGTAGAGACAGGCACTCGCCGATCAACTGCAAATGATTTTATTAGTACAACATGTTTCGGGCAAGGCCCTTTATCAAGATACTTGATAAAGGGCCTTGCCCGAAACATGTCGTACTAATAAAATTATTTGCAGTTGATCTGCGAGTGCCTGGCTCTAATTCCTTTACATAATCCACAAATTTATCAGTGTGAAAAGTGTGAAAGTTTCTATTCGTTACCCATTTCGCCAAGGTCTATAACAACATGAAGCTACATCCTCAACATTATTATGTCAGTGACATCATATCCTGTATTCCAAAAATGTGATAAAAAAGACAAAATGTAGGTGTTTTTTCATATTTTAATGTGCGATTATGTTTACAAGTTTTAACTGTTATAATTTATGTTATTTGAACCTTTGTAACCATTTGAAGCTCATGCCACATTTGTTTTAAGATGGGCTCATTTCCAGAATCTCTCTTGTATTTATTTTGCTTTCTTGGACATTTTTAATAATAAGTGCCCACTTCCAGCAATTTCACCAACATCACTAATAAATACATACATATTACCTTCATATACCCGCCATATTTAAATTGACGTAAGTGTAAGTTTATGTAAAAATGTGTTTTTTCATAAACTTTCAAAACCTGCCAAATTTTGTAAAATGGACATGGTAATTAGGGGACGTGGCCAAAAAAATGGCCATGGCCAAAAAATTTTTTGCCAAGATTTTCTATTAAAGGGGTTTTATTAAAGGTCAAGTTGTGTTTTCCTAAAGAAATCGAGTTTTTTGAGGGAAGTTTCCCTAAAAACTAGAATTTTTCGATACTAATTATTCCCCCGAAGCTGCAATAAGCCTAAATCCTAAAATATTCCAGCTAAAACCTGTCAAGGTCATGTAGAAGTCAATGGCGATGTCCCTTAAACCGTTTATAGCCTTCATGATTTTCTGGTTTCTTTCAGTGGCTTGCATTCAAAAACTCGATCAATTAGAGATTCAAGGATTTTTTTTGCTGATAACTTGATCAATTCGAGTGTTCAAGTTTTTTCATAAATTAGCAAACATTCGAGTTGTGAGTTTATTCAAGGTAGAAAAAACTCACAAACTGGACCTTTCATAAATAACCCTTCATGTGTGGCTATCAGGGGTCACTAACTAAGTCTTTCACCCACTTTGCACACAGGTTAGACTAACGCACCAGCAACCCAGAGACCAACCAAAACCCCCAAAACTCGTATAAAACTTCTGTGGCAATAAAAGATGCCAAGCAATTTAGTAGGTAACTGTTAAGATAATTGCAGCACACACTCTTTCTACCAGAAATCAAATTTGTTTTCATTATACCTTAGCCTGGGAGGTAATTTTTTACAGCTCAAGTTGTGTTTTCTCAAGGTCAGTTTCACTAAAAAAATTCAAATTTTTCAGGGGAAAAAACTGTCTTTTGAGATTAATTATGTCCCCGAAGCTGCTAAATGTCCGAATCTGAAAATACTCCAGCTAAATCTGCAGAATTCATTTGCAGAATTCATGTAAAAGTCAATGGCAGAGGTCCTTTTAACCATTTGAAGATGATTTTTGCTTAAATTCAATAAATTTGAGGTATTCAAGGTCTTTTAGCCTATAAACTCGATAAATTCGAGGTAATCAAGGTTTTTTTAGCCTATAAACTCAATAAATTTGAGGTATTCAAGTTTTTTACATTCAGATTTTTTCATAAAAAAGCAAACATTCGATTTTAAATTGTGAGTTTATTCAAGGTAGAAAAAAAATCTTTCCAACAAAATGATGAACTGTTAGGGGCAGATTTATCAAGGGTCAAAGTGAATTCGAGGGAATTTTCGAAGTAAAAGAATTAAAAATTCAAAGTCATTTTTTGGATACTTCGACCATCGAATAGGGTACTACTGTTAGCCTATGGGGACCTTCTACAACCATTTTCTAAGTCTTCACGCATCAAAGTAAAATGATTCGACCATACCCTAAAATAGTTTGAACCGTTCGATTCAAACGATTTAATCGTGCGATCGAACGATTTTACTTGATCATGTGATGGCCAAATTCTGTGAAAAATCCTTCGACTTCGATATTCGTAGTCTAAGTATTTTAATTCGACCCTTGATAAATCTGCCCCTTATAGAATGCCAGAAAATCTCATACTGAAATGACATTTTAATCTCCTGCACACATGAAAGAGCTTATATGTTAAAGTATTCGCAGAGTTACAAGAGTTTGGTGTTATCATGTTAAAGAAAGGGCATGCACCTCTCGAAAAAAAAAAAAAGGAAACAGAGTTTGTTTTTCTTTGAAGCTGTTGTCATGCTAACAATTTTCCATTTCCCCAGCACTTTATGCAATTAAATAAACAAAAGCAATTTGTTTGATCAGAACAGTGTCCATGACTCTTTCTAATTCAGTTTCCAGTGTCAAGTATTTTAACACATTAAACCTTGCAATGGTATGGATAATTTACTATTTTATAGACAAAGATGATAAAACATAGCACTCTAAATGTATTTTACTTGTATTCTAAACTGCAGTTGTAGTGCTCCAGGGTCTCCTTTCATCTTCTCTAAGTGCTGGCATATGATGTGATTGTTAACATTGCTGGCCACAAGATGAAGTGAATTATCTAAACTGCTGAGGATACTACTTTCATTCTAAATGAAGGATCCATTCAAAAGAATAACTGAAGGGTATTACCAAAGCTTCATCCAAACCATACAATGAATACAAAAGGATGTGAAGGTTGTATAATGTAAGAAAACACTCTAACCGTCCCTATTTATCATGGCCTAGATCCACAAGGTATTGGAAATAGGCCAGTGAAATCTAAATATGTTGTTTTATGACTGTAATGATCCTGTGTCAGTCCTAAAGTCATTACAATAAACATATTGTATAATAAATATATACACATATGGACATGCTCTGCTGTATAGAGATTTCTTCCTTCAGAAAGAGATAATTGCCTAATAAAATTAGGACATTGCTTAAAAGATTAAAACATATAAAACCAGGCAATGTTTATTATTTGTGTGTTGTATAAATATAGATTTAATTACAGTTTTTTTACAGCAACTGATACCACTATTACAGCTTTATAACAGTCAACGGATCCAACTGTGATCATAATCCTCAAATGACTATCCTACTTTTCATTTCTATTTGCTTCTAATTACCTAGCAGCTCTACTACTATTTTTATTATTCGCTGAAATCTGATTTCTGCAGGTAACACAGACAAATCTTATCATTTCTGCACATCAACCTCAACTTTTTCAAACCACTGCACTCACTACTTCAAAAATCATTATTTGATTTTCCTTTGTGTGCCTAAAGTGAAGTCTTCTATTATATTTACAACAAAATGCTATGCGAAGGTTAAATTTCCAGTTCATCTATGGCAGCAATGTACATTCCATATTACATATTACTTTTCCTTATTTTCCCTGCCTGCCAACAACTTAGCACTCAAAGGCTGATTTACGTTTAGGAGAAAATTGTTATCAACAGACCCAATAGATCAAAATGGCACTGCCCTGTTTAAAGTAGCCAAACACGTTTGAAATGACAAAGGTATCAGATTTGAAATGTATTAAAAACATCTCTGTCAGCAAATTTCCTCAGCAGGGAGCACTTCAGGATTCTCCATTTTGATGTTTGATAAATCAACCTCTCAAATTCATGTAGGGGATCAGCGAAATCCTTCTCCTGTTTTTCTGTCTGTGACATCATGCAGCCCAGTTACAGGCTGGAGAGCCGTCCAATTGGCAGGGCACTCCAGTGCATCCTTGGGAGAGAGGGATTGCCTGACTTTGGAGCTTTTTGTACGGGGTCTCTGACAGAGTTTAACAGGGGTTTTGTGATGAAAGATCTAGCCAGAACCAAGTCTTGTGAAACTGTCCAAGCTGTTGAATCTGTGGAAGTACAAAGAGAGCACCCCACTGAGTGAGCCACCCAAGGGAGGATACTGGCAAGGATACAAGCGTGGGGCCCCAATTTGAAGAAAGGTCTTGTGCATTTACCTGCTATGGGGAGCGGCTGCTAAGTTCCAAAGGGAGAGGTGCTTTTGGGAAAAGTAGCACTTCCTGGGGTATAAGAGCTCTGGGAAAGGGACATTCTATTGAAACTGAACTGTGTGGTTATTAACCCCTTCCAGAGGATTGGGACTTTAATAAAAAGGACTTTAAATAAAAGGACTGTGTTGGAGAAACAGTTAGGTACCTAATAGTGAGTTAGGTAGGTCCCACGTGTCCCCTGTGCAGGAGTCTATTGTGTATAAGATTGCCCAAGTTCTTCTTCACTACTCATATCTTTTTTATTTGCAAACTGTGTGTTTTATTTGTCCTAGTGAAAACACCCTGAGGTGTGCTCCTCACTGTTCCCTAGGTGGAGGCACTACGCTGTAAATCCCAGTTCCCAGTACTTTTCAGGGCCCTTGGATTGCCACGGGTTGATTGCTATTTATAAAGACAGTAACCAACTAAGGGTTTCATTCGTATCACAGGTCTACAGTGAAATATTTCAATGTAGTCTCTCTTTTTTGATTTTTTGATTATTTATTATTTATATTCAGGGCCTCTACGTACAGTATGTTGCTGTCTCTTTCCTTCAGACTTCTCCTACAGGCCCTTTTACACATGAAATCAGTTATCGCATCTAGTTTCATAACTCTTCCATAATTATGTTTTGTCCCTCCCTTAAAGGATTGGTAACTTCAATATATAATAAGCATTAATATGAATTGGCATACAGTTATTTTATAGCAACAATTAAGGGGTGTGTAAATAAATACAACCAATACCATGATACAGACAAAATGACATAAGACATAATCGGTCGGATTCAATTCAGTGAGAAAAGGTTATCTCGGAATCTATCATGTGAAAACAAGATTCAATTTGAGAAGAAAAAACTATACTCATAATTCTGTTCCATTTTTTCCCCATAGACTTCAATAGAGTTTTCATGTGATACACTATAGGTTTTTTTTTTTTTGTATAATCTTTATTTATATAATTTTTCAGGGAGGGGGTACAGAAAAGAAGGGGGAGGGGGAAGGATAACGTGCAATGGGTAATGCATGTCATTAACATTCCAAATATTTGCATATATATTTCACATAAAATCATTTTATTATTGACCACAGATTGAAATAATAAAAGAAAGAATACAATGGTTTCAACTTCCTGAACTAATAATTAGGAGGTGAAGATTTTTTTTTATTAGGTCATGTCAAGATAATCTGATTTTTTTTAGATTTAAAATACCTGTATGGGGTTTTTTTTGGCTTATGTTATTATCCATCATTTGTTCAACTTAAAATACTCTATCCAGGGGGACCAATTCTGCTAGTAGTTTGAATTTTCATTACGAATAACTGTAATTTCTTCCATTTTCCTTGATTCTTCCAGGAGGAGAGTCCAGTCTTATATTGTGGTTGGGGTCCTATATTTCAGTTTTTTTAGGAATCATAGATTTTGCTGCTTGTAGAGAGTAGAATTTTTTTTTTATTGTTGTGGCTGTTAGCGAGTAGTAATGGAGGATTCATTTGGGTAGAAAGTCGTTTGGAATCTTTTCTTAAGTAACCATCTCTATTATATATCTTTTTTTTTTGTTATTAAAATTTTTTATTGACTTAGGATAGTTGGTACATACATATAAAGTCAAATTAGACATATGTTAAAAACATAGTACAGCTCAAGAACATCGTTATCCTTTGTACATTTGTTTTTCTGGTATATTATGTAAAATATCATATATATACCAAGTCATTAAACATTGAATAATAAACAATAACATTAACTATCCAAAGACGGCGGTTAGCCAAAAGAAAAAAGGAAGTAACAAAAAGCATAAAACAAAACAACACAAAAAAAAAATATATCGATATAATTTTAGGTACCGACAATATTGCCTGGATGTCATACTAAAATATTAAGTATAGCATATTTAAAATAAAAACCGGCAAAGTGTTTAATGTAAGAATATATTAGTGCTCAGCCTATAATATATTAGTGTATATATATAATATAATATATTAGTGCTCAGCACATAAAGTTTAGCGAGAAACGTTCTTTGCAATATAAAATTCCAGTTCACTGGTTTCATTCATTAAATTAAGAAATTCTTTAGTTTCCGGTGTGTGTGGTGATTTCCAATTTCTCGCAATGACTACTCTGGCCGTTGCTAGTATATGTGTAATCAAAGTTTTAATTTTTTCAAGGAATAAGTTCCATATCCATATACAAAAGAGTCAGTTTTGGTGAAGGAATTATCGATATATCCAGAATTTTTGTAAAAGGATCAAAGTCAGATAATATTGTGAGATCCGAGCCTGTTGGGTTAGCATTTTGGTTAGTTGTAGTTGAATTGTAGACATCTTTTTAATCTTATCAACTGCATGAGATTTCAAATAATATATAAAAAATGTTGTTTTGGACAGCTTAAACTGTATTTGTAGTTGGTTGAACGACTGGAATATTGCATGGTGAAAAAAATCTTCTAAATTTGTCAAACGTGCTTTGATCCATGGTGTAAGGTTAAGTTGTGTAATTACAGATTGAAATGCATCAGATGTAGACCTGCTTTTAAATTGTCCAAAAATGTAATTGTGTTTCATACTTTAAAAGTAGTAAGTGTAGTTGGGAAATGTTTAACCACTTTTGGACGAATTTTGGCTAAGAGGTTTGTCCAGACAGATAACTAGAAATGTCTATTTCTTTTTGGACCCATTGGGGTTAATTATTAAAGTCCGGAAACCTCTGTAAATAGTTCAATGAGTTGCTTGATAATATGTTTTAATCTGTGGGAGACCCAGACCACCTTTTGTTTTGTGTCTTGTTAATACCTTTACTGACGTCCTTGGTTTAGGTTTTTTCCAAACAAACTTTAAAAGTAGAGTTTGTAAACAATGGAAAAAATTTTTTAGGTAACTGTATGGGAATGGTTCGGAATAAATACAGAATTTTTGGAAACAAATGACTCTTGATAGCTGAAATTCTGCCAAGCCAAGAAATGTCTTTAAACATCCAAACTTCTGTGAGTTTGTGAAAGTTAACAATTAAAGGGGCAAAATTTTGTTTATATAATTCCTTAACAGACATAGCCAGTTTGATACCAAGATACTTTATTGATGTATGTTGCCAATCAAATGGGTAACGCTATTTCAAATTTAATAAAGTCATATTATCAATCCAAATGGGTAGGGCTTCTGTTTAGTATCAATTTTGTAATACGACATCTGTGAGAATTGGGAAAGAGTATCAAAGAATGCTGGTAAGGATTTATCAGGGTCAGAAAGGGATAGAATAATATCATCCGCAAACAATGACATCTTATATACCTGGGAGGCTATTTTACAACCTGCTATTAGAGGGTTCAATCTAATCATTTCTGCTAAAGGTTCCATTAATAAAGAAAAAATTAAAGGGGATAGGGGACATCCTTGTCTAGTTCCGTTGGTTAGTTTAAAATAAAAAGAGTAGTATGTACAAGCACAAATCCTATCTGATTTTTATACAATACTAGTATATTGTCTAATGAGGGGACACAAAATCCAAATGGCCAGGCTATTACACTACCCGCAGTGGCGTAACTAGAGAGGAAGCAGACCCCGCAGCTGCGGGGGGGCCCGGGAGGAGAGGGGGCCCGGCCGAAATTGATGTCCTCCTGGCTGGCTCCTGGCTGATGAATGCAGCCAGGCCAGCATCGCGATCGCATCGATCGGGTGTTTGATCCGTCGTCATCCGTGACAATGGTGACATGATGACATCCGTCCCCAGACTCCCCACTGCCACTGGCCGGGCCCTACCTCCTCTCCAGGCATACTCCACATACTTCAGTCTTCCTGCTTCCGCCCTCCCTGCTCCGTACTGCGCCGCAGCCGCCGCTCCTCATATACTTACTTCCGCCCTCTCTCTCTCTCTGGCTGCTCGTCTGGCGTCTCGCCCGCCCTCCCTCTTCCTGTTGTGTAATAACGTGTGGTGTGGACGCAGTGCGCACGTTGTGACGGACGGTGCAGCCGTGCAGGTGAGGCAGGGAGAGGCCCGACCTGGCTGTGTGACTGTCTGTGTCTGTAGACTGTATAGTACCTAAAATGTGTGGGAAAGGAATAATACGATGCTGCAGGGACAGGGTCAAATGGGATTTTATTTTTGAAAGTGTGAAAACTACAGATGGAGGAGAGAATTGGGGAATGGAAAATTGTAAAAAAAAAAAATTTTAATAAATCATAAGGAAAGAAGAGACCAGATAGAACACAAAAGACACTGGAGAAGCTGTAATTGTTCCTCTTACTCCCCCCACACAGGAAGTTCGAAAGCAGGAGACGTTGACTGAACATGTGATCCGTGCCAGACCTGCTGCATCATCAATCGCTGTGTGCACTTTAAAAAGAAAAAAAACTGTGCACAGAGTGTGACGTGAGGTAACATTTAGTACCGCACAAAGTTTTTTATTCTTCAAAGAGCGCACATGGTGATTGATGATGCAGCAGGTCTGGCACAGATCACATCTTCAGTCAGGGTAGCGGCTAGTTCCTATCCTCAGAATGGACCTGACGTCAGGGTCATGTGATCGTACCATGTGACCGCTCCACTGAGGATTAGTGAGCCGAGCGTCAAACACGGGAAAGTGTTAATGGGTTCTAGTGGTGGGCTGTGGACTCTTCATGGGACCTGCAACTTAATCCCTGGGTTGCCAACTTGTATTGTACTTTTGCTACAGGTTGTAACCTCTAACTTAGGTTTTGGGCAGTTCATTGTGTCGCTGGATGTTTGTAGGGTGAGGGGGGAGTCACTGTGCCTCTGAATTTCTGCAGGGGGGGCACTGTGCCTCTGAATTTCTGTAGGGGGGAGTCAATGTGCCTCTGAATTTCTGTAGGGGGGGCACTGTGCCTCTGAATTTCTGTAGGGGGGGGGACACTGTGCCTCTGAATTTCTGTAGGGGGGGCACTGTGCCTCTGAATTTCTGTAGGGGGGGCACTGTGCCTCTGAATTTCTGTAGGGGGGGGCACTGTGCCTCTGAATTTCTGTAGGGGGGACACTGTGCCTCTGAATTTCTGTAGGGGGGACACTGTGCCTCTGAATTTCTGTAGGGGGGACACTGTGCCTCTGAATTTCTGTAGGGGGGACACTGTGCGTCTGAATTTCTGTAGGGGGGACACTGTGCCTCTGAATTTCTGTAGGGGGGGAACACTGTACCATTGAATTTGAATCCTTCTATAGTTCTGGGGTATTTTTATGTGAACTTGCAAATGTGCCATCCTTCTATAGTTCTGGGGATAGTATACATGAAATGCTCCCACTATTTTGTGCAAAGGGGGCCCTGAAAATTTTTTTGCAGGGGGGCCCTGGAATCCGAAGTTACGCCACTGACTACCCGACACACTCAGGCGGTTTAGGTCTTCCCAATGTCTCCCTATATCACAGGGCGTCCCTTCTTGAAAATGTGGTTAGAATGCACAGTGATCCTGGTTGTAAATCCTGGGTAGATATAGAATCCCATTATCTGGATGGCCATTCCCTAGCGGACCTAGTATGGCTTCCCCGTGATTCCAGACCAGCAACTCCCACAGCCTTACCGACGACCAAACTACTTCTTAATATATGGGACACCCACCGTAAGAAATATAAGTTTGGGACTTTCCCCTCTTTACTCACCTCTATTACAGCTCTTAAACGCTTGATTCCGCATATTCATCTAGGTGACTGGTATGCTAAAGGAATTAGGACTTTGGGTGACCTTTATTTAGCCAATTCATGGAGACCCTTTGAGGACTTACAAAGGAAATATGGCTTGCTGGAGCAGTCTAGATACCCATGGCTACAAATATGTCACTTGATGCAGACACATTTTACCAAGTTACAGAACCATCAGAGCTTCCACACTAATGGAACACTTATGCAGGTCGAGCAGGTATGGCAAAGGAGTGCTATCAGACTGTTACAAAATGCTTATACAGAAAGACCCAGATTGGAAAATTATTGTACCAGCTACGATGGGAACAGGATCTCAATATAAGTCTTGCACCAAAAGATTGGGACTTGATCTTTTCAGCTTCTAAGGGCGCAACTCGGTGCACTAACCACATTGAACTCAGCAAGAAAATTCTTTTCAGATGGCACTTGACACCTGCTAAAATTCATTGTATCAACCCTACCTATAACCCAAAATGCTGGAGAGGTTGTGATACCACGGGTACCCTGTTACATATGTGGTGTGAGTGCCCGCAAGTGAAAAAGCTTTGGATCTCAACTTTTGAATGGATTAAAACTCACTTAAGATGGGTAATACCCACCAAACCAGAGATAGCACTCCTTAATGCAGCCCCACCGGATTCTACTCGCACTATGAGGAAGCGGTTGTTCCACATCTTTACGGCGACAGCTACGATCATTGCTAGAAAATGGAAACTTAATACTGATTATGCTCATATGGACTTCATCACCCTGCTTTCTTCCAGTGAACAAATGGAAGAGATGGCAGCTACTCTGGAGGATAAACCGGAACTGCATGACAAAATTTGGCTGCCGTGGCAGCAATATATTGCTAAATCCAGTCAGGCAGATGCATCCTAGGCCCTCCCTGCTTCTATTGCCCCTCCCTTTTCCTTTTCTACCCCACCCCTTATGTTTTGGTTTTTCTTTTTCTTATAATGCGGCTACCCAGTTAATTTTAGACAACCTATGGAGACGACATTCATATTGAGGAGACACAGTTATGAGAGATTTACTGTTTTCTGTTTATTGTTCACATTGCGTAGCAATATTACAGTGCAGGTCATTGTATGTGCCATTCCACAGCTATCTTGAATATGCTGTATGAAACGCTTTTGTGGATGTGACAATAAAGCATTTGTGTTAAAAAAAAATGGCCAGGCTACCCTGTCAAAAGCTTTTTCAGCATCTAATGAAAGTAGCAGACAGGGATATTTGTAGATGTCAGTAAGAAGGGCTATATTGATCAGTTTCCTGGTGTTATCTGGAGCTTCTCTACTAGCCACAAATTCCACTTGATCATTCCTGATTATTACTTTAATAATAGGGTTAAGTCTATTTGCCAAAATCTTTGCAAAAAATTTTATATCTGAGTTAAGCAACGATATAGGACAATAATTTGCTGCCAAATTTGGATCATTTGTAATAGATTGATTCAATAAGTTAAGATGTTCTACAGATAATCTTGGTAATTTTAAAGAAGATAAAAAAACTCTTGTATAGTGGGTTGGTTAATTTTCTTATCTTTACTAAGGTTATATAATTTTGAATAAAAGGACTCAAATGCACCTGCTATTTGGTAAGGGTTGGTGAGAGTTTTACCCTCAAGAGTTTTAATTTGGAAAATTCTAGATTTTGCTTTAGCTTCTTTTAGTTTGATTGACAACAACCTTCCTACTTTATTATCTTGTGTGTAATATCTTTGTTTAAGAATATTACACTGAAATGTTACTTTTTCTAATCTGATTTGGATCTGATTAATTTGTTGCTTTAAAGATGTTACCTTTTGGGAGTATGCCAGGATTTTTTTTTAATTTATCCATTTCCATAATTAATTGCAGATTCAGATCTAGCAGTGTTTTGGTTCTTTTTTTGTTTAGATTAGAAGTCAAAGCTATAATATGTCATCTAAGGAAGGCTTTGTGTGCACACCACAAAGTATCGGGTTTAATTTCTGGTGTAGTATTACATTTTCTAAATTCAGTAGTAAGAGTAATAAATTGGTCAATATGTTCCTTTTTGGAAAGAATAGAATTATTTAACTTCCAAGAAGGTGAAGGATTAGTAATGGATTAGAATTTAAGTTAAGCAACAAACCATGATCCGACCAGGAAACAATTTCAATATTTGCTTTCTTAACCAATTGTAACGAATATTTGTCTAAAAGAATTAAATCAATACGTGAATGCG
Source organism: Xenopus laevis (assembly GCF_017654675.1). NCBI lineage: Eukaryota > Metazoa > Chordata > Amphibia > Anura > Pipidae > Xenopus > Xenopus laevis. The sequence continues at coordinate 183,603,378 of NC_054371.1, forward strand.
ACTAATGGACTGGGGTTGTTTTTCTTTCCTTGGAGATACTATTGACCAGTCCAATAAGGGCTTTTTGGGAATCTTTGGTGTGGTAGTGTCCATTGACATATCTGACATTCTCCATTTTGTTAATGTGGACTCTGCTTCTTTAGGGGTTAAAAAGGAAAATTGTGATCCATTTCTTGAAATAATTAAGCTCACTTGTATGAAATACCTTGTTTCCATAAAATCTCTGTAAGAGAAGCAAATTCTCTTCTGCGTGTAAATGTATGGGCTGATAAATCTGCATATACATGTAGATTTTTGTATTGGTCAGGAATTTCATTACCAGCCCTAAATGTTTGTAAAAATAATTCTTTAGTAGTGAAAAAATGAATCATTGCAATGGTGTCTCATGGTATATCCATTGGGAGATTTCTTGGCTTAGGGATTCTATGAATCCTGTCCGCTTCTAGCTTAGAGAAGTCTACTTGGGGTAAAAGGGTTGCCAGCATTGTATGAAAGTATTCACCCAATTCCCCTTGAGTTTTTGATTCTGGAATCTCCCTAATTCGGAAATTGTTACGGCGTGTTCTATCTTCTATATCTGCCATTTTATCCTTTATGGTTTTAACCAGCTCCTAACAATCTGTATATTGGTTTTGTGTGTGACGGAGCTCATCCACATTTCTTTCCAGCCCATGAACCCTGTAACCAATTTGTTGAACATCTGTTTTTATTTTTCCAAAAAAGCTTAGATACTTGTATTGGTAAAGTTTGAAGAATGTATTTTGGGAATTGCCATCATCTTAATTGCCTGGATTCTGCCCAGCCATGACAAGCTAAATTTTCTCAATTTTTTTTTAATAAGGTTGTAATGTTAAGTAGCAGGGGTTCAAAGTTACCCTTACACAATTTGAATAAATTGTTGGATATGTTAACTTCTAGATATTTAAATGTTTTGTTTGTCCACTAGAACGCAAATTATGCGGCTTACTGTTCCCGCTGAGCAGTGGGAAGGTTGATGTTAAGTGCTTCTGATTTGCTGAGGTTAATTTTGAAGATGTACAGGCTGCTAAATATGTTGAAGATGTCCAGAAGGTTTGGGAGATGAATTATAACAAATCATCTGCAAAGGCAGCAACTTTGTGTTCAGTATTGTTTACTATAAGGCCAGAGAAGTTTTGGTTGAGTCTGACTGTGTTTAGTAGAGTTTTCATGACTATTATAAATACAATGGGTGACAGGGGGCATCATTTTCTGGTACTGTTGTGTATTTTAATCTGTGGGGATAGGATGACGTTAGTTCTTACCTTGACAGTCGGTGTGACATAGAGAGCCATTGTTTTAGAAATGAATGTTTTGCTAAATCCAAATCCCTCTAGCGTTAAGGTTTGATAATTCCATGAAATCCAATCAAATGCTTTCTCAGCATGGGTTTTAAGGATGATAGAGGGGATATTTTTTGATCTAGCAAGGTGAATGAGGGTTATGACATTGGTACTGTTGTCTTTGCCTTCTCTTTGGGTTATGAACCTGCATTGTTCTGGGTGGATCAGTTTGGATATTATCTTTCTTAACCTATTGACTATTCGTTTGGCATAAATTTTGAGGCCCACATTAATTAATGAAATGGGTCTGTAATTTCCACAGCAGAGTGGGTCCTTGTTTGTTTTTGGATGATGGTAATGTGGGCTTCTTGTGCTTGTACATGAATGTTGCAGCTACTTCCAATTGAGTTGAGGTAATAGTCTGGTGTAATTCCTGTTCTGTGAATGGAGATTTGATTTCTGCAGGAGTTAGTCATCAGTTAGGTTTTTGTCATAAAATCCTTTATTTTAGCTATTTTGTTGTTTTGTTTGAAGGCAGTACAATTCTTGGTAGAAATCTTTAAAGTACTTTGCTATTTTAGGGGTTGTACTGTGAATTTGTTGTAGTTTGTCTTTAATTGTGTGAGTTACATTGTATTTTATGAAGCATTCTCTCAATGTATCTATTATACTTGTCTCCTAAATCATATGATTTTTGTTTACAATTGCTTTTAAATGCATGTGTTTCCCCTCTAACTCCTTTAATGTGTCAACTTTCATTTTTCCTTTGTGAGATCTTTCTAGTTACTGAATTTCTTTGAGTAGAGTATCCACTGCAGCTTATTTTTCGTTCTTTGCTCTGGCTCCCATTGCAATTAAGTGGCATCTCATTACACATTTTATTGTTTCCCATAATATGCCTGGGTCTATTTCCGTTGTGTTGTTTTCCATTATTGTTTGTCTTAAATTTGACTCTAAGAAAGAGATATTATTCTTTGAGTGTATTAGAAAGCTACCGTATTTAGTTTCCAGTTGTATTCCGCCTTTATGGAGTGTGGTATTTCTATTTCAAAGATTTCTGGTGCATGGTAATTCCTATTTGAGTGTTGACAATCAAATTGAGCCAGTTTTTGGCTGATAAATGCATAGTCAGTTATAGCATTGGGAAGGTTTAGAGTAATGTGTATAATCCTTTGTTTTAGGATTTTTGAATCTCCAGGTGTCTATCAAGTGTAGTTTATGCAGGGCTTCTGGTTTAAGTGCTTAAAGAAGTAATTTTCCCTTTGAAGAGTCAATTAGTCAGTTGATAGCTAAGTTGGAATCGCATCCTACTAGTATAATTCCTTCAGCGAATGTTTATAGTTCCATGAGGAACTTGGAGAGGAACTTTACTTGTCCTGTGTAAGGTGTGTAAACATTAGCTATTGTTATTTTTGTGTTGCTTATGTTGCCCATAATTATTAGAAATCTGCCTTCAGTATCCTTTTTGGAAGCGATGTGTTTAAACAGTAGGTCTTTGTGAATGAGGGTCATAACTCCAATAGCTTTTTTCCCTAAGATTATAACTCATGCATGTTGAGTGGTATTTATGGTCAGGTATTTTCGGTACATTTGTATTTTTAAAATGTGTCTCTGGTAGTAATACTATCTTGGCCTTTAACTTATTACATTTTCTGAGTACTTGAGCTCTTTTCTTAGGTTTGTTTAATCCATTACATTCAGGGAGTAAACAATGTATTTATTTAATGCCATATTTTGTAGTGATTGATAATTGATTCTTTAGTGTGTTAAATAAGAAACCACGCTCTCTCATTTTGCCCTGATTTAGGGTGAGTCAGCTATAGGAAAAGAGAGGTAGTAAGGGTTTGGTCTTGAGAATTGGTTTGGGTTGGATGGGGGATATAGGTGGCCAGTTTTGTAACTTTGAGTATATTGCCACTCATACTAGCATCAGGCCTATTACTTGCCTGGGGGGTTTGGGTTCCATAGCAGCTTGGGGTGTGGTTTGGGGGGTTCAGTGCCACTTCTGTAGTATCGCTTGGAGGAGGGTTTTGTAAGAGTTATAATCTGTTCTGCTCCTCCTGGGCAATTAGGGCAAGTTTTATATATTTAAGTGGGCTTATGTATTTGCTTCCCTGTAACTTGGGTAATTACATAACAAACTATGTAACCAAACAATTTTAAAATTAACATTCAAACAGAGAAATGAAAAACACAGCATGATATCATATTTTACAGATGTGCTATAATCCTTCTTTTCTTGCAATTAGCTGAATAGATATCCCCATTTGTATTGGATGCCTTTTTCTAGAGAATGTCAGTTAAAGGTTTCAATTGCTTTCTTTGGATTAAGATGAGTTTGAGATATCCTGGAAGAGAGAAATTCTTCAGTCTTCATATGAGATATTAGTGACCTCTTTAGCTTTTTGTAATATCTCTTCTTTCTCTTTAAAGTTGTGAATGTAGCAAAGAATGTCTCTTGGTGTGTTTAGTGGGGCCCCTTTAGGCTTAGGGACTCTATGTGCTCTGTCCATTTTTATATTGTTGGGTCTTTATTCAGTATGCTATTGAAAATTTGTAGTAGCACTGTGTGTATTTAGTCTGTTTTAACCATTTCAGGGACTCTCGTCCTTATATTATTTATTTTCCCTCTGTTATGTGCTTGTTTTGAGTGTGGATTTTTGTTTGAAATGTTTTCTGATTCTGTATTAACTTACTTTGGTTGGTTTCTAGAAGGTCAGTTCTAGTTGCTAGTGTCATCATATCTTTTATGATCTCTTGCAGGTCTTTTCTAATGCTGGATGTGACTTCCTGGAGCATATCCCTGATGTCAGACTTAGGGGCAGATTCACTAAATTGCGAATTGTAGCCAGCGACCACTTAGCACACATCGCACCACTTCGCAAGGCGCAAATTAGCTACCACTACACTAATTCAAGAATATACAAAGTTGTGCCCTGGGTACCAAACGCTGGTGTTGGTTTGTGCCTAGTGAAAATTCGCCAGTGATCTTTCACTTAGGTCAATTTTATAAATTTGTAGGGTAAAGTAGAATTGTAAATTGCTTTAAAGGAAAACTAAACCCTAAAAATTAATATGGCTAAAAATGTCATATTTTATAGTTAGGCCCATAAATTTTTGGACAGAGACAACTTTTTCTAATTTTGTTTCTGTACATCACCACAATGAATTTTAAATAAAACAACTCAGATGCAGTTGAACTGCAGACTTTAAGGGGCCGATTCACTAACTTCGAGTGAAGGATTCGAAGTAAAAAAACTTTTTTGGGCTACTTCGACCATCGAATGGGCTACTTCGACCTTCGACTACGACTACGACTTCGAATGGAAGGATTCGAAGTAAAAATCGTTTGACTATTCGACCATTCGATAGTCGAAGTACTGTCTCTTTAAAAAAAACTTCGACCCCCTACTTCGCCAGCTAAAACCTACCGAAGTGCAATGTTAGCCTATGGGGAAGGTCCCCATAGGCTTGGCTAACTTTTTTTGATCGAAGGATATTCCTTCGATCGTTGGGAATAATCCTTCGATCGTTCGATCGTACTATCTGCTATAAATCCTTCGACTTCGATATTCGAAGTCGAAGGATTTTAGTTCCTAGTCGAATATCGAGGGTTAATTAGCCCTCGATATTCGACCCTTAGTGAATCAGCCCCTTAGCTTTAATTCAGTGGGTTGAACAAAAAGATTGCATAAAAATGTAGGGAACTAAAGCCTTTTTTAACACAATCACTTCATTTCAGGGGCTCAAAAGCAATTGGACAAATTAAAAAAACTGTAAATAAGATGTTAATTTCTAATACTTGGTTGAAAACCCTTTGCTAGCAATGACAGCCTGGAGTCTTGAACTCATGGACATCACCAGATTCTGCGTTCCCTCCTTTTTAATGCTCTGCCAGGCCTTTACTGCAGCGGCTTTCAGTTGCTGTTTGTTTGTGGGCCTTTCTGTCCAACAAGTGAAATGCATGCTCAATTTGGTTCAGATCTAGGGATGGGCAAATTTTCTCGCCTCGTTTTGCCGAAAAGCCCATAGACTTGAATGGCGGCATGCGTCCAAAAAATTTCTTGGACGACTGCAAAATTTCGCTGGCGGCGAATTTTTGGCGAAACAAAACGGGTCAAATTCACCCATCCCTATTCAGATCAGGTTACTGACTTGGCCATTCAAGAATATTCCACTTCTTTGCTTTAATAAACTCCTGTGTTGCTTTCGGCTGTGTAACCCTTTCGATAAACAGCGTCTGTTTCTTCAAGCACATCTTCGGGTACTGTCTCTTTAAACAGGATACTCACTCCAAATCCTCTTCGGATGCTTTACAGTGTGTCGTCAGATGAGTCCATCACATTTAGACATACAGTGCGACTACCAGCCCCTTTGGATGCTCAGAAAGGAATCTCCTGCTGGTTGCTGCTCCAGTCTGAATTCCTTTCACACTCTCTATCTCTCCAGACACAGTATCTGGCTTCCCTGTGCCAGCCTGATCCAAATGTCTGGTGGAGCCTCTCAGCTCTCTGGGCCCACCGGCAGCTCTCTGGTCTCTTTCTCTATCCACCATGTGGTTCTCTATGCTAGGCTGTTCTCTTTTCCCAGTATCTGCGACTTCCTCTTCCTGACAGCCACTCACTAGCTGCTGTGTCACTTCCTGCTGCACTGAGATCACTGAAAAGCTGGTTGCTAGGTAACAGCTTACAGCACATAGACACAGGCTCTGTGCTTTACCACTTCCAGCGATAAGTTCAATGGTTTTGCACTGGTTCCCTACAGTTGTATGGTTTGGGTCATTGTCCATCTGTATTATGAAATGCCTCCCAATCAATTTGACTGCATTTAGCTGGATTTGAGCAGACGGTGTCTCTGAACACCTCAGAATTCATTTGGCTGCTTCTGTCCTGTGTCACATCATGAAGAAAAACACTAGTGTCCCAGAAATGCTTGTGGATATGTATCGGTCTGGTAGCAGCATTTATTATGGACTGGAAAGGTGACAGTCTCTAGAGGGGAAGGTCAATAAAGAGAAAATTAACATTTTAAAAGTGGTGTTTTTAATGGAGGTTGGTTATTTTAAAATTAGTTTTAATTTATAAATTTAAAATTGTGCCTGGCCTTTATGATTTTTTGTATTGTTTATATGGTTTATATTTAATATTCTGTCTTTTGCTTCCACACTTCTTCCTGTTACAGTTAGGGGCAGATTTATCAAGGGTCAAATTTCGAAGTAATGGGAGGTTTTTTTTAACTTCCATAACTTCGAAAATTAAAAAAAAAAGACCAACCGAAATTTATCAAAAAAAAATCGAAGTTTTTTTTCTGCTGGTGAATAGGCTGTAAGATCTCATTCGGTCAACTTCGATTTGAAGTTTTTAAAAAAAAAACTTTGTTTTTTTACAGTCCACCAAATGACTCCAAATTGGTTCTAGGAGGTCCCCCATAGGCTAAAACAGCAAATCAGCAGGTTTTAGAAGGCGAATAGTTGAAGTCGAAGTTTTAAAGAGACAGTACATGATAAATTTTGATATTTCGGATAGTCTAATTTTTTCAAATTCGCATCGAAATTTGGCGTATGCAGTAGTCGAAATACACAAAAATAGCTTGAAATTCGAATTTTTTTACTTCGACCCTTGATAAATCTGCCCCTTAGAGTTGAAGTATTTCTGGTCAGGTGATCTCTGAGGCAGCACACAGACCATCACGAAATGGTGGTTCAAGGCAAGAGATGTAAAATGGAAATATTTACTTAAATATATATTCCAGGTTGATAAGATTCTTTAATATGCCACTTAATTTGATATAAACTATCTGTTGCTCAAGTATTCATTTTGGGAGGTAAAGTTTTCCTTAAATGGCAATATTAATTGCTTAGTTCAGGGTTTAATAATTATTTAATGCATATGTCCCAGCAATGCCTGGCATTAAACACACTCACTGTATGCCCACTTGAAATTAAAATTAGAGTTGTTCATTTCTCATATTTATCTACAAGCCTAATCCCTTGACAAAATAGTACTACAGGCGTGGGACCTGTTATCCAAAATGCTCGGGACCTGGTGTTTTCTGAATAACGTATCTTTCCATAATTTGATTCTTTATACCTTAAGTCTACTAGAATGTTTTTTTATTAATTATGAGAAAAGGGAAATTATTTTGAAAAATTTGGATTATATGGATAAAATGGAGTCTATGGGAGACTTTCTGGAGAACGGGTTTCGGGATAATGGATCCCATACATGTACAACACATTTTTGATTAAGTTGGGTGTCTTGAAAGGATACCTCATTCTGTACCCACCATACACACATGCAAAAGTGTGGAAGAATAGTCCTTGGGTGTTTTGTCTCAGTAGTAAAGTGACTCATCTTTTTTCCATGGTGCATGTGAATGGAAGAGATGGGGGCCCTTTTACCTAGACGATGTGTTAGAGCTCACTAATACATCTGTTATTAAAAATCTGACCCCAACTCCAGTATGAAGAGAGAATAAAGGCAGACAGATACTGAGAGGGGGATATTGAAGAGTAATGCAAGTTATCCATTAATATATTATGCCTAATGAAGACATGTAAATATTTAGGCTACCTCCTAATTTCCCTTACAGCTTGGCTAGGGCCAGTACTTGCACATTACTGCATGTGTATATTCTTTACGATACATTAAGAAATGATCTGTTGAACTAGTGGAAACATCTGGATTCCTTCTCAGAAAACATTCCTTTGCATTTTAACTTCTTACTTCTCGCAAAGTAGCTTCTTACAAACATTCAGTAATACGCAGAACTATTTATGAAAATAATAAAATATTTTATTATGTATTTTATGTAAACTCAGACTTTTTTTTACACACATCCTACAAAAATAAATGTTCCTAACTTCTTACAATAGAATAAAATACAAGCACATATTAGCACATAATTATCACTTGTGATTGAAATGTTACAACATGCAGTTTTACGAAACCTAATAGTAATTCAATCTTAATAGTTTAACAGGAGACTCTTGGGACAGATGTGACTCTCAAGGGATTTTTATTTTGGCCCTCAGTGTTCTCAAGGGTTCCGTAGACTTTTTCTATGACATTCCCTATGGACCTTCAACATTCAGTATAAGAAATAAATTGAACAATTGTCCACTTAGCCACCAATAAGTTGAACAAAGAAATGGGATGGCTACATGATGTAAAAAGACCCTTACTGCAAACCGCTTAGTAAGAAATATATATTAAAGGAAGGGCTTTTTTACCCTCAAACGCTATTAAGTAAACCACAATAAAAAGGGAAATTATTTATTATAATTTTCAGTTGATACATCCATATACACATTATAAGGCTCTGTAATGAATAAACTGCAATTACCTTGCTTTGTTATCATGTAATGTTTCACATTATTATCTCCTCTAAGAAAATTGCATCAAAATAAGCTTACTAAAAGAATGGCAAACATTTAACCATCAAAATAAACCTCTATGCTGAAATGCAACCAAAAGTTTAAGAAAGAAAATAATATTATTTCATCACCCAAGTTGATTTCTAATCAGTTTCTAAAGACAAGGATTGCATTTCACCTTTAAAAATGTACTGACATATAAACTGCTGTAAGATAAGATGTAAGATAAGTAATGTTGGACCGAATGGTATGAAGGACTAGAACACTCAGGCCCAATATCCTTGTAGGTATCTGTGATTATCCAGAGGCCTGTTTTTATATTTACTAAAGCCCATACCATGAATATTTCAGCTATGCAGAAATCCAATACTTGCTAAGTAAATGATAATAAAGGGATTAACTGTACAGCCACAAAGTGCCACAGCAGTTTCACTAATTAACCCTATTAATAAACTGAATTTGTCTTTTATAATGGATGACATCATCATTGGTGACATTTCTATGATATGTAAGAATCTGGAGTGAAAATTTTTGAACTTTTGGTATTGGCCCAGATTTCTTCTATTTTATTATATATTCTATTCTTGTTCTGGATTCTCAGATGGATGTGTCAGTTACTATCTTGAGATCTTGTCCTGAACCTTGGGAACTACTATTTTTGGTATATGTCTTAGGGACGCACCAAATCCACTATTTGGGATTCTCTGAAGTTACCACCATGTTCAAGGCAGCTCCATGGTTCCCCAGCTTCAGAAGGGGCTTTTGCACACTGTCCATTAAAAGAGGCAGGATAAATGCATTGCCAACCATATGAAAGGGTAAGAGCTTGCTTGGATGCAAGTACCTTAATGAATTGCATTAATACGAACTCTCTATTGCATCCATTTTTAAGCACCTGCAGGTTGTTCATAAATCACCCATTATGTATTTAAAAGAGAAACTATGGGAAATCAATGTCATATTTCAAAGATTTCTTAATAAATAGATACCTTCCATGAAGATTTTTAATTCCTGTTATTTTTGTGAGTATGTTAACTTAGGTTTTTATATTCCACACACATAGATTCTGTACAGATACGCATTATAGATTCATAGTTAATGACACATTTACCAAAGAGTCTAATTAAAACAGGTTGATTTGCATGCATTTGGCGTGCTCTGAAAATTCTTCATCCTCTCTCCTTGAGAGTGACTCTCGACACTTGGCCCAAGGTTGTTTTTTCCAAACTTTTCCTGTTATTAAGACTCATCAGATGATCATGCAGTCCATTAACCATAACTTGACTTCTGATGTTGGCTGTTTAATATAAAAAAGGAGTTTATAGATTTATAGATCTGTGTTTAAGGCATCTATATACATTCTTGCCTATGTATAAATATTGATTTTTCCCAAGCGAAAACATTCTGTGTATTTATTTCTTCTGACTTGTCCTAATTAGCACCTTACACACAGAGGCTATATGGATTACAGCTGAGCGTTTGGCAAACAATAATAAAGTGTTAGCACATGTCAGTTCTTGAAAGAGCTATTAAAATATATTGATCGACTTTAGAGATAGAGGCGTTTATTAAGAGACTGATACAGAAACATTTGAATGCAGCACTTCCAAATAACCGTGTCCTTGTCTGTATGAAACAAGTAAAATGCATTTATTCTATCTCAGAACAAATTAGACATTGATAGGCTTGTGGTCTGGATGACTTGAATTTTTGTCAAATGAATTCATCTCTGTTTAAGGTTAATTAAAGGGCAGGGTAGCTGAAGTTACACTGTTTATGGAGTTTGGTTGGGCTAAGCGAGTTTGTTATGTAAAAAAAATAACTTGAATTCTGGTTTTTGTAACTGTTTCTGTATGTGGTGCATGACTGAGCTTAAAACTCCACTAATGCTTTGATTAAAAAGGATATACTTTTTTAAGTGCATGGTTGAATTTACGCTGACTTTATTGTTAGAGAAAAGCAAGCAGTACTGCAAAGCACATAGCAGGGTTAATATAATTTTAAATGCATACACAGTGTTCTGGCTCTCCTGGGAACCTGCCAATGTCCCAGCTGAACATAATGATGAATACACTGGACATTTGCACATCCTATTAAAAATAAATACATTTGAGCTGTCTACTCCCCATGTATCCACCAGAGAGTAAAAAATCCTCAAACTTGCCTCTATAACATATTCTTTCCATACTGAGCTGCATTACAAAGTAGTATATGTAGGCTTCTAGCATCATTTTCTTACAAAGCAAAGAAATTCCTCAACACAAGTGGAGAATGTAAACCCCAAGGATGTCAAGTTGGACCTACACACTGTAATGATCCGACAACACAGTTAACAGACAATTTTCAACACCGCACAGGGGTGGCTGAGGGACCTTAAAGGACAAGTAAACTGCTGTTGATTGGTGTGTCAATTTGTTAGCCACTTCCCAACACTTAAGGGTTTTAGAGGTTTGGGAGGTATTTCATACCTCAAATGAACTTACAACTCAAATGTTTTTCGATTTAAGAAAATACTGAAACTGTGAATTTGGGGTGAACAACACCATAACTTGAATTAATCGAGTTTTACACAGGAAAAAAAACTTGATTTGCTTGAATTATTTGAGTTTCAAGCTAAATTTCCTCTACTGATGTACCATGTTGAGTGCACAGGGCATCAGCAAATGAAAGTGAACTTCCTGCAGTTCGATAAACCATACATTTATACAAGCCATTTATACAGTATTCATTTGTTCAGACCACAGTTGAATAGGCCAGTGTACATGGAGAAGGAAACCCTTTTGCAAAACACACACCACACCACACATGTCCTGTACCTCCATCCTCCATCTTCAACATGGCTTCACTTCCGTTCATGTATGAGCACCCATGTTCACGCATGCATACACACACACACACACTGGTGAGAGGAGGCTGGCCAGGTTGCCTAGGGCATCTGGCATGCTTGGCCCATTGCTGATGGCGCTATTCCATGGAGTACCACATCTCCGTATTTCCTAAAGTCCTGATAATCCCTGCACAAGGGATGGCTGGGACTTTGGGAAAGTTAGAGGCACAGAATTTAACCAGATAGGACCCTGGACTGTGCACTTTTCAGCAAACAGGAGTGCCATTCTGGGGTCTAGAGGTAGTGATAATATTCACTAGAACGGAATTTGCTTGAAAACCTGCTACCAAAGCAGCTGCACCACAGACAGTAATGAAAACCAACAGCACTTATCAGGCAATAGTAGCCTGGAAACACATACAAATGTATTTTCAAGACACTACTGCCTGAAAACAAATGTTCATCATGTTCATACTTTTACCCCATTTCTGAATATGGGGCATCAAGGTAGCTCTATGGTTTTCAATTGTAGCTCAACCAGGCCACTGTGTTCAAGGAGTATGTATGTTAAAGCCATGTCTGCGTAGGTTTCCTCCAGGTGCTCCAAAAAGCAGACAAGCAGGATAATGTGTTCCTGGTGAAACTTACATGGTAGTGTTGTGTGAATGTGACAGGGACCTTAGACTGTAAGTTCCACTTGGGCAGAGACCAACCTGAACATATCAGTATTGCATACATATACCATAATAAATACAAGAAATATCAGTGAGAGGAATGGTTTCCATTCCTGCAGGGAAACTGCTCTGTTACTCAGAAAAATTGGACAAGAGTTGAAAAAGCTTCAACTGACTGATTTAAACATGACAATGTTCAGGCTGTTAGGACTGGGAATGAAAAGCTTTTGAAGCAAAGCAGTGTGGAAGGTAAAGGGCTCAGTGGTGTATAATAAAAGATCATATGTAAAAGATACCTCTCCACTCGCTGTGTAATCATAATGAGATAGATAAGCAGTTACATTCCAAAAGCCTTCCTCCCACTGGTAACAGCAGCATCCAGCAAATAAGTACTTGTCTAGTGATTCTGTTTTCCTTTAGCATCCTAAAAATTGTATCATGTCAGTTTAATTAAAGCGTCGGGCTGCCATGGAAATAATACATTGTTTTTTGTCCCCCTTTACTTCACCAAGGTATCCAGCATGATATACTGTACACAACATTGAAGTCATTTAGTGTCATTTAGTGAATCTTTATTTAAACGATACTCATAAGGCACACTCTGTAGATAGAGTGTTCATGACATATAATTATTCAAGTTTCCAAGCAAGTAATGTCTGTGCGGGGAATAGGAGTTGTGTAGGCGGCGCCTCTCTCCCTTAAATGTGTTCTGCTATTACTCTTAAAAACAATAGCAAAGCGTTTATGTGAAACTGCACATTCCCAACGGCAACTGTATCACCTATTCTCCTAGAGGCAGGACCAATTTGGTCTTTTTTTATCCATTATGTATTGCCTTCTGAATAAGGGGCTCGTGTATTATCTTGGGAAACATCAGCAGCAGGGGAGAACTTATTCAGAACTCATTATCCTTTCTTGTGCTGAAAACAGGGCAAAATTTTCATCATAGCTTTTAGTTCAAGTAAAAATACACCACCCTTTTTGCTCATGCAGTTGGGCTTATGTAGAAAAGGGGCATAAACTCTATTTGAACTTATGCATAATAAAATATAACAATACTAATTTATTTTTTCCCCACATATTTAAAGGAAACCATAATATGTAACAAACCATTTCCCAACATCCCTCAGGTTCCCAGTGTAGTGCAACCCCACCCTCAACCTGCACTGCCATTGGTGGAGGTATGCAGTAGGGTGACAGGGTGGTGGACACTTGAGGTAATAGGTTCCTTTGGGCCCCAGATCGACATTGCTTCAGGGCCACTACCAAATCAGTTCAGTACACAACTTCTTTACTCCTGCATATATATATATATTTCTAGTTATACAGCATTATTTATAATTCTATAATTCTTTTACTGAGCCCTCATCCAATACTGGGTACAATTTTTTTTTGTTTCTCATCATTCAGCCCCACACATAAGCAATTCTCTGAGATATTCCAGCACTTTCAAAGCTCCTGCACCCAATCTTAGCTTCCAATATAAAAATTTAAGCTGCGCATACATGTGCAGATTTGGTCCTCAGTTTCAACTGGTTTCAACTGTGCTGTCTATATGAACATGTACAACAAGTAGGGTGACTGTTTGAAAATGTCCTCTACTGATGTACCATGTTGAGTGCACGGTGCATCAGCAGATGACAGTGAACTTCCTGCAGTTCAATAAACCATACATTTATACAGTATTCATCTGTCCAGACCACAGTAGAATCGGCCAGTGTACAGGCTACTTAATGCAGGGAAATCCAATATCACCTCCAAACATGCAGATGCTCAACTCCATTGTTTACTCAGACACAGCGCCGTGTCAGCCTTGATGCAATGCTAGATCCTTATCTTAGTTGGCACATAGCCTTTTCTTGTGACAAATTAACAGTATTTCCATTATTCAGATCAAATATTTAAGTAAAATCTATTAGAACCCATAACCAGCTTTATAAATCTGTGTCTGGTGATTTATTTGTAAGAATATTAGAATGTATCATGACTGTAGCTAATCTTCCCTTTGAGAAGATGGTTTAAAGGAACGGTAACACCAACAAATGTAAGTGTTCTTAAGTAATGGAAATATCATGTAATCTTTCCCTGCACTGGTAAAACTGATCATTTGCTTCAGGAACACTACTAAAGGTCATATAAACTAGCTGCTGTGTAGCAATGGCTGAATTTGAAAAAAGGCTACATGGCACAGGTTAAATAGTGGATAACAGATAACACCATTATGTTCTACAGAGCTTATCTGCTGTGTAACTGAGTTTCTGAAGCAAACACAGCAGTTTTACCGGTGCGGGGCAACGGGCAACACTGCATTATATTTGTATTACTTTAAAACACTTTAATTTTTTGATGTTACTGTTCCTTTAAATTGGCATATTAATGAGTGCAGTGCAAAATCTAAATACAAATTCACTTCTTACTCACAATCCAGTGTTTTTTATCAGAATTTAAGTGGAATTTCGGGTTCATGCTAACCTTTGTTCATCCCAACTCACACGATGCACCAACAGGAAAGTCAATTAGTGTCCATTTGCTACACCGAGCACAAGTTGTGACTAGTGATGGGCGAATTTGCAGCGAATTCCTGCGTTTCACCGCCAAGGGGAATATATTTGCGAAACTGCCGCGAAAAACGGACTCCAGCGTCAAAAACGAGACGCCGGCGGCGTTTCGCAAATTCGCCCATCACTAGTTGTGACACTTTTTTTTCTCAGTGTTTTAATGGCATCACTTCCAGCAGGAGGTACAATGATATTAGCATCTGATTCACTTGGAGTAAGTCAGTTGTAGCTACTCACACAGCTAGCTAAGGGAACCCTGGAACTACTGGCAAATGTAATGCATGCATCCTGGTAAGGGGGAAATTTGGTGCTCCCCACAAGTTGCAATGGGGCATTAATGGACAGTGGCATTAGCTACCATACCCCTTGGGGTGCCAGAGTTGAGATAGAGCAGTGTTGGTGGCAGAACAAAGGGGATTATTCATGTGTGCATGTCCAGAGGGAATAGTGCACTAGTTACGCCATTGTGTATTGATGTCAGTGTCCATTAACATTCTCTTTTGCTTCCATTTTATCAGTGATATTTATTTATGAACACAATACAGATAAAAAACAGCATGTTGAGTTCTTCGTTAAAATATATCTATATATATAATACACAAAAGCCATGAATATCTTGTAAATTATATCCTTTATAAACGGTGAGTTCTGATGTCATCAGTTATAAACGGTGAGTTCTGATGTCATTTCTGTCACATGACATGCTGAAACTTGTGTATTATAATAAATAAAGTACCCCCAGTTGCAAAATATGAGGATATTAGACGTTACCTCGGAGATTCATGACCTGTATAAAAACACTCGGCCTTCAGCCTCGGTAAATTATAATATCCTTAGAGGGGGTACTTTATTCACTATATATATATATATATATATATATATATACATGGATTGCTTTACAAGCAGTTGTATAGCCTTAAAGTGAATTGTGGGCACTAATAAACATCTCACATGCTGCCACTTTTGGAGAAAACAGACCTCTAGAGAGGCAGTACTGAGCTGAAGGCAAATAATTATACAAGTCATAATGTGCAGCATTTGTCATGTTGCTCCTTCTGCCTCTGTGGCAGGGAAACATACTGTATATGTTCGCACTTAAAAGCTTCACACATCTACAGATCCTTTCTGCACTGTATCCCTTCCCTTTGTCTCCCTCCTTTTCACAGGGCTGCTTTGTACACAAAGAAAAATAATGTGGGGCAGGAAAAGCTCTCTCAAGTGCAATACAAGGAACACTTGTCTCACTCTTTGCACAAAGAGTGCATTCTGCCAACCTGCCGCCTATCAATATGTCTGCTAAATATGTATGACAAACAAGGCCACTTCAGTAGGAGTATCTTGCTTTTTTAAAATAATAATTAGCATAAAAGATTTTGGGATGCAGTAAATGGGGGGAGGCAAGTGCTGACAGAAGATCACCAACAAATACATCAAGAAACATTTGTGCTGAGGAAGGAATACAGGGGCATGAACTAACAGTGACACTGATGTGCTGTTGGGATCATCTCTGCCTTTAACAATGGGAAGTTGCAAAGATGAAAATAAAAACATATTTGAAGCTGCACATGATGACTTTCTAATGAGAGTCAGATGGGAAAGCAATATGCAGAGAAGCAAAGCCGAGAAGGGCAGGAGTTCTGAACTCCTTTAACTGTCTTTCTCTTCTAGGCGAAAGCCGTGTTTTTTTTCCTCCTCTAGATAGAAAATTGGCTCTTGTTCAAAACATAATTGCATTCTGCCAGCCTTCAGAAAGATGCACATCTTTTTTGTATTGATCAGTAGGTTCATTCCAAGAATTTTCTCATGAATAAATCACATTTGAAATAACAAAAAAATATATTGTGAATAATCCCCCAACCAACCCCTTTAGAATCTGCTTGTTGTATTTCAGAGAACTGGAGCTGCTGCACCTTTCCTTAATTGTAGCGATAGCTGGAGAGGAAAAAAAGGTCAGCAGTAATCTTATGCAGTTCTTGTAATAAATGTAGACAGGAGACACATTCAGTATCAGTCTCTCTCTCCTTCCTCGCAAGCTCTTTCCTGTGGATATTTTTTTCATTGTTGTCGAACAACACAATAGTTATCATCGCTGACACATTTGGCCCCACAGATATTTTTTTACTCAACGGATCAATGCTTGGACTAATTGGGGTGAAAGGTGATACTCTCAAGAGGTTATACATATATTTGCATTGCTATCAGTCTTAAACAGCCCTTTGGATTGGAGCTGTTCTTTAAGGGCTGAACAAGAGAGAAGCAATTAACAGTAAATGTCGCCATCAAGTGGCTAATAGATGAATTACAGACTATGCTACTAAAATAAAAATAGTGTAGGCTTTGTTTTGAACATATTTACATAAAACCATAAAACATCCTCTTAAAACAAGCAGCTTAATTATAGATGGCAACAAATACAAAGATTATTATTCATTAAACTAGCATCTATTAATCAAAACACAACATAAAAAACAACATTAAACATTAAATAGTAATTTACCATTATATAGACACTGCACATTAAAAAAAAAGCTGTGATGATAAAACTAAGAGTAACAAATGGATATGAAAGATGAGGACATTTTTTAAAATTCATATTTTCTATAAGCATCTAAAGCCCTTGCCTACAGCAGCAGTTTCATTAAGCTGTCCCACAAGTGCAAATTATATCATATAGTGAATAAAGTACCCCCTCTTGTAAAATATAAGGATATTATAAGTTACTGAGGAGTTTCATGTCCATATAAAAAAACAAGGTTGAAGGCCTAAAGGTCACTGAACCCTGAGGTGACTTCTAATATCCTCATATTTTGCAACAGGGGGTATTTTATCTATTATTATCCACACACGTTTCAGTGAGTCTCCGATTATAACCGATGACATCACTATGCATCACTAAGCATGAGTGCCTTCAGTCTTGTGCTTTTATATGGTCATGGAACACCTCTGTAACTTATAATAGCCTTATATTTTACAATAGGGGGTACTTTAGTCACTATATAAACCAGTGTATATATAAAATATATATTTATTTTTAGAGGTCAAGGTAGTGTTTATAAACCTTTTCTACAACTTCCTCCAACTGAATGAGCTCATGTCAAAAAGGTGGGCTATAACCTTTTATCCAGTAATGCTCATAATCTCTGCTTGTTGCTAGCAAAGCAAAGCCTAGCAACTCTAATAGCATTAGCCATGTCTTACATAGGTATTGCCATGTACCAAGCACAAGAAAAATTTAAAAGGGTACGGGGTCATGGCATGCGAATTTTGTGGCGATTATTGTCACATATAGGCAATACAATTAAATTAGTAAAGTGTTTATAGATAATAGACTTGTATTATATTCTTATGGGTTTATTTAGATTCAGTCCTGGCAGACTTAACATGCAATGTATCAAATTGCTTACAATGTATCAAATTGCTTACAATTACATAAATGCATCAATCCATTAAAGTGGCACATATAAAAAACACATGCTGAATAGCTGATTAGCAATGAACTAAAAATAAATTCTGCAAGATTACACAGAAGACAAAGGGTCCAAAACAATTGATCACTCTATGTAATAAAGCATGTTGGCTTCTAACCAGTTTGTGAACTTTTTCTATACTTGATACCATGTGTTCAAACTTGATTTGTTTGCATTTAACAAACAGCAACAAATACATATATGGGATTGGTTATCTGAAGACCTGTTATCCAGAAAACTCAGAATTACGTTAAGGCCATCTCTCCCATAGACTCTATTTTATCCAAATAATTCAAAATTTTAAAAATGATTTCCTTTTTCTCTGTAATAAGACAATATCTTGTACTTGATCCCAACTATTAATTCATATTAATAAAGCACTTCATAACTCTGCCCCACCCTACATCTCTGAACTCATCTCTATATACTCACCCAATCGCTTACTACGCTCCTCTACTGACCTGCTACTCAACTCTTCTCTCATTACCTCCTCACATGCTCGCATTCATGACTTTGCAAGGGCTGCACCCCTCCTTTGAAACGCTCTCGCACGGTCTGTCCGACTTTCTCCCAACCTTTCTGCTTTCAAGAAATCTCTGAAAACGCACTTCTTTCGAGAAGCCTACCCTCACTCTGCTTAACTACCAGACGCAACACCACATACAGCACCACATTTCTCACCCACTTAATTCGATCTTGCCCACTCCCACACCTTGTGTATTACTCCCTTCCCTTTAGACTGTATGCCTATGCATAGGGCCTTCCTCACCTTCTTGTACCTGTATTGATTGTGATGTATGTAACTCCATATGTTCTATGTATATAATTCATGTGATTTAGTTGTATAATCACATTTACTCTACAGTGCTACGCAATATGTTGGCGCTATATAAATACATGTTAATAATAATAATATTGGAGGATAAACTATCCTATTATGTTTATTTAATGTTTAAATGATTTTCTAGTAGACACAGTATGGGGATCCAAATTACGTAAAGATCCATTATCCGGAAACCCCCAGGTTCCTTATTTCCCACTTATTTCCAAGTTGTCATGGCCAGTTTCTTTGTATGTCAACAGGCATGGAGCTAAAAGAAAAAAGTTTTGCCGAATTCTGAACAGAAAATTGGCAAAGCTGTTTATTCAGTACACAAACAGGAGGACGGCACTCCGGTAAAAAAGCAGGTTTTTATTGCTAAGTACTGTGGGAATACATAGGCCTTACACGTTTCGGGAACACGTTCCCTTAATCATAAGTGCCGTCCTCCTGTTCGTGTATTATGTGTTGGCAGTGGGGATGCTGCGAACTGAGCACCCGGCATTATAGGGGAGCAGCCAAGAGGTGGTGAGTTTGAAGCGGTCCTAATTGGTTTTGTGGTGTTTATCGGTATAAATGACCATTAGGAGTTTTGAATTTAATAATTCAATAAATATATATATCTATATTGAGACAAGCTGGCTGCTTGTACATGCCACATGCCATTTTTGGAGAAATTAGAAAATGGCAGGCAAGCAGCATAGGACAAAGGAGCAGTAAGACAGTGACAAAGGCTCCTTCAGACATACACACCTGTTTATTTTACAGCTTTTAAGTGACACAGTCACTTAATCATACACAGGGGTGAGCATTGCAACATACAAACATAAAATAAAACCCTGCCCACACAATTGAAGAAGTCCCTGAGTAGACTGGGCCCCTTGTGGGCTACCTGCAAAGCAAAACACAGGTTTGGGCTCACCTCTCTACTCACAGGACTTTTGCTGATAGTTCAGCCTCCTGGCTGTACTCACAGTCTTACCCAGACTCTCAATACAGAAGCTCGTCCAGCTCACAGTACCGGTCAACTCCTGCTTTGTGCAGACGTAGGCAGCACCCCTAGCTCCTCTGGGAGTTCCTAACACAGCCAGGTCTCCTACCTGCTGTGCCCTGCTGAGAGAACCCCTTCAATGTTCTAACTAACTTTAAACAGCCTTTACGAAGGAGAGCCTTCATGTGGAAGGTGAGCTCCAATGATCACACTGGATCCAGTGAGCATAGGACTGGCCAGATATGGGATGACTTTGATGTAGTTGGCCAGCTTAAATATATTGCAATATATGGACAAACAATCCCTGTTTTGTTTAAAGGGTAAGGCATTTTTCAGTAGCAGTATGCACAAAATGTCTCTGTATCAATAAATATATTAATAATGGGTTGAGTGCAGAGGACTCTTGTATTTGTCTATATGTATTTTGTGGTCACAGCCTCATTGCACCTCCGCCTAATGTTTTTAAAAATTAGTGGTGAGCACAACTTTCACTTGTTTGTCACACTGGATCCAGGGATTGATGTGCCTAAATGTATGATATCAACTAAATGTATAAATTTAGAACAGTTTATAGGGTTGGCACCCCCCCCCCCCAAGCTGCTTTAAAAGGTGAAATGACACTTTACACTTCAATATTAAAAAAATGGTGACAAATAGAAAGTAATTGGAAAAAGTTGTTATTTATGGTGATCTATCCAAAAACAACTAGTTGTTTAATTGTTTGAAGGTAAAGAACCCCTTTAACTTGAGACGAGTCTTCATCCATGTGCAGTACTCCAAGCGAAGGCAGTTAGGTGGTTTTTTGGCATCATCAGACTTATACAAAGCATTTGAGTCAGTTGGAAGTTTCTTTAATCACTTTAAGTTTGGGTTTCACTTATATCAAAATTCAACTTATTTCAACTTATTTATAAAGAATCAAGTGCACATATAAGAGTTAATATGTCTGGGAAAACGACACGAACACTATCAAGTATGCCCACTATTCCCCCTCTTGTTTGCACCTCTTGAGCTGCTTGTGATAGATATACATCAAGATCCAAAAATATGTGGCCTATAAGTAGAGTAGAGGAAAGAGAAGCACTCTGTGTAAACAATCTGAATTCTCGCTGACCAGGTAGAGTCACTTGAGACTACTGGATAGGTTGGGCCAACATATGCTACATGTGGCAAATGTTACACCTTATGACATGGGCAGCATTGCAGGAGATCCAATCTTCCTCTGTGCACTGCAATGATCAGCAGTACAGGGCAACGTTCTTCTGCATATCCCCATTCACTTCCTCACTATTTGTATACATTTTCACCCAGATCAGATTAGTGTTATGTGAATGATGAGAAAGCTCCATGGCTCCATCCTGACCGTCTCTATTCTCACTGCTGATCTCTGAAAGTATGCTGACCCCAGGATTGGGTAAGTGGTTGATTTTTAGGACTTTGCAAAAATGTGGACACCCCCCGCCCATTGGTTCCTTGACTCCAGACATGACTACATTGGTGGGAAGCCAGATAATGGGACCCTAACCCACAAAAAACTACTTTTTCAGTTGTATAAAACAGATGATTACTTTGTTGCCCTCTCCCATTACTAAAGCACATTTCAAATGGAACAATGCATTCCTGCTGCTAGAAGAAAAACAGTGGGACAAGGCAACAACTATCTTTATGACTTTCTCATCTCAATACGTGATAGGTTGATCCAATTTAAAAGGGAACTATCCTGAAAATGAACATTTAATATAAGTTTCATTATACAGAAATACAATCAATAAAAAATCTGTACTGTTTCTGGAATAATACATTTTATCTTCACTGCCCCTCTCAGCATCTGTTTCTCTTCATTCTGTTTTCATGCAGGAGTTGGGTGTCAGATTTTTATTGACAGTTAGATCCAATATATGTTGGGGGGGGGGCTTTCCTAGCAGAGTAGAGCTCACTCAAATAGCTGATTCCAGGTCGAACAAAATAACTGACTTTGGGACAAATTTTGCATGTAGAGAGACAAGATTTCTGGTGATTTAAACACAATGCACTCTAATACATCTTCTAGGTAAAAGGAGCCTGCCCTAAAAGACTCCCAGCTCCTGCATGAAGAGAAGACAGATGCTGAGAGGGGGGGATAGTGAAGTGTAACTTGAATATTTCAGAAAGGTTTCAGAATTTTTAATTGATTATATTTAGAAAAGGTCTTATTTCAGTGTGATGAAGCTTATGTTAAATTTTCATTCCCCTTTAAATTATTTAATCAAGCCTATATTAAACCACCTAAATAGAAAAGCATGGACAGGTCTTAAGATGCTGAGTGCCCCAAGTGCCACATAGTGACCCAGGCTTTATTCATGTGGTCTGGGATTTCACTAGTATTGATAAATTTTGATTTGACATTCATTACTTGGCTGGCAATCCTCAGAGGTGTCTCTCCAAGGTGTAGGAGGTGAATGGATTCCCATAAGAACCCTCTGAAAACTGTGTTGTTTTAAGCAAAGAAACTTATAATAATAAAGTAGATGAGTCCTAGAAAAGCTTGTGCTTAAAATAAGACCTTCCTCCACCAAAATGTAAACCCCCTTGGCTTGATGCTAACCCCCTAATTGAACTACTTAAAGACCCAAAAAGGAACACCAAGAGCCCCAATACTGTAATATGTTTTTACAAGGAGTAATGGTAGAGTAAACAAATTAATACTCACAAACCAGGGTTACCGATAGGCAACCACTGTATAGGCAGGTGGGGAGATTATCCTGACCCCACTCAGGAATAAGACGTCGCTCTCTGTAGAAGACGAAAAAGGGGATGATACCCCTCCACTCGAGGTGGACTCGATATAGTAGTAAGACAAAACAGAGGCGCCAAAAGGATAAAATTAGCTAAAAACACTTAAAAACCCAATGGATAATTCAGAGGAGGTAGTAGTGGACTTACCTCCTCCAAGCAGACACCAACGAAAGTGGTAATTTTCAGTAATAGTTTATTCACAAAATAGTATTGCAACGCATTTCGCAGGCATTTCCTGCTTCATCAGGCAATGTGGAACGGGAACAAAAACAACAGTGTCTTTGTATAAACACGCCAGGCGCCTCTGTCAGACTCTGTCTGTCTGGCGTGTTTATACAAAGACACTGTTGTTTTTGCTCCCGTTCCACATTGCCTGATGAAGCAGGAAATGCCTGCGAAACGCGTTGCAATACTGTTTTGTGAATAAACTATTACCGAAAATTACCACTTTCGTTGGTGTCTGCTTGGAGGAGGTAAGTCCACTACTACCTCCTCTGAATTACCCATTGGGTTTTTAAGTGTTTTTAGCTAATTTTATCATTGTGTCTTACTACTTAAAGACCCAGTACAAATTGGAGCCCTCCCATCCTAGACCTGCCTAGTTGATGGTATGAATTTGAATGGCTTATGAATTTTTATGTAGGAATGTTGATTTAAATGTAAAATGATTGATTTTATTTTGTATACACCATCTTCAATGCAACTTGAGGCATACTTATTGTAGCACCAGTCCTGGTCTGTTTGCCCTTTGTGCTCATTTTACATACTGTTCATAAGTTAGATTCAACTTCAACTATCTGGCATTAAGATGGCCAGATTACTATTTTCTCCAGATCTCAATGAAAGGCTTAGAAATCCTGCATAGATATTATTGTTCTTTCTGGTTCCATTAGTAAATGCTTTTTCATTTCTCATTCATAAACAATAAAATATACTGTACAGTATACAGATCTCTGCACCACACCAGTCGTAATGCCATTCCAGTAGCAGTTTATTTAAAGACTGTATTTTCTGTGCGCAATTCTTTTGACAGTTCTCTATCCACATACAAAAAAGATCCACAAGACTAAGAGAGCTTAGTTTAGACTGTAAATGTTTATTTGGCACTTCATACACAGCCCTGGTAAAATACAAATAGACTAATCTACTGCAGTACCAATGTCCAGCATCTGACATACTACACCATAAAAGGCTAATAAATGTGTTTGACATGAATGGCCCTACTAAAACCATGTCAGGTACAACTGAATATGTCTGTGTCAAAGGCATATTGAATGAAATCAGTTTCTTCAGTCTATTGGTAATAATGCCACAACAGAGGTAGTGTGACAACTTGAACAAAATACCTGAATAAAGTAAACTCAATTAATTTCTAAAACATATAAAAGATTTGCTTTGGCATTCTGTAACCTCAACTGGAAATTATTTCCAGGAATGCACATACAGTGGTGTGAAAAACTATTTGCCCCCTTCCTGATTTCTTATTCTTTTGCATGTTTGTCACACAAAATGTTTCTGATCATCAAACACATTTAACTATTAGTCAAAGATAACACAAGTAAACACAAAATGCAGTTTTTAAATGAGGATTTTTATTATTTAGGGAGAAAAGAAATCCAAACCTGTGTGAAAAAGTAATTGCCCCCTGAACCTAATAACTGGTTGGGCCACCCTTAGCAGCAATAACTGCAATCAAGCGTTTGCGATAACTTGCAACGAGTCTTTTACAGCGCTCTGGAGGAATTTTGGCCCACTCATATTTGCAGAATTGTTGTAATTCAGCTTTATTTGAGGGTTTTCTAGCATGAACCGCCTTTTTAAGGTCATGCCACAACATCTCAATAGGATTCAGGTCAGGACTTTGACTAGGCCACTCCAAAGTCTTCATTTTGTTTTTCTTCAGCCATTCAGAGGTGGATTTGCTGTGTGTTTTGGGTCATTGTCCTGCTGCAGCACCCAAGATCGCTTCAGCTTGAGTTGACGAACAGATGGCCGGACATTCTCCTTCAGGATTTTTTGGTAGACAGTAGAATTCATGGTTCCATCTATCACAGCAAGTCTTCCAGGTCCTGAAGCAGCAAAACAACCCCAGACCATCACACTACCACCACCATATTTTACTGTTGGTATGATGTTCTTTTTCTGAAATGCTGTGTTACTTTTACGCCAGATGTAACGGAACGCGCACCTTCCAAAAAGTTCAACTTTTGTCTCGTCGGTCCACAAGGTATTTTCCCAAAAGTCTTGGCAATCATTGAGATGTTTTTTAGCAAAATTGAGACGAGCCTTAATGTTCTTTTTGCTTAAAAGTGGTTTGCGCCTTGGAAATGTGCCATGCAGGCCGTTTTTGCCCAGTCTCTTTCTTATGGTGGAGTCGTGAACACTGACCTTAATTGAGGCAAGTGAGGCCTGCAGTTCTTTAGATGTTGTCCTGGGGTCTTTTGTGGCCTCTCGGTCTCTGCGCTCTTGGGGTCATTTTGGTCGGCCGGCCACTCCTGGGAAGGTTCACCACTGTTCCATGTTTTTGCCATTTGTGGATAATGGCTCTCACGGTGGTTCGCTGGAGTCCCAAAGCTTTAGAAATGGCTTTATAACCTTTGAAATTGAACTCAGGTGTGATAAACCACAGTTAAGTTCTTTTTTAACAAGGGGGGCAATCACTTTTTCACACAGGCCATGTAGATTTGGAGTTTTTTTTCTCCCTTAATAACGTAAACCTTCATTTAAAAACTGCATTTTGTGTTCAATTATGTTATCTTTGACTAATAGTTAACGGTTTTTGATGAGCAGAAACATTTAAGTGTGACACATGCAAAAGAATAAGAAATCAGGAAGGGGGCAAATAGTTTTTCACACCACTGTAATCCAGGGCAAGAAGAAGAGATTCCTCACTATGATGAGTTACTTTCTCGAACCAGTAAGTACTATTTATAAATGTGGTGCAAGGTCTTTCAGGGCTGCCTCTTACCTGCAGCTATTTAAACAAGTACACTCTACAAAGGGGAATACTGTATCTTCATAGTAGCTTGATAAAAGACAGGTGTTAGTCTGAAACGTTGCTGGTGCCCAGGTCAGAATGCATAATGGAAGGCTTTTATAAAAATATTCCCTTTTGTGGTGCCGTCAACTGAAAGCATATCGGAGAAGCAGATGGACATAGCCATTGTGTGACTCACGCCCATTGTCAAGTTCTGCCTAAAAGGTGCTGACAAAACTGCTGTGAGAGCCATTCAAACAAATGTCAGCAGTGAACACTGCAGAGAACGATACCTTTCAGATACTCCTTTGTCTCTGTGGAAATGCTACATTTCCCATACACCGTACCAGCTACTGTCAGTGCACACAAAAGGAGGAAAGGAGGAAAAGCTTTTTGCCTTGTTGCTCTTTCTCCAACATTATCATAATTTACCTTTCCCTAAATAGACAAAAAGGTCTGTCTTTTTAGAAAAACAATTTTTATTACAAAGATCATAATTTACTTACAGTATATATTTAAGTTAATCAATATTATTGTATTACATTGTGGAGCAAAAACGGTATATGCTTCTCAAAGCAAATAATACAAATATATCACTAGTATAACAAGTTACTTCTTAGATTAGTGGCATATAGGGTACAAAAAGGTGGCATGTGGGATAAGATGAGTTGCTGCTTGTTGGGGTTGTGTTATATACCTAATGACAGTCACCCTACTGGGGTAAGGGGTCCTGGTACTCAATTCAGAAGCTAGCAGTGTACACTGGTCAATCAACTACGTGCCAGGTGGAACATTTTGCAGGGAACATTTGACAAATTTAAAGAGAATATAAACCCCAATAATGAACTGATGTAAATCTACTCAGTATATATTCATTTTCTATTTGTATCTGTTTTTGAGCAGGTTTACACTGCTAATAAAGTCAGACTGCTCAAAGGTGCAAAGCAAAACTTTGAACTGAAGAGGTACATAGGGAAGTATTTAGAGAAGTACAGTAGTTTTTGCTTACTTGCTTGCACAGAATCAGTCATTCCCTTCCTGTAGAGCAGGGCTGTCCAACTGGCGGCCCGTGACCCCCCTCATGTGGCCCTCCACATCAAAGTCTGCCTGCTGTGTCTGTTTACCATATGTAATCTTTAAAAGGTATCACTACAGAGATTAACTGGCCCCTGCATTGTCTAAACCTCAAATTCAGACTAATCCCCTGCATTGTTCACACTTGTGACACCTCTATTGTTCACTCCCCTAAAGACCCAGACTGAAACTGCCCATATTGTTCTCCTGTTGACACCTTATACAAAATGCTAATGGGGCACCAGCACTGTGTTACTGTATGTAGTACATATTAGACTGGTCCTGATTTTCTGCCTTCCCTATGCTCCCTGTGTGAGTCATACTTTGGTATTTGTTCTGGGGGTTTGTTAGCATTTGAAAATTATTGTTAGTAGCCCCTAAGGTGTTTAATCATATGCTGGGGTACTGTATTATACACAGGGGAGGAGGAGGCATATGGATTTATGGTTATGTCTTAATATGACAACTTTTTTCACATATGAGTGACATCCTTGCCAGGGCAGGCACAAGGTAGTTTGGCACCCAAGGCAAGAGCTTCAATCAGTGCCCCCTGTCCTGCATTACCATTTCCCTCCTTACCATGATGGTTTTTAAATAAAGAAAGCAAGAAAATGTACAACACTTTTTCATTTATATTACTGCCCCCTGTACCTGTGCAAGCAAGCTCAGCAGCCATCCATCATATTGCCCCCAATCTTTACCTGTCAGCAGCAGCCAAAAATAAATCTGATCACATTATATTGTCCCCAAGTATTTATGTACCTGTGCCAGCGCCCAGCAGCAACAGCAAACATATGGCCCCCAAATCTGTACCTGGCTGTGCCAGCAGGAAGCTTCGAACTTTCACAGTAATAGAAAGAATGTCTTGAGATCAGTGCAACTGTGCAAGGCTGAGAGCAGCGAGAGCCAAACCAAGCAGCCCGCCAGCTCTCTGCCTCTCTCTGTCATCACATCAGTGACATCATTGACGCATGTACGCACATCGCGGTGCACCGCACAGAAGGAGCTATTACTTGCTGGCAAGAGGGAGAAGGAGATGGATTCCACCCAACTGGGTGACCATGATTACTGAAACAAATTATTAAATAAACGCTTGAAAAAAGTGCGCCCCTCAATGCGCCCTAGACAGCCACCTACTCTGCCTACTGCTAGTTCCAGCCCTGATCCCTGCAGTGAGCACCAACCATTTGGTTTTTTGGTGTGCTATTAATGTGGATATGGTCTTTCGGTAACATGGGTGTGGTTTAAAGTGGGTGTGGTCTAAAAACAGGGAGTGGCTAACACTGGCTTCCGTTATTGGCCCTCCACCATGTAGATTGGAAAAATTCCGGCCCTCTGTACCATAGAAGTTGGACAGCACTGCTGTAGAGTGTGTGCAGTATTATCAGCTTTTTGGATTTCTATGTCATTCTATTTTTGTAATCAACAATTATAATGTGTATCAGGGCTGTGGAGTCACTACATAAATCCTTCGACTCCTCAGTTTATGGTACCTCTGACTCCTCTGTTAAAGGAACAGCAGTACAAAAAACTGGATGTGTAACAAAGTACTTAAAATATAATGTACTGTTGCTCTGCACTTGTAAAAGCTGAGTGTTTCCTTCAGAAAGAATACTATTGTTTATAAACAAGCTGCTGTGTAGCCATGGGGGGAGTCATTCAAGCTGGGAAAAAGGCACAGGTTACATAGCAGATAACGGCTAAAACACCATTGTATTGGCCAGAGCTTATCTGTTATGTGCAATTAACCTGCAGGGCTGTATTTAGGTCTGATGCCGCCCCTACATCATGCATGCTGACATCACGCAATGTATTCAGCGGAAGTGACGTCAGCACGTTGTGCGCGTGACGTCACTTCCCCATTCTTTAGCCCCCTCACCAGTGTCACTGGATTTCATGTGGAAATCCGTGACAGAGGGTGGGGAGGGTTTAAAAAAAAAAAAAAAAATAGGCACCCCGAGAGGCACCCCCAATAATTGCAAGCAAGCTGCCTTGCGTGTTTATTGCGAAGTGCAACACTTGCACTTCGCAATAAACACGCAAGGCAGCTTGCTTGTAATTATCCTGTGTGCCTTGGGATTCTTTCTGCTGGCCTTTTCTTCTTTTTGCCATCTTGAATGGCTGCCCCCATTGCTACACAGCAGCTTGTTTATATAAACTATAGTAGTCTGTCTGAAGCAAACACTGCTTTTACAAGTGCATTCTAACAGCATATTATGTCAATTACTTTTAAACACTTTTTTTTTGGGCGTTACTGATCCTTTAATGTACTAATGTAGTTTTCATGTTGATTGAAAAAAGTTCAGTACACAACATACTAAACATTTTATCACTTCCAAAGCTCAAAAATATAAATGATATCTTTTGATAACTCAAAACGGAAGTCAAAGTTGAATCACAGAAACCCAAAACAATTGGAAAAACTACAACAACTTACATATAAATTGAACCTGCCATATAGCTATAGAATAGCTACTAAATACAATCCAAAATTATTCTAATTATAAATTGTTCTTAGAAACAGGATGCTACCACATCCTTCTTCACAGGGTTGTTCACCTTTGAGATAACTTTTAGTATGATGAAGAGAGGGATATTCTGAGACAATTTGCATTTGCTTTTCATTTTTTATTATTTAACGTTTTTGAGTTATTTTGCTTTTTATTCAGCAGCCCTTCAATTTGCATTTTAAGCAGTCTGGTAGCTAGGGTCCAATTTACCCTAGCAACCATGCATTGATTTGAACAAGAGACTGGAATATGAATAGGAGAGGCCTTAAAGGGATACTGTCATGGGAAAACAAAAGTTTTTCAAAATGAATCAGTTAATAGTGCTGCTCCAGCAGAATTCTGCACTGAAATCCATTTCTCAAAAGAGCAAACAGATTTTTGTATATTCAATTTTGAAATCTGACATGGAGCTAGACATATTGTCAATTTCCCAGCTGCCCCAAGTCATGTGACTTGTGCTCTGATAAACTTCAATCACTCTTTACTGCTGTACTGCAAGTTATAGTGATATCATCCCTCCTCCCTTTTTCCCCCCAGCAGCCAAACAAAAGAACAATGGGAAGGTAACCAGATAGCAGCTCCCTAACACAAGATAACAGCTGCCTGGTAGATCTAAGAACAGCACTCAATAGCAAAAACACATGTCCCACTGAGACATATTCAGTTACATTGAGAAGGAAAAACAGCAGCCTGCCAGAAATCATTTCTCTCTTGTGCAGGCACAAGTCACATGACTGGGGGCAGCTGGGAAATTGACAAAATGTCTAGCCCCATGTCAGATTTCAAAATTGAATATAAAAAAATCTGTTTGCTCTTTTGAGAAATGGATTTCAGTGCAGAATTCTGCTGGAGTAGCACTATTAACTGATGCATTTTGAAAAAAACGTGTTTTCCGATGACAGGATCCCTTTAATAGAAAGATGAGTAATATAAATCAGCAATAACAATACATTTGTAGCCTTACAGAGCATTTGCAATTTAGAAGGGGTTAGCGACGGCCATTTGAAAGCTGAAAGGGTCATAAGAAAAAGACAAATAACTATAAAAAATACATAATGAAAACCACTTGAAAAGTTGCTTAAAACTGGCCATTCTATAACATGCTAAAAGTTGCCTTTAAATCGGATTTAATTATTTTCAGTGTTTGTACTTACAGTAGTTATTAGGAGTTGGTACATTTTTGGCGACTCCGACTCCAGATACCCAAAATTGCTCCAGACTCCACAGCTCTGATGTATATGCATACATTTGATCTTTACTTTAGATTTACAAGGCCACATCATACACTACCCTCTACTCATTTTTTGGAAAGTAGATATCTCAATGAATTCCATATACTGCACATAACTTGTTACAAATAGCTTTTAGTAATATATTTAAAAAATCTCTCTATCAAAGCATTTTCAGGAAGTATTTTCCAGCTTTGAGAAGTTGAAGATCTCACTGGCTATAGGTGAAACAATTTCCCAAAAATTCAAAAATCAACCAAGTAAAAAGCAATGCAGTGGGAAATTTACCACTCTTTTTTCACATATTTTTCTAATGTTGGGTAAAAATGATAAATACAGGGATATTTCCTTACATCTTACAAATGTTTTCCACTGGTGAAAATGTGAATAGAAAGAAAATGTTTTTTTTATCTCAGGGACGACCCACAACATTGCCAGTTCAATTGGGTTTCCTGTGTGTTGTGCTGGAATCTTCATGTGTTCCTGAATGCTAGTTTAATCTGTACTCAGTGGGGCTCATTTATAAACACTGGGCATATTTGCACCTGGGCAGTAACCCATAGCAACCAATCAGTTACTTGCTTTTTTCAGCCAGCTGCAGGTTGAACAATGAGAGCAAACATTTGATTGGTTGCCATAGGTTACTGCCCAGGTGCAAATTTGCCCAGTGTTTATAAATGAGCCCCAAATCCCTGCTGTGTGTTCCATTAAACAGCTCAGAACCACACTTTCCCCAGGGTAATATAAACTCTTCACCTGGAGGAAGTTTCCTGCCCATGCCCCATTGGTACCATGCTGAGTCTCAGTAAGATCTGTTCCTCAGTTAATGTTCTGTTATAAGTACAGTGTCTCCAAGCAGGGCTGGACTGGGAGAAAAAAAGCAGCCCAGCCACTTCAGGTATGGGATTGGTTATCTGGAAACCCATTATCCAGAGAGCTCCAAATTATGGAAAGGCCATCTCCCATAGACTCCATTAGAATCAAACAATCCAAATGTTTAAATTTGATTTCATTTTCTCTGTAATAATACAACAGAACCTTGAACTTAAGCCAAAGTAAGATATAATTAGTCTTTATTGGGAGCAAAATCAGATTATTGGGTTTATTTAATGTTTACATTATTTTCTAGTAGACTTAAGGTATGACGATACAAATTTTGGAAAGATCCGTTATCCGGAGCAATCTCGAGCATTCTGAATAACAGGTCCCATACCTGTATACGTGTGACATTGGCGACCAATCGCCCCCACCCACACAAGCTAAAAAGAAAACATTGGTGGTCAGGGCCCCCCAATAAAATTAGGGGAAAAGGTGGTAAGGGTCTCCAATAAAAAGTAACCCCCCCCCAGTTAAAAAACACCAAGTTAAAACAAACATTGGTAGTTTTGGAACAAAACACTCAAACAGTTTTCTTTCAAGATACCAAATCTAAAGGCTGAAAAGAATTTTGTCCAAACAATAAAAGAAATACTTCATACAATTAAAGGAAACAAAAACTAATTAAAAAAAAAACTACCTTTATTTTTTATTTCTTCAGTTACATACTTTTTAAACAGGGATGTATTTTATTATTTAAACATTCAGGCAATGTTGACTTCATTAGTATAGATGGGGAAAAAGCTTAAAAATGCGAAGAATTGTTGGCTTAACCTGAACATACCTGCATTACCTATTGTTGACCAGTTTGTGCTGCCATGGAGGTCATTCTCCTGTCAAGGCAGTAAATGGAGCACTTAAATATTGCTAAAAAGCAAAATGTCTACATACTGGTCTTTGCAGCAAATAAAGGGTACTGTATTTTAAATATTTGAAGTCCACATTGGATTACTATACATTTTTTTCTTGTTATGTTTGATAAGTTCAGATCATATAAACACTGTACAGGCCAAACTGCCGCCTCCCACCCCATCCCCCCCAAAGGAAAAAAATATCTATTGAGAAACAAAATAAACAGATGTATCATAAGAAACACAAGTTGCTGCATGTATTTACAATATGGTGCAACAAAATTTGGTCAAATACTGTAGAGACAGAAGTGATTTCACATTAGAATGGCCACAAATCTTCTTTCACTTTCCATAATGAAAAAAATAGATATATATTTATATATGTAAGTATATATAATTTTTGAGTGGTAAGATATCAACAGAAACAAGGCGTGAAAAAACCTGCAGACCATATGCATATTTTAAATGACTTAAGGGCAGAGTTCCGTAATTTGACCAATGTAACAAAAAAAGGGGGGGGGGAACCAAGAAACAAAACAAAAACACCAGATCAGTATTTTTTGTGAGTTTTATGTGAGCGCATAGACCATGAAAATAAGCACTGCACTCCTGGTTGTTAACAAAATAAATTACAAATTACATTTAAAATCCCTGTAAATGCAATAATGAATGCAAAGATGTGCATTTACATATTCTGAAATACACATTTTATGTTACCATAAACAAGACGTAAAAATAAATAAGTTAGCCGTAAGGCGTGCACTGATAGAAAACAAAAATGACGAATTCGCCCCAGGAGACTTTTGGATATTTTCCTTTTGATTTAAATTAACCAAAAAGTATGGTCATGATATTTGTTCTAGTCACTTTCCTTCAAAACTCCCTTGAAAATACAGTCCATTCTTTTAATGTGACCATTGCACAGTTATCTGGGCTTCCTCATTGAGAAGTTACTTGGTTCTGTATGACGACAGCCTTTCTGGCCTGTGAAGCTATCTTCTGTGTTTATGATACAAACTGGAGAAAAGGGGCATGCCATATACTTGTTTTCCTATAATGCAGACACTTCAAAAGACTAACGGGTAGCAAGGAAGTGCCAACTAATGCTTTTGTTATTAGCTACTACAATTTGAGCATTCAGGTGAGAAATCTGAAAGCACCGGCTAACTGTAGCCATACAGAAGGCAGTGACCAATCCAATTTGCTGCTCCCTGACAAAGAGAAGAATTATCTATATACAACTACAACGCATCCAAAAGATTCAGTTAACGGAGTATAACGCTCGCATGTAGCAAGCAGTATGCCATGTGTTGCACAGCTCCCATTTGCATAATTTATGGCCGCAGAACCCTTAACTCCTCATTAGTGTTTTTTTTTTCTTCTTCACATATATATTACATATAATTCGTCGACTGTGGAAGTTTTAACTCACGTTGTCTAACCATATTACCATGAAGCACATGTTACAGCATATATATTTAGGAGATGTTGCACAATTATAAATGCTTCTGCTTCTCTCTATCCCTGCAAGAGGTACAATGCAAATGTTGTGCCGCAGCACACACAGTTGTTGCACATTTACACAGTTTTAATCAATTCTGAACTCGGATCTTCTCCTCTGTACCTCTGGGCAGTGGCTGTACCATTTTATGATAAAGAGAAAGGTAATGCTAATGACTAATTATTGCAGTACCATTCATGTAATACTTTAATCCTTTGCCAGTAAATCACTACGGGTAAGACTTTAGTGTGTTATTTTAAAGCTTTAGCAAACTTATTTTTTCCCACTATTTGTTTGTAAATAGCTTTCAGCAGACACCTTGCAACTGACAAGATGTTGTAACTATACTTGGCTGAAGACAGCCATTCTTGTTTGTACCACATCATTGGTCCACTGAAATCATCCTATATTGACAACATTTTAAAGCTTCTAGACATTGAAATAAAGAATGTAAAACAACCAAACTAAAGCATGGGAACATGATCGTTTTCTGTAAAAGGGTAGAAAAGAAAAACGTGGTCGTACGTTTCCAGAGTCATTTGTGGCGTTGAATAGTTTTCCTTTTCCTTCTCTTGAAAAAGCAACAGCACCTGCAAAAGAATAAATGGGAAATGAAAAGCAGCCTTGGCGAGGGCAATAAGAGTGACAGATGGGTATTCATGAAATAATGCAAGGGCAGTCTTTCAGGCATTCCTATTCTCATGTGTGTGTGTGTGTGCCACATGCAGTATAAATTATTGCGCCTAACACATAACTTTGTGTTCCATTTCTCAAGTAAAGTTGTTATATTTGACAGAGACACGGGTATGTCTATAAATGAACTGGTTTGCTATATTTGCACAACTAGGATTTGGTTCTACCTACAATAAGTTGCTATGTGTTTAAAAGTCCCATTCTGTTCTGCAGGTTACTAGTTGCAAACATGAAGACACAACCAGCTCAAAATTCTAAGGCAAGTGCCACACAATGAGGATCTCGGCCTGCGGGGAAAAAAGCAGGATCCGTTCCTCCGCTGCTCTGTCTGCTCCTGGAAACATTGCCTACTCTCAACTGCAGCAGATTTCTGGATTTCTGCTTTGTAACCCAAAATTTTGAGCTGAAATAACATCTGCCTGCACCTGAGTGAAGGCAATGTTTCCTGATGCAGGCAGAGCAGCATTGGAGGAACAGATTCTCAGCCTGTGGAGAAACAAAGGCCAAGATCCTCATAGCATGGCACTAGCCTAAACCATTTTAGAACATGAAACTTTCTAAGTGAACATTGCCTACTTCAAAATTCAAATAATTTGGATGCTCAGATAAAATGCTGTGTGTGCCAATATGCACATAAGTTTATTATTTTGCAAAGAAAGTTGATAATCTAAATGTTTTCACTTAATACTGTGAGGGGAACTGTCCTATATTGTCTCTGTGCAAAAGCTAACCATATGTGGACATTGTTCTTAACCTTAAATGTTGATAGGAGCATTTATATAATGGGGTAATATACCACCATTTCGACAAGACAAGCAAAATCAAAGCAAATTATCCGTTCAACCCCTCTGCAAAAAAATGAACTCCTCCAATCTCCAGCAGCGGCTGGTTTTCAGATAAAGAGTAGCATCTCATACAGAGGGCTTCTGAGTTAAGGTGGACATCTGATTTGTTTTAACTGTTCTTGAAAAAACAAAAGGTACAATGCTAATTTACTTTCAGAAGTTGCCTGTTTAGTGTAAAAAATATCAAAAACCATATTTTACAATGAGGAACTAAGTATGTTCAGCACAGGTGCTATTCACTGAACCATCGTTGAACCATTCTGAACCCGAAATTAGGTGAATGAGAATGGACTTTTTAAAGTATAGTGCTGCCTCCACTGCCCTTCTCAGAATACAGAGGAAAGCTACCATAAAATAACAGGGGTTCATGCATGTAGATTTTTATTCCTTCATCGCATTTGGTAGTTTGACTGTTAAAAATGTAATGAAGGAAGCACAGGTAAATGTCATGATGCAATCATTAAAGTTCTGCCAGGAGCTGGTAAATATGTTTCGCAGCCACAGTGCTGCAAAATATGCTGATGCAGTAAAAATACATGTTGATTATAATAATACTGTATGTTGGTGCTGTAAAAATACATGTTAATAATAATATTCTAACTAAAATGCAATACACCATCTCTAAATGACCATACATTTTAAGCAGAAGTTGAACAAAAGGCTGGTTCACAACAGCACTATAAAACTTTGTTCAGCTTTACTATATATTAAAAGCTCTCAGTCTTGAAACAATACTAGTTTAAGATGTTATATGTATTCAAAATGCCTAAGTACAATTCACACATATGTAAAAGGCCAGTGTTAGTTTTAAAATACTATATACCGTTATCTAAACTTTAATTCTAGCTGTTCAAAATGGACACACTGAATGTGAGAATATGTTCAGATTACGATGACTTAACAGCAAATAGGGAAAGTAACTCAAATACAGGTAGAGCATGAATACAGAGCACTGGATGCAATGAAACTGATATTCTAAGCATCTCTCTCAACTTAAAAAAAAATCAACTCATTCTCCTAAGGGCAGATTTATCAAAAATAGAAAAAAACCCCAAAATTTTTACAAATGTGTCCCATTCGCAAGAAATATTACTGAATATTTCTTATTTCTTGGGCTCTTGGGTTTTTGTCATTTGACTTTGAGTAAGGTTCCCATAAGCACTTTGAGTAGAATTCTCATGAGTGGGGTGACACACCAATTAGTTTGAATGGATTTTGGCAGCTTTGCGCTCCTAAAAGCTTTGTAGAAAAAAAAAAAAAACCACTGGCATGACGACTTGAAAAAAAAAAAACTGCTGGACATACAGTAATTGTGGGAAAACCTTAATTTTCTTAATTCACAAAATTTCTTATCATAATCAAACTATCTATTTTTTTAATCACAACTTTTGATAAATCGTCCCATAGAAAATGTAAAATGTACTTTCTTGAGTAATAGAATAGTGAGGAAAAAAAGTACACACATAAAAAAATGCATGTTATGATATTTACATTTTTACAAAATGCTGAAATCATAAGTTGAGAGCTTGCTTTTGAAGAGGGAGTGAAAAAGAATGTCTAGCAATGTATTGATCTGCCACTCAAGTTAAAACAAAAAATTATGATTTTTAAAGAAATATATTTACTCATAATTAAAGACCCTTAAAATAGTACCACCGGCGCTATTAGTGCCACCTTTTATCGCCACAAATGTGAAATCTTATATGTGCATCACTACTATGCAATGTATCAATACTTCCTTTAGCACGTGGCACTGTGGTTTAAGGCTATTGAGGACCATGACTAATGTCTATAATGTCTATAAAAAGGCACAAATAAGGAATTATGTCAGAAGATCAGAATATAACAGAAATTACAACAGTGACCACAATAACATATTTTGAAATTATGCTTTTGTGCAGCTATCATTTCATTGTATTCTTGGATCTCAGAGGGAGAAACCCACGTATAATCATTAATATTCAAGGGGATATCCAAAACAATATGTTTTATCATGTTCTTACAACTGTCACCTGCCTATTTAATAAGGCAAATCCTAAGGCAAGTGCAATATATTAACATACAAGTTTTTAACCTACAGTCTGAATATGTTGTTGACCTATAGATCACAAAATCTTCTTAAAGTCTCCTAGCTGCTGACAAACTGCCAGTTTGCTAATATTCTGACAGATGAAGGTTTCATATATGGGTTCATTATGGTTACTTTGTCTAAAACAATTATTCTTATATTTTAAGAGATGATTGAAACCAAACTAAAAATTAATAAGGAGATTAGAAGTCACCACGGAGACTTTAAGACTTGGCAATGGAGCAAATTGTATCATGTATCATTTCCGATGCTGGTGCAGAACCTTTACGCTGGTGAAGTATACAAAACATGCCAGTTCTAGCTATATTTATAATTTTTAAGGTTTAGTTCTCCTGTAAATGCTCTTCAAGGGCTGATTTAGGCCGAAGCCTGATCCAGTGCAATAAGAATCCATTTACCATGGATTCTACACCCAATGTGTCTTTTTTTCACTTTTTATACTTGCTTGGTTGTCTGGCTCTGTTTGGGATTGAAAAAGCACAGAGCAGCTACCCAAAAATACAAAAAACAAAAAGGTGATTTTTGGTCAGTTGACCCTCTATTTGCGTCATTATTCTAGGCATATGTCCTGTATGCACTACTAAAGGAGCTGGTCTTATACTGATGAAGGATGAAGAGCAATACAGTACCCCATTACATTAAGCTAGTTGGGCAAATTATATTATCAACATAGCATCAACATCTCTTCTGCAGCATTTTACAGGGTGACTTTAAAGATTAAATTGGATTACAGGTGAAAACTATATATAAGCGCATTGTGGGTAAAACTAAAATGGCAATATGTGTCCATTTTAGCACTTTGTACATTGCACTTGCATTAGAAATTGCAGGGTAAGATACTCCAAATAAAATGTAAATGTATATCGATATATGTATATACAATCAATTTATATTATAGGCCCATGAGATTGCAAGGAGGAGTTAAAATAAAATAAAAGTAATACAGCATAAAACTAAAATAAAAGGGTAAAATAGGTATGCATACAGAGTGGGTGGTTAAAGACACTTTTAAATCATTAGTTCTGAACACAACAGGGCTCATTTATAAACACTGGGCAAATTTGAACCTGGCAGTAACCTAGGGCAACGAAGCAAATGTTTACTTTCATTGTTCAACCGCCAGTTGCCTGAAAAAAAGCCAGTCAGTGATTGGTTACTATGGGTAACTGCCCAGGTGCAAATTTGCCTAGTGTTTATAAATGAGCCGCATTGTTGGCTTACGTATCAGTAATAAAGAAATGATCCCAGCTTTCTTTTCTAATAACTTGAATGGCAGTTCAAATGATCAGACAAGTGGCAAGTGTGGGGACATACACTGTGTGTAGCACATACTCTTGATACAAGCCACTGGCACAAACAAACTATTGCAGACAGAACAGCTCCTAGAAAGCATAGATGATCAGATTTACATTAGAAAGTTATACCCGACTGAAAGGGATATACTAATAATAAATTAGATTTTTTTTTTTCATTCTGAATTTTTTGTCAGAAATAGATGACTGCTCAAAGGAGCTTGTTCTGCTTGCGTCTGCATTAGGGCAACTCACCACATGTTCAACACTTTCTGGCAGCTATGTGCAGGGAGGGCACAAGGGAAAAAGGAGAGAAACAGACGCTTAGCCACATTACGCAACACAATCTTCATTAAAAGCATATACTTAAACATTTCATAGAGATTTTAAAAGGACAATGGTTAATTGATGCATATAAGCATATGGCACACATATACTCTGGGTATATGGCAGTTGCTTAAAATATTTTCTTCTTCAACTGTATTCAGTCCCATAGACTAAATCAGGACTGTTTAACTTATGGCCCATTCAGTGTGCCCTAAACGATTTCTTCACCACAACAACAAATAGTAAAATGGTTAATATAAAATAAATATCTTTCTAGATCTGTATCTATATGTTCCCATCTCTATATGTATCTATATATCTGTATCTATCGCTATATATATTTTTTTGCAAATATATTTTTTTCCCACTTCCAAAAATTGCATTACAAAGGGTATACACTACATGAAAATAAATGGTGCCTTTTGATGTATCTGGTAAGTTATTTTCCAAAAGAGTTTGTAGTTAAATATGTGACTCACTGAACCTGCAGAAAAAGGCTGTTCTTCTTGCTACCTATTACTGAGCTTTAAAACAGAGAAGTGTATTTTCTTGGTTCCCTTGCAAAGGTTTTAATGGTGTTATTATTTCATCTGACGAATGCACAAGAGGTTTAGAATTCTGGGAAAATAAAGGAACCAATTTTTTGAAATTTGCCGTTGGTCATAAACTCCATGCAACTACATTGCCAAGAGAATGATTGCAATGATTTCTAATTGGTAAAACACAGTATTATGTATAAATAATACTTGAGAACATAAAATCATCACTGCACGGTCGACTTCAGATACCCCCCTTAAGCCCTTAACATAAAGAGGCATTCTGGCAGCAATTCTGACCTTGAGAATAGCAAAAGTCAAAAATGCCCTTTTTGGATTCCTGTGTACTCTGAAAGCACAGAATGCCCTGTGAGCCATGGGCCTTATGGATAAACTAAATAAATAAAGTCCATTTCTTAATGTTGAAATTACTGATCCTGTAGCATACATACTTTGTTTCATCTAGGACTTCCACCTCGGCTGGGGCTGTGATCGGTGCATTTGAGTGCCCTGCTGTTGGATCGTCCGTGTTTAGCTCACCGTTTGTAGAACTTACAACCTGAAAAAAATAAAAAAGCAGAAAGACTGTGAACCTATTTCAAAATGTATGCATTAAAGGACCAGTAACACAAATTTTTTTCAAGTTCAAAATCCACTCTACCCTTTTCCACCTGCAGATCTATCTCTCAGAAATGGTACTATGATTAATGCTTAATAAAATACCATTATAAAACACAGCTTCCGGATGTACTCTGTCTTTCCCAAAAGGCAACTGCAAGATCCGATGTGCATTGCTCAACATCTCCACCTTGCCAGTCTTCTAAACCGGAAGTTAGTTTTGGCTGGGGGCAGTGTAACTTCTTTGGGGTCATATATTTCTGTAAAAGCAGGCGAGTGACGGACTGCAGCAGCACACTGGTCAGCAATAAATCAAAAAACTAACGAAGACCCCATCTAAATCCGTGAGTGCATTCCTTCACCTCTCCCCTGCTTTTACAGAAATAAATTATGCCGAAGAGCCGCCAAAACTAACTTCCAGTTTAGAAGGCTGGCAGCGCACATCGGATCTTGCAGTTGCCTTTTGGGAAAGACAGAGTACATCTGGAAGCTGTGTTTTATGGTTTAATGGTATTTTTTTATTAAGCATTAATCATAATACCATTTCTGAGAGATAGATCTGCAGGTGGAAAAGGGTAGAGTAGATTTTGAACTTAAAAAAAAAAATTTTCTGTTTCTGGTCCTTTAAGATGCAAATGCTACATCACCGTAATTAAGATTACTAAAACTATCTGTAAAATGCTGAAAGAAAAATGTAATATTGAGTTATGGGTAAGGTGCAGGTTAAGTGTACATACACTATATATCACTATTTGATTTTTACAATCAATTTGTGCATTACTAATCACAAACACTGGCTCTACAATGAAAATTAAGAGACATCATTTAAACTTACATGGAATATACAGTAGAACACCCATTTTGTGTTTTTCAGGGGACCAGAAAAAAATGGTGTAAAATCCAGGAAAATTTAAAATCAGGGAAATTTATTATGAATAATATATAGGTGGGACCACAAAATAATGTAAAATAAGGCAAAATTAAAATCAGGGGATGTAAAATTGAGGTTTCACTTTATACATTTTCATGAAATTGTCCTGTTCCAAACAAAAACACTTGTATAACCAGGATCTTAAAATGTAATGCTTCTGCTGTTTACACGACTGCGACCTGAAGGTACACAGGGAATAAAAGCTTCTTATTCTAAAAGCAGAATGGATACCGGTTAACAACCAAAACAGTTCAGATCAGCTGAGCCTTGGAACTAAGTTGAGAATATGTTTCCTGCTTCAACAAATTAAACTTTTGCCATTCTGTTTGGCAGCCACCAACAGAGAACATTCTAGCGGTGTTGAACTACTACTGCAAAGAAAAAAATCTAATATAAATTATAAGAGTGCTCAAAAGAGAGCTCAGAACATTTTATATTTGGTTGTATAG
The DNA here is from genome assembly GCF_017654675.1 of Xenopus laevis. Taxonomy (NCBI): domain Eukaryota; kingdom Metazoa; phylum Chordata; class Amphibia; order Anura; family Pipidae; genus Xenopus; species Xenopus laevis. The sequence continues at coordinate 183,644,964 of NC_054371.1, forward strand.
GTGGTATATATTTCCCTTTTAAGAACTCTTTCCAGGACAATAGCATTGAAGAGTGAACCTCTAGTATATTCCATACACTAATGGCACATGTGTATTTTTCAAGTGCAGTTAAAATGTCAGTACATTGACAAAACTCATTTAGAAAATTTTAAAAATATAAAATATATTTTTTCCTTCAGTTTGTGCTTCCAATTCCATCCAGCATCCCTGCCATGTGTTATACAATTAATTTCAGAAACTGGAGGAGAGCTGACTCCTGTTACACTGTGTGTTCGGGGTGTAACTAGATATTACTGGGCCCCACAACAAATCATTTTTCAGGCCCTGAAAAGGTTTAGAGGTTGACGTTTTTTAACAAGTATTATTGAAATTGTATAAGAATTAGGGCCTCATGGGGCCCCTATACCTCCTGGGCCTCCCTGCAGGTGCAGGGTCTGCTTCCTCAATAGTTACACCCTGAGAACAGAAAAGGAGTATACCAACTCTGCTTTCCACTACAAATACATATATAAACAACTTTAAAACCATTGAAAATGTTTAATGTATATTGGAAGCAGCTTTGGACCCAGTAGTGTCTTAATTTATTTCTGACCAAAACACCTGACACCTCACCCTGAAAACAAAAATAGTTAAGTTGGCCAGACTGTAGAATACCGTATATATGTTGTATGTATTATTTATTGAAACATTGGTATTATCATATTGTAATTTGCAGAGAGATAATTCTATCCTCTATTAAAGCATAACATCTTCCCATGCAGAGTTTAAAAAAATAAGCCTTCTCATCATTAAGTCCTGTAGGTGAAAAAGCTTTCCTGTTAATGCTTGCATCACAGCTTCTCAATACAGAAATGTTGGTCACAAGAAGGTATTGTCTGTCGCAAAGAAACTTGCATGACTTAAAATACAAATGGTATCAGGTTCCCTTGAAATACCTGTAGCATTATGATCCTTCCTAATAGCAGAAGCTTCACAGGGAGTCGTTTAGAGCCTTATTTACAGATCGCTTATTGCAAGGTCCCAAGAGGGGCATTCGATTTGCTCACAATCAGCTGCAACTGGTTGCTCGATACAGGGAAAATGGTAGGTATGCGGGAAAACAGCAACAATACAAAGATCCCTTTTGTGTGGGATTAAAACATTGACCTTTTTTTATTTTTTGCTAAGAAAATGAGTGATGTGTGTGTATGTATGTATGTATGTATGTATGTATGTATGTATGTATGTATGTATGTATGTATGTATGTATGTATGTATGTATGTATATATATATATATAAGTATATATACAGTATATATACAGTATATATATACACACATCCATACATACACCATATACACACACATATATATATACATACATATGTATATAAGGCACTGATGTGTATAATGATTTGGTAATGAGACATTCCCATTAACCATCTAAATGCAAGCTGCAGCAGGGCCACACGATCCTAGGGCACCCATCTTTTTCACACTAAAATAAAGAACCTAGTATACATGGGGGTGATGAAGCGATACAGGTACCAGATCAGTTATCCGGAAACCCTTTATCCAGAAAGCTCCGAATTATGGAAAGGCTGTCTACCATAGACTCCTTGTAGTACCTTGTATTTGATCCAAACCCCTCGCTCTCTCGCTCTCTCTCTCCATGATATACTAGTAGATTTAATATATGAAGATCCAAATTATGGAAAGATTCCTTATCTGGAAAACCCCAGGTCTTAAGCATTCTGGATAACAGGTCCCATACCTGTACCAACCAATCCAAAGCAAGATCTTTGGAGGCCTCTCCTGTTTATGACCAGGAAAGAGGGATAAGAGGGATTGTTGGGATCCATTAAAGCAACCTTGTCACACATGCAACTCACATATATGCCATGGGGTGACCCTGAAAAACATGACAAAATATGAGCAAACTAGATAAATTGCTGGCTGCCTAATAACAGACTACCTTTCTTTTACTTAATGTTAATACTACTGCTTGCAGATGCATAATCTGTGAGTAGAGTCTGTTTATCTGCAATGGCTGTGCAAATACAAGGGTATCTGGAAGCCAGTTATCGTAAACCTTACTTTTACGGACATTATTTGACACTAAAACTACCTCAGTTGATGCAACCCCCTCCCTTCTTTATCTTTTCCCTAAGAAAAGTGAAAAGTATTATGTACAGTGAATATAATGATCTACAGGCTATTGTTTTTCCATACATCTAAAGATACATTAAATATATTTAGATATCTCTCTCTTTAGCTTCTATGAAGGGGGTCACTGACCCACTTTGAAGTTGAAGTCTTACCCAAGCTGCTAGATGCACAACTCCCAAATAGCAAGGTTTTTCCCTCACGTAACACACTCAGATGTTCTATATGCAAAAATGAAAATGCCTATTTGTTCTTAACGGAGCCTGATACAGAGATTACATATGCTAGACATAGGTTTATATTTTCTGTGTGCAAAGATAGAGTCGCATAAGGAAAGGCAGACTGTCACTGTGATAAATGAAGCTGAATCTGCCAAACTTTTGGAGAAGGAATAAATACAGAAGCAAAGTATGTGATAAATCAATACCAACCTTGGCAAACTAGGCCTAAAACAGAAGGGCATTTGTAGCAGCTAACCAACGACAAAGTAATGTGTGAAATACTGAATTCTGCCTGTATATTATTGTGGCATTCCATTTGCACATTATGATATGATGGAGAATGTTGGTCTGCATTAACTAAACAGATTCTGCAAGTTGAGCTGTGTAAAGAGGAGTTTGAAGCTGATGGCACACGTAAGTGCTTTCCAGGCAGCAGAAAAGAGCCAGAAACCCTGCCACAGTATGCTGGCTTGTCTCGTAAATACTTCACAGTGTCAGCACTGCTCTAAATTGTGTTTTTGGGCTGAAAGACTACTAGTGCACCATCTAACTAAGATAACTAGACACCTTTAGTCTACCTTCTCTATACTAAACAAAAAAAAATATTAGTTTTTTTTGCAGGTGCTACTTCATGAAACATTAGTAATCATACCAACAATTCATAAAACGTTTGACCGAAAAAACATAAAATAAATCATGCCACACACATATACATATATATATATATTACAAACAAAAACCATGCTAATGCGTCTAAGGGAAACTCTGGGTTTACAGGATGTGCAAGAAGTCAGACATGCAAAGAAGCAGAAAATACCTGTACCGAGCCACCATGTCTGTCAGCTGCTAGGTGAGCTCTTAGGTGATGGGGGTTGGCCTGCTGGGAGTCCCAAGCTGCCCTGTGGTCTGTCGACTGCCCATTATAAAATGCATAAAGCATGCATGAAAGAGGAAGAAGAAAAACCCAAAACATATTAAACACCTCATGCATCGTCACAATATGAGAAATCAAAGAACACAAGAACACAGCAAGCAAATTTTGCCAAACTACATATAGCTACAATTAGAGCAAAAAAAAAAAAAAAAAAAAGATCATGCAAACTAGTTCCTAGTAAAAGCGCTAGCAAACCAGTTTAGTATGCGCAAGTGAAGCTAGATTATATGTGCTGTGAGTATTAATAAAGAACCACAAAAGAAATACCCATAAGGCATACTGCTATAGAGTATTTGACTTGATATAATAAATTCTTTAGCGGTGCAAACTGGATGTTTGCTTCAGACGCTCGAATATAGTTTATACAGATGAACTGCTGTGTAGCCAAGGGATTGAAATAGAGCAACAGGGCACATAAAACTGTGAAGAATACAGTGGTGTTGGTGCTTTTCCATTAAGAAAAAGAGGGATGAAACAGAACTTATTCTACAGAAACATCACATGAAATATAAAACGAGACATTTGCTGCTCATAAATCGTACTTGTACTTTTTGTGAAATAAACTACATATATAATTAATCATGAAACCAAATGTTTCAGGCATTTCAGATGAATTGTTTTACTATACGATAGAGGTCATGATTTGTTTTGGTAAACAACTGTATAAGGAAATTAACATTAATCTTAGATCTTGTTCTTTTGTAATTAGTGCTTTGAAAAACGTGGGCCCCACTTTATACAGGGGTGCACTGTATACCCTAAAGCAGCACTGTTCAACTAGATCCAGTTTTCATTACAATACATATTTGGGGGCCACACTACATTAAAATGGTAAGGACATTGATAAAGGGCAGTGGAGCTCATGAGCAAGGAAATCATTGGTACCTTTGATTACGTATCTCTAGATACGAAACGCATTAGGACTTTTTTTTTTAATTAATGGAATTAAGTACGAATTTTTATCCGTACTGGTTGTGCTGCAGGAGTGTGTGCTCATTTCAGGATTTCCTTGCATCTCACCCAAGCTACAGGTTCGGGGCACTGCACCCAGGCCATCCATCTTAATTGGTGAGTGCGAACAATTCACACATATACATTGTTTATGTAACAGTGCCGAGAAGGCTGACCCCCTTTAGAGACAGACCTGGGGCTTTGCATCCAGATAAATTTTCATAAAGCTCGAGTGCATTATACGCAGACGTTCACTTGTCACTGCTCAGTGTGTATCAGCCAGGGCACTTTCGATTTCATATCATCAGAAGTGAGGAGATGTGGACATGGTTTTCCAATGGACTAGCACAGTGGTCAAAATGTCCCACTGGCCTAAAATGTCTTCAGCATAGCAAAGATTTAACCGTGGGCAACAAATCTCCCTGTGTGCCATTACATTTGGAATCTTTACCATTCATCTGACCATTATTCACGGAGCACTCACATGACAAGGGATTGATGCTCAGAAACCATGTAGCTTTTCCTAGTGACGACTGCCTGGCAAGAGCAGCCAGTATTGTCATTCAAATGAATTGGATTGATTCTGGGTGTTTTGTTTCCTGCTTGGATCAACTAAGTAAAAAATTGCCCAAAGTCACAACACGTGCCATTGCCCTAACTGAAATTCTGTCACAGTAAATAGACATTCACCTCCACCCAAACTGATCTTCTGGCTGAGGAGCCCATTTCCTGGTCTGTTCACCCCCAAGGGTTCAGCCTCACAGCTTGGGAACAGCAGATTTTCTTATTTTTAACTGCACTGATGATGGCACAGTCTAGGCTCTGTATCTACCATGTTCCCTAAAAGCAATTTAGTGTACATGCATGTTTCTTTGCAAAAAGAAAATACAATTCCGAGTTGAGGCACAACTCATGCAAGTAACACATTCACGCTGAGTACCGTACACTATGTATCCTATACTATCAAACATAAGATATTGCTTCAGAAGTTTTAATATAAAAAAGAAACTTTAATAGTAGTGAAAAGTGCCATGCAGAATCCTGCAGGGCTCTAGATTTAGATACAATGGTTCTTCTACTTAGTGGCAATAAAATGTAATGTCATTCATGAAAATTCATGAAATTATTTCTTACACAAAACAAAACTGTTGCTTTAAATGTATGCAAAGCATCTTAAATGGTTTCCCTCACTGGCCCTTAAAAGTTAGAAGGAAACAAATTCTGCCTTTAAAGGTGTTCTAATATCCTATAAGAGTTTGGAAATGATAATGCATTATAAATGTTTTGGCCATGTAACAGTCAGCCTTAAATTCTTTAATAATGTCATTTTCTTACTCAACTAGTTCATTTAACTAAATTACTAACATTTAACCTACTCTTTAAGTAAATGGTAAGTAAAACAGCAAAACTGAAAATGGCTTCTTACAGTCTGGTCATCTGTAATCTGCAGTAACCTAGATTTAAACAGATTTTCACAATGCAACCACGGCCACCCACATTCAAGTGAATGTAACAGGCAACACGGTTATGCTGTAAGGAACTACAGTGTGCCTGTTGTGTATGCGATAGAGATTGTTAGCTCCACTGCAGCAGGGACTGATGTGAAGGACATGTAATCTCTATAAAGTGATGTACAGCTATGGGACCTTATCCAGAATGCTTGTGACCTGTTGTTTTTTCAGATAAGTTGTCTTTCTGTAATTTGGATCTCTGCTAAAAAATAATTTAAACATTAAATAAACCCAGTATGATTGTTTTGCCTCCAATAAGGATTCAACTACAATCTATTTTACTATTTTTAAAACTTGAATAATTTGATTAAAAGGTAGTCTATGGAGATAGCTTTCCTGTAATTTGGACCTTTCTGGATAATGGGCTTCCATGTAACGGAAGTCTAACAATCATAATATTATATGTAAAAACAGTAACAGAAATTGCCTTTAGGTGTTCTTCCCCTATCAGTACGCAGTTGATATCTGACTAGCATCCCAGTATATTGTTCACTGACCCCACTAAAACAATATATTCTGCTTAAACTGTATACACAGTAAAAGGCTTATTTTCATGCAGCTGCTACATTATTAATTTAAATATTTGCGTCTACCGACATACAAGCATGTAGGTTTCCACAATTCAGCAAGAGGGCTATGATCAATGGCTCACAAAACAATTCCTTATCTTCCCTTGTTGCATCAGTCAGGGCTACTATGCTGCATGCCCCTTCATACTGCCTCGCTCTTGTTACCCTAGTGCAGGAACCCATAACAACTTATCAGCAAACAGCTCGGATTTAAATGCCGATGCATGGCTAAAATAAATAGATATCCACAGAAGTGTGTGTGAGGAGCATGCCAAAAGGAAGCAAGATAGACTAACTGATGTTTTATGCAACTGCAGTACAGTATATACATTCCCCCAAGGGACCTAGAGAAATAGTGATCGTACAGCTGAAAGGCCAGAGTCAAACAGCTATTAAATATAAATGGGAATGAAATCCATGCATTATTTTAGGTAAGCACCCTCCCCTAACTCCGCTTTCTTTCCCCTTTCTGGAAAAATTTGATCCTATTTAAAAATTGCACTGACAAAATTAATTTTGGTTCCCAAATGCTGCATAAGGTTTAATACACGTTTTGCCCACTATAACCAGTAATGGGCATGGCATGTTCACTACCAATGGATGCTTTCATGACCATGATACATGTTTTTGATCTAAAGTGAAGACGGATTTTAGTTAAAGGATATTCATTGGGAAAGCTGAAACTCATACATTCTTCATTATGTTGTTGATTAGCAAAACAAATATAAAAAAATCCCTAGCTCCTGAAACTTGATCAATCTGTGAAATTTAAGTCAAACTGGCCTCATACCTGGTTGTTGAGTTATCAGGATAAATTCTTGTTTCTATACATGTGGACTGGATGATATTTTACCAGCACTTTTATAGGTCACCAGTTGTCAAATAGTTATGCTATTAAGAAACTATACAGTAAGTGCATGTGTATATATAAGCTATTGTGCAGAGATGGCAAAACATAAGAATAACCTTAAATGAAATGCTTCCATATTATGATACTTGGAAAAATTCTGAGACTTATAAAAAGCACAATATATGCAATGAAAATGAAAGCAATTCTTAAACTATATTTAAAAAAAAAAACAACCATGGTCATCGATTTCTACTGCCAAATAATAAACTAAACTTTACTCCTTAGGAAGGAACGAGTAGACGCAACATATTTTGAAGCATAAAGTTCTCCATCGGGCGTCTCAGCTCGTACAATTACCTTATGAAAGAGTAAGTGGGATTCTTCTGATTTACATGCCCCTATGCCTTGCACGCTTGACTTTTAGAAGAGCACATGTGCAATACTGAGCTCCCTCTATGTTACTACGGACATGAGCTGTATGCATCAACATTGCACTATAGACGGAGCATCACTCCAGCAGCTTGAAGAGCTACCTTAGCAAAGTCAGTGATTAAATGCAGACCTCTTAAGTGACATGCATCACTGAAGGGAAATAAGCCCAATAATAGGTCAGCTGCAGTAGTGAGCAAGTTCCAGGCCAAAGGCCTGAAGGAGGGGGGAAAGGATTGGTGTTGGATGGGGTCTTCTACCAGCTATGAGAAAGCATACTGGATATAAAAAGTTGGGCATGCAGGTGTGAGGGATTCTCATAAAGAAATGACACAAAGGCTATCACCAGGAATCAAAACCAGATGCCACAGAGCCATATAAAGTATTCTGGCATACACACACAAAAAATAGAAAGACGTTATACAAAAGAAGTCAAATGGCATATCTATAAAGGAGTGTAAACAATGGCTTTTACATAAACCAAACTTAAAGGGATACTATCACGAGAAATCTTTTTTTTTTAAAAATGCATCAGCTAATAGTGCTGCAATAGCAAAATTCTGCACTGAAATCTGCTTTTAAAAATGGCAAACAGGCTCTCTTTAGTCACTCTTTATAGCTGCACTGCAAATTGGCGTGATATCGACCCCTCCCTTCCCTCTCCATCAGCAGCCTATCAACAGAACAATGGGTAGCTAACCAGATAGCAGCTACCTGACACCTCTGCTGAAGGATTTCTTTGTACTGCTAAAGGCTCTCCCTAGCCTAGTGGTAGACAGGAGAATAGCAACAAAGCAGAAAAAATCCTGCACAACCTAGATTGTGGTAAAAAACAATGGGAAGGAGAAAAACAATAGTTGTCTCCATCCTGAAGTGCTGGCTCCTTCTCAAACCTCAGAATCAGAAATGCACTGAGATGGCTGCCTCCACAACAATATTACAGTTAAAAAAACAAAAATATAAAAATCATGACCGAATTCCTTTAACAGAAAATCTTTCCTGCCTGAACTTGTTTCATTGACTTTAATGGGTTACACCAAGTATGAGATTGTCTAAAAAAAAAATTGTACCATTAGTCTAATGTTAAAGAAACACACAACTTTATAAATATGTTAATTAGCTTAAAGTAATGGTTTTAAAAAATGATAGCATTATATTATGTTAAGTCAGGCATAACAACTACAATGGAGCTTTAGAAATATGCAATGCGCTCTACACGTATTTTAGCTTGAATTCTGTTCTGCCACTCTAAAGATGTGCCCCTTAATGTAAAATGTATAGGAAGCAAAAGTAATGAACAACATGTTGATGTCATAAATTAGCAACTCAAGCAATATATGTAGCACCAGAGCTTGTGTTACTACTTGACAAATTAGATCTGTTAATTTGCAATTACACATCTGAGGAAGTTGACATCGCAGCAAGTGGGTGTATGTGAATTAAAGGCGCGGAGGATTACCTGATTTTTGGCTTGCTGCATTTTATCTCTATGTTGATGTGCTTCTCTGTTTGATGAAAGTGCAGGGTCTGCATGGATAGGTCCAACAGGTGTAGGCTATAGAAAAAGAAACAAAAAAATGTATTAACAACTGTCTAAATTATAAATTAGACACTTTTAAAGCTTCAAAATCTTTCTAAATTGGGCTTCCAGGGAGTAATGAGGTATTACACAAGTTGCCAGCTACCATTGGAGAGCTGCTTAACAAAAGCTAAACAAATTCAAAAACCACAAATAATAGAAAATGAAGACCAACTACATATTCTCACATAATATTTTTCTTCACATCATACTAAAAGTTAAGATGAACACCCATTTAACGATTAAGGGCTACAAATATAGTAATAATTTCCTTACAAGAAACGAACAGAGTGTAGCCTAGTATGCAAGAGGAAGGGATATGATTTCATCAGAGCAACC